>NC_081571.1:13802389-14096144 GCF_022355385.1 Mustela nigripes
GGGAGGGGCGGGGGAGGGGGAGGGGAGAAGAATTCCATTTTTGGCTTTTACTATAAAGCGGGAGGAGGTGTGGATTTAACATTATAATCTCTGAATGTTCTCATGTAGAGCAAACCAAGCTACATTTTCTGTGGTTGATTATCATTCGTGTTGACAGCCAATTTAAATATTTTGAAAGGAAAGTTTACTTTTTTCATGTTCACAAATTTAATACTACTTTTAAATAAATATTGTCCTTTGTTTTCACTGCCCTAAAATTTTAATAATAGCAGATGCAAGCTGTTCCCACTTTTCTCTTTAAGGAAATATACTGAAGGAGCTAGAATCATATCTGTTTATATTCCCTGCGAAGGGAGACTGAGTAGGGCTAGAAAGGGCTTCATTAGAACACATCAGGAACCCACCAGCCCCCCTCCTACATCATTTAAGGATTAATGCTGCCTCTATAGTAGGGTGGATTTTTCTCCCCCATTTATAACTTAAATCTCAGGAAAATACAATCCTTTAATTAAGTGCATTTTAGTATGAAGATCCTGAACATGGGTACTTTATTATTAAAGCAAATCTCTGAATTCTTCTGTTTTTTCTCACTTTCATCTCATAAACTTTCAGACCTACCGACACCTCAGTGACCGGGAGCAAACCTCGGTAGGGCAGCTGGACCAGCCCTCAATCATATAGTCAATGCAAAAGGAATCTGCTTTAAAACCAAGAATTATTTCAGGAAGATGGAGAAAGACCTTTAGAATCCTTTCAGATTTCAGATACGCTTAATAAAGCAGTACAGTGTTGGAAATGAAAAGCATGGACCTGAACAGGAGCTTTGGAGCCGGAGAAAATCTATGCTCAAGTCTTCCCTTCCCTAATTCCTAGACATTTGATTCAGGGCCTCAGTTCGCTCATCTATAGAACGGGGTGATTAGGAAGAAGCAATGAGATAGTGCATGTGGAAGCCTTAAGCAAGCAACCTAGCTGGTATTAAGCATGCAATAAACAACAGCTATTATTAGAATGCATTTCAGATGCGGAGGCATTTAACTCTATGCTTCCAGCCAGCGCCTTAAAGACAAAGGCAAAATTATACGTGCATACCATGCAGGTGTACCTGTTACACACTGTGTGACAATAATACTCTTTCTTGACCCTCCCATTTCACCTCACACGCAGTCTTCCTTGGGCTTAGGACGCTACCATGAATTAGGACAGAAACAGTCACTGAATAGCTCAAACTTCTACTTGTCTGCTGCTGTATTTCTCTTCTCCCTGGCAGCATCCAATATTTGTGCCCCAGGTCGCCACCCTGCTGTGTATTTGAAACGTCAGTGTTGGTCTTGAGATTTTGGAAATTTGTTTTCTGTTATTAAATCGTGATCTCAGAGTTTAAGAAATAGTTTTTACTTCTTTGCTAGAAAACAATGTATTTTCGATAAGCAGAGGGAGAGTCGAGCAGTCTCATGGGCTTCTAAAAATAGTTTGGTACAAACCACTCATTGTTTTGGAGTTCATGATACATTTCTACCTGACAAAATAGTTCTAAGTCCTGTGAGGGAAGTGGTGTAGGAGTTTCTCAGAATTAGTAAAATAACCTGATAATCTAATATGTAAATACAATTCCTGGGTTATAATTATATGTATATTTGCTGGATCATAATGACATCCCTGATCTGGACATAATTGTTAAAAAAAAAATGCCTTTCTCTTCAGAAAATTTGTTGTGGTTTGAAGACCTGTTGTCAGAAGGGCATAAGGAGAATAGAGAGGACAACTTCTCTTAGCGTGGAGGTGTATGTTTAGTCAGGTAAAGACATCCAAATTCCGAATTTTAACAAATAGTAAAACCTATTTGACATCCAGGAAACCAAAGGAAATAGTGATTTCTAGACAACCCTGAAATCCTTCATAATATTATCTATCTACTGATTCCTAGCACTAGGAAGAGAAAAGGCAGATCTTATCTTCTTTATCTTCTGACCCCTCATTGCAGCCAGACAGAACAGAAAAGAGGTGTGAGTGTGAGTGTGTGTGAGTGTGAGTGTGTGTGGAGGGGGTGGGGGGAGAGTGAGGAACAACAGCAGAGAGGGCACAGCCCTGGGGCATGGCTGGAGAGAAATATCAGAGAGTTATGATTTCTGCACAGTCAGTTAAAGAAAGGAGTGCAGAACATTTCCACATAAAGAGAGCAAGGAAGCGGGAAGGGAACAAAGGATGCAAAAATGCAAAACGCGGAAGAGATAGAGAGCAAACATGTAAGAGAGGTCAGATGCTGGTTTTGCTTGGACCACCAACCCAGCGGACGGCGATAGCTGAAAACAAGGCAGAGAGACCTGCAAAGATAACGTTTCCTTTTTATTTGTGGAGTGGAGGCCAATCTCACTTCTCCCGTCGCAGTGTGTTTGCTAGACCTCTGACTTTGCAGCCAGACTGCAGAACTTCGGGAGCAGTCGTCTGCCAGGTAGAGCACCGGATGGAAGGGCGGGTCGGGGAGCAGCGCTGGGTTCCCGGCACTGCTGCTCTGCTCCAGACACACCCACAGCGGGTTCCTTCCTGACCATCACCGACCATCTCTCATCTCCTTCTTGCAGCCAACTTCCACTTGGCTGCCTGCCAGATAAGGGATTTCATAAAGACGGATGTTTGTTCTGTCTATGGGACTCGAAACAAAAGGGTACGAGGGAAGGTAAAAATGTTTCCCCGAAACTTTTTAAAAAAGTGTGTAGTAAGAGTTTGAGAAGTAATACAAGAAAAATAAACTGAACTAAAGCTTGAAAAGAGTTTGAGAAGTAATGAGGAAAAAAAAAAAAAAAAGACTCTCAGTTTGTGTGGGTGCCTCTTCTTAGGTGGTAAGTCGTGTTTACTCTCTGGCCTCGCTGTGGCAGAAATGCCCCACGAACCTTCACACTTTGTAGGACCATCTGCAGGAGCACGCGCCGGGGTGCCCGTGTCCTCTCAAATTCCCCGCTCTTCCGCACCTAATGATTTTTTTGGGATCTCTCCTCCCCTGTGCTATTAACTGTTGAAAGGAGGGGCTACTTAGTAATTCTACACCTGTTCAAGTCCACGCCTATCCACTTGCTAAGCTTCCCAAACAAGTGCGGGGGTAAAGCAGCAGAACATCGGAATCTGGGGCTGTGGCGGCCGTGGCTGCTGCTGGCTTGGAGTTGGGCTTTTTAGGTTTTTGTTCAGAGTCTCGAATGTATCTCTTACGATGGCAGTTGATGACAGCAATTTATATTCCAGAACGAAGAACAAACTAAATTCGTCTCAAAATGATTATAAATCGTCAAGACGGAGCAGCCTGCCGCCTGAACTGCTCATAGGAAATGACACTAGAGGGAGACTTCAAAGAAACTTGAAAAATTTGGAACCCATTCACCTGAGGCGCCCAAAAAAGAGACCTTCCATATTTCCAGGTAGGAAATGTTTAAGTTTATGCCTGCCAGTAGGGGGAAAAAAAAAAAAAAAGACTGTATTTCATTTATTACGATCAGCTGTGTTACATTTAAAATTAACTTGGGACATTTGAGAGCTTAAAGTCGCCAAATAAATATGTTTGAATGTAAAAAATAAAATGACTCCTCGATCTGAAAGCACACCTATCTTCTTCCTTTTCTTTTCTTTGTTTATTGTAACATCTTTAAGGATCTGTAAATAGGCAGCTATTTTGTTACTTGTCAGTTGCAGTGGGATCAAGGATCAAAGGAACTGCTTTGCTTGCAATCTGGAAGAATTCCATGCTGCATTTCATTCTCTGGCATATTTTCTTTATTTTGCAAGATTATTGGATTGTTGAGTGAAGCTGATGTTTGTGTGCACCAGAAATTAACACCATTAAATACTCAAATGCATGCTTCAAATTCCTGTCTTGCATCAGAGCCTAAAACCATTTGTAGTAAAGGGCTCAATTAGACAATGTGGATGGTGAACTGTATTACAGCACGGAAGACTGAGGGATCTCAGTCTGGATGAAGGGACTCTCCTGTCGGCTTCAGGTGTCCATGCTGGGATATTACATATGTGTAGATCATTTCATGCTTATGATAGTGACCCCTAACTAAGGTATCACTGGAGAGTGATCACTGGAGAGTCTGAATTATTTAGTCAATTTCATTTCAGTGCTATTTGCATTGGAATTTCCTGGAGAAACTACAAGTGGCCTTTTTTGTTGTGATTGATCTAATGAGAGTCTGGACAGAGGATAGATTAGACCCAACTGCCAATGACCAACTCTGTGATGCTAGAAAACAAAGTCAAAATTCAATCAGGTTTTGCTTCATAAAAATGGAATTGACTTCCCCTAACAGCTGAGTCATTATCCTGCTTTAGGAAGTAGCTGGGAGATGATTTAGAAGTATGGGGACTCAAGGCCACAAGCTGAAAATTACATTTCTGAAGCAAGCTGTTGTTTTCATGAATTTCTTCTTGGTTCAGTGATGCGGCTCTGGTGTCAAACTCTGCTGCAGAAAAAAGCGAAGCCCAGACCAGAATGGGCCAGAGGGGTGAGTCTTGTAGTGCAAATGAACAGACAATGTGAAAAATGTTGTAAGGATAAGCACAGAGGTGTCTGATGTGTCTAAAAAAACAGCCACTTTCTGTCTGTTCTCTTTGATCCCAAGGCCCCAAGGAGCACAGGACAACCTTGTCATCCTGAAGTGGCCTGAGGGAGCAAATCCTGTTGAATTGGTTTGCTAGCATGTCTTTGGGAACATTCTCCCATACCTTTTCTTCCCCTTCTGCCTTTTGCTCTCTTTGGTTTGACATCACCTGGGTCCGTTTATGTTATGACGCATCCTGCCTTCCTTTACCACCACCTGCACTTACTCCGTGAAGGCTTCTCCTTTCCCCGAGCACCCAGACCCCGGGGCCTCTCACCGCCTTCCGCCACAATTCCCATTCGTCTTCCCTTACTATAAAGTCATCTCACTCTGGGCTGTCAGCTACAGCTGCAGAACTGGAGGAGTACTCTTAGCTTGGACCTCACAATGGTTATCCTTTCTGAGATCTTGAACTGTCATGATTAACAACAGGGTGGTGTTGTGAAAAGGGCCCTGTGCAGAGGGGAGCTGAGTTCTAGTCTAGACTGTGTCCCTCGGTGGCTGTGTGTTCTCTGAGCCACCTTTCTGACCCTGTAGCCTTTAAGTACATTATTTATGTCTGCCCCCCTTTCTCCCCTTGGGGACCATAGCAGGACATAGGCTCTTCTCTTCCTTCCAACATTTCACTCAGGGTCTTCAAATGACAGGTGAGAGAATCACTTGGCCAAAGTCCGGACAATACTGGCTACTTGATGTCTACATTCCTCTTTGATTAAACCATGACTCCATTGTCACATAGGTCGTCCTAATTTCCTTTTGCAATGGATGACTGCACATCCCACCAACGCTCCTAAGTGTCACCGAAACAGAAATGTACATGGATTGTGATGACTGTTCTCACTTTCTACTGCTATGTAGCTACATGTAATGAGCCAGTGTGATGTATGTGGGACCTGAGAGTCAGAGAAACTCAGCTGCATCTCAGAATTAGCAGCTGGCAAAACTAGGACTCAGACCTGGGTATTTCTTCTCCGGTGTTGAAGCTGTTTGTTCTCGATTACACTGCACTCCCTTGTCAACTGTTGTTGTCATTTGTCTGATGAGATTCAGGACTGGAAGACATGTTAGCGTGCCACTTATGTTCACTCTGACTTATGAATGCACAGACGTACATACCCTCCATCTCATGTCTCGTGTGCTCAGTCGTGCACTCTACTGGTTGACTGGGTGATCAACTCATCTGTTTGTTCACGAATTATTTGTTTAGTTCTTCCACTGTGTTGGGAATAGACTTTCGAGACTCTATCTGCGTAACACCCTTCTCTTCTTCACCCATTTCTCCTCTAAGGGCCATCTCCCACGCAGAGAGTCATCCACTGAAGATGCAAGTCTGGGGTTTCATTCCCTTGAACGGAATTCTTCAGTGGTTATCGCCATTCTTAGGATAAAGTCCAAACTCCTTAATGTGAAGTATAAGAGACTGCATAACCTGGCCACAGCTTCCTGCCCTGCTTCTCAACCTTCCCCTTGCATCTCAACCAACTCAGTCAACTTCCAACCCCCATGGCCCATCATGTTTCCTCTTCTAGAATACCTTACCTGCATAGTGTCACCTAATTCCCACATAAGCCTTAGGTGTCAGCTTGACATCCCTTTTTCTAGGATTCCTTCTCCCCATCTGGATTGGGTCCACTCTGTGTCCTTCTCCTCTTTATAACACCTGGACTTTTCTCTAGCACGGCACTTACCACACCGTATTGTAATTGTCTGTTTACCTGTCTGTGTCTCCTACTAGCTAGTGAGCCATAGGCCATATCAGTCTCTTTCACCATTGTATCCCTAGTACCTATCACAATACCTGGCACAAACTATGTGTTCAATAAATATTTATTCAATTGATTCAAAATGCACTGCTCTGAATTAACTCTTGGCATACCTTGTTTTCTCGGTCTTCTTCCAGACTCTCTTCATGCCATTCTCCCTTACCTCCCAGCACACACACGCGCTCACACACACTTACATTCCTATTATACCCTGTGCTTCATTCTCCACCTGGGCTTCAGAGTCCAGCTAAAATCTTCTATCCTCTGCAATCACCTGCTTTCTTCCTCTGGATTCTTTGTGTTCTCCTTTATGCTTGCCACTTGGCCTCAGTACTGCATAATGCTGTGGGGGGGAAAAAAAAAAGAAAGAAAGAAAGAAAGAAAGAATGAATACTTCCTGGCATTTTGTTTAGTTGTCTTAGGTTCTGAATGGGTTCAGTGATCACTTTGTCACTTTGGGGCAACTGTTAAATTTTTGTTTGGATAGACACTCTTGGAAAATAGGGACTGTATCTTATATGCTCTTGCATGGCCCACTTGTCCAGGAGAGGGAATTGCACATAGTAGGTGTTCAGTCAACATCTGGTGGTTAATTAACTACTTAGCCATGAAACTGGGTCCATTCTGTAGGGCCTGAGTCTAGCTCCAGGAAAGCACTAGTTGGCAGCTAGAGACTGTCACAGGGGAAGATCTTTATACTGACTTCCATCATTTTAAGAACTCCTAGTGGGGGAAAAATGCAGATTTCCCTTGCCTCAGTGTGTAATTCCCTCACTGAAACATATGTGAGGATTCTGCTCTACACCAGGACCTTGGGGAGATAGCAGAAAATACCAGTTTCTGGTCTAGGGGGACAGGAAAGAATTTTCCTGGATTGGTGCCTTACATGTTGCATAGCTCGGTAAATGTCTCTTGAACAAAGGGACTCAGAGCACTGAATCATTACAAGGAAAATGATACGCTTAAAAATCATATTTACACACAAACATTAAATACTAACCATTTTTCCCCCATTAAAGAAGCCTCAACAATAGAACGCTAGTTCAAGCTGAAGTTCTGCAGTTTCACCAGGGTCTTCCCAGGTGCAGTGTTGAGAGTGTATGTCTCTCGCAAGCCCCAGCCCTGGTCTCCCCTCCTTCTGAAAGAACTCCAGGGGCTCCGCAGCAGTGGGCTTCTGCTCCATGAAAGGAAGGGGAGAGAGAGAAGTGGGCCTAACATAGACTGTATCCATCAGCATGTCAGATTGAAATGAGCATCTGCGTCTGCACCTGGAAGCTGGTGGGGCTCAGGTGCCAGGTGTAATGGGCCGTTCCCTCAGCCCTCTTAAGCAAACAAGCTGGCCTGTATAATCAGCTAGTTCTTAAAATATCTTACTGATTTTTACAATCATCTGCTGTGAAAAGCAAGCACTCATCTGCTTGGAGGAAACAGGCAGTTCCACATACTTCCTCATTGCTTAGTCAGAGGACAAGCGTGGTGGGGACAGCTTAGGGCCAGAGGAGTAGGGGACTCTGGCCAGCACTCACAAGGCAGGTACAAATCTTGATTCTCATTTTTAGCTTAACTTCATTCAAAACGCATGCTGTTGTTGTTGTTGTTTTTTCAAATTCACAATCTGAAAAAAAGTCATTCAGAAACATAGTAGTTTTATAATCAAAGAGATTGTGAACATTTCTAAAGGACAACCGCTTTTCTCATTTTCTTGCCGAGTGTAGGTTTCTACTGGAAACACAAGTTAGCCATTAGAACGATGGTACGGGGCTGTTTTCTGCTCCCCTTACGGTGGCCAGAAGGAGACTGAAGATGGGCAGTTTGATTCAGTAGAAGACAGTCAGCAAGCATGCCTCTTCAAGTATTGTGTTCTCTGTTAGGGCTCTATCACCCCGGAACCCTGCTGAGTAGTGGCTTTGGTAGGGCCTTCCAGGGAGGGGGCTCCTTAGAGATGTTCTATAAAAAACTGCATGTTCCGTTGTCATCAGGGGCAAATAGGTTCAGTGGCTCCACTTGGTAATGACAGGAAGCATACTTCAGATGCCCCGGTATTCCCTGCAACACCCACCAGCACGCTTTGCATATGCTAAGTGCCTAAGAGATGGCGAAATAGTCCAGCGAGGTGGCAGACATGCAATAATAAATGTGTCATGACTGCTCTGTGGGCCACACCCCTGTCCACCTGATCGGGTAACTTCGTCCAGCAGCTCCTTCCAGAGTATATAGTGCTCAGGGGCCAAAGCATAGGAAGCCTTAGAAGCAAGAGTTTGGGGGCACCTGGGTGACTCAGTCAGTTGGGAGTAGGCATTTGGCTTGGATCATGATCTCAGGGTCCTGGGATTGAGGCCTGCCTCGGGTTCCCGGCTCAGCGGGGAGTCTGCTTCTCCCTCTGGTCTTCCTCTGATACCCTCCTCGCTCATGTGCTCTCTTTCTAATGTATAGATAAAATCTTTAAAAAAAAAAAAAAAAGCAAGAGTTTGAACTTCTTTTTTTGAAGATTTTATTTATTTATTTGATGGACAGAGGTCACAAGTAGGCAGAGAGGGAGGAGGAAGCAGGCTCCCTGCTGAGCCAAGAGTTCCATGTGGGGCTTGATCCCACAACCCTGAGATCATGACCTGAGCCGAAGGCAGAGGCTTAACCCACTGAGCAACCCAGGCACCCCTGAACTTCTATTTTAGTCAAGGAATTTCACAAAGTAAATATCTGCCTCCCAGCTGGGTTCAAGTTCAGAGTGACTGAACTTGAGTGACGTCACTTGACCTCTCAGAACTTATTTCCATCTCTGAAATGGGAATGAAAACACCAGTTTCACAGGTTGTGTTGAACTCCAATGAGATAGCGCATGACTGTGAAATGATACATATAACTGCGATTGCGGTTGGGTTCTTATTCTTTGGTGGTAGTAAAAGTGTGGTTCTTCCTAATTAGTGCTTTTCTGGTTACTAAGTGGGTAGTAGGTATGATTGTAACATTTTTGCAAATCTTCATGGTTGGCAAGTCCTCCGAAGTTGTTATTTGGACCCTCTCCTAAGGTAAATCCTATATAATGAGACACTAGTAAAAGACCCATTAATTTTAAATTTCTCATAAAAAGAGGAGGATGTGGAAACCCTTCTTTGTGATTCAACATCCATGTATTTTCTCACCAGGAATCATTAAACTTGAATGAACTGTCATCTAAAGCCTCTGAAAATTGTTTAAGATTAGAAATATAATTGTCAGGGTTTTACAAACTTATGTGTAGCCCTATGGTGTTTAATAGTTTTGCGGGTATAAGGCCTTGCTTTTGGAGACTCAGCCTCTAACTCCTTTTTAAACTAAAATTTGGAATAGGAAGGTAATTGATATGCACTTATGATTTTAAAAAATTGCTTCTACTTTTGTATCAACATGGACGAGACTGGAGGAGATTATGCTGAGTGAAATAAGTCAAACAGAGAGAGTCAATTATATGGTTTCATTTACTTGTGGAGTGTAAGGAATAACATGGAGGACATTAGGAGAAGGAAAGGAGAAGAGAATTGGGGGAAATCGGGGGAGACAAAGCATGAGAGACTGTGGGCTCTAAGAAACAAACTGAGGGTTTTGAAGAGGAGTCGGATTTGGGGATGGGTGAACCTGGTGGTGGGTATTAAGGAGGCACGGATTGCATGGAGCACTGGGTGTGCTGCATAAACAATGAATCTTGCAACACTGAAAAAATTAAGTAAAATTTTAAAAAAATGCTTCTATATAAGATTATGGATGAACTCACAACTTGAAATTAATCTTAAATATTAGTTTAGACTTCAAAAAATTCTGAGGGTCAACATTTAACATTTTGACTTTAAGTATCTAACAGTATTTATAGCATTTCTTATTAAAAACTACTGGTGCAACAAAAACAGGTAACCTGTTTACTTAAATAATCAAATTTATTTATTGGATAAGTTTATGCAAGGGGATGAAGTTTTGTTTTTATTTTGCTTTGTTGTGTTTTCCAAAAAGAAACAAAAAAGCCTCCAATGAGATTATGAGTGGTAAACTAGTTTTAAGGAAAACAAAAATGCTGAGCCCGTAATATTTATATACATGATTTATAAGCAAGGGGGAATATGTTTTACCTTTATGCAGGGACAGATAGTGCACTCAGCATAAGGGGGAGGCATTAGATTTATACTTCTAAGTCAGGCTTTTCTCTCGGTTCTAAAAAAGAATAAAAAATAAAAATACAGGTTTCTAAATTCAGGATTTACTAAGTATATGGGAAAGTGGCTTCAACATATCTGTTCTAAAAGCAGGTACTTTCCATTTATTGATATACAGTAAACATA
The DNA here is from genome assembly GCF_022355385.1 of Mustela nigripes. Classification (NCBI taxonomy): domain Eukaryota; kingdom Metazoa; phylum Chordata; class Mammalia; order Carnivora; family Mustelidae; genus Mustela; species Mustela nigripes. Next base: position 13,813,052 of record NC_081571.1, read on the forward strand.
TAACTTTACAGATTCAAGCGTTTCCATACACTCTTCTCCCCGTTTTCAAATAATACTCTAAATATGTATTCCCATCTAGATTCATGAAAAGATTACGTATGCTTATATCCATGTAAGTTGGTGTTTACTCGATAAACTTTAGTGATGATTTTTAAGCATTTTTTATCTGTTTGCATAATGTATTTTGTTCCTATTAATGACATTTTTTTATTATGTTCAGTTAGCCCATGTATAGTACATCATTAGTTTTTGATGTAGTGTTCAGTGATTCATTAGTTATGTGTGACACTCAGAGCTCATCACAACACGTGCCCTCCTCAATGCCCATCAGCCTGTTTTGATGAGCACTGAGTGTTATACACAGCTGATGAATTGTTGAACACTTCCTCTGAAGCTAATGATATACCACTTGTTAGCTAATGAATTTAAATTAAAATATAAATTTAAAAAAAATTAAAATATAAATTAAATAAATAAAGTACTTTCAACAGCTATTTAGGGTGGAGATGGCCCTCTAGGTAGTCAGTTATAGGAGAAACCACCATACCCACATGCTTTGCTCCCAATACTTTGGGACTATCTACCTATCAAAAGGATGTTTGCCTTCAGAATTTAATTAGGATATCTCCAGGTTTTCTTTAAGATCAAGAAGAATGTAGATTTGGGAGCAGGGGTTACAAAATGAGATGAACTAGGTAGTTATTTCCTGGAGGTGTGCTCATACAAAATCTCATGACAAGATGGCCAGAGTATTTTTCAGTCATGATTTTAAAAACTTTCCATCCCAAGTAGGTTATGCAGTTTAACTTTTCTTGTGTTGAGCTGCTGATTGTCAGACGTATCTCTGAACCTCCTGGAAACATCAGAGGTACATCCAGTTGGACCTCTGAACGTTCCAGCATCCAGAGCCCAGAGATGGGGGCCACAGGATAGTCATTAGATCGGGTTCACTGATGGCGCTGCTCCGCTTTCAGATGTCACCCTTCTCTCCCCCCCTGACATGTAGGAGAGACTAAAGGCATCTTAATGAATCATCAATGCTAGAGGGCATTTTAGAGTAATCATGGGCAAGAAAGACACAATTTCAAGAAACTTTTCTTAGTTTTAAGTATTGAAGTAGATGCTTAAGGGTAACTGGAAGATAGACATGGGAAAGACTACAACATCTGTTCAAGAAAAATCTGAACTCTCTTGCTAAGGGAATGTCTATTAGGTGCAGAACACAGTGCAAGGAGTGGGCGGTGGTTAAGACATTGATACATGGCAATTTGTTCTCATATCTAATTTTTTGCCAGGAGAGCAGGGCACATTAATTTGGACACTCAAGCTTCTCTGGCAACCAGTACTTAAAACTCTCTGTTGTCACAGCTGATGGCCATACTGACACCATGTCATCTGGCCCAGAAGCTCTAATTGGCAATGAAGCATCTCCCAACAGGAAAGTCCCAGGGAACCTTAATTCTCCTCTTCCTCCTCCTCCTCAGTTTCTTTGCTGAGGCTTTGTTCCTTTTTGTACTTTGCATCTCTTTTCGGAGCCCTCTAAAAAACAGCCAGAGGGGAAGAGTCTTAGGGTGACCGTGTCTCCATGAGGCTCAATTCAGCAAGGTTTCCAGTTCTTTGAGATATTTGGACTCCTAGAACGAGAGGAATATGAACTTAACCAATTTAGGGCAGAGTGTGGTGGCCAGGCTACCCATCTCCAGGTCCTAACCTTTGCTCAGAAAGATGGGATAAACACCCAGCCACCTCTTGAGTATTTCTTAAAATAGTACCAGCATGTAATGAACTGAATGTTTGTGCCTCCACCTCTAAATTTATATATTGAAGCCAGAATCCCCAGTTGATCGTATTTGAAGACGAGGCATTGGGAGGCAGTTAGACATGAGAGTGGGACCTTTATGAACGTGCTTAGCGCCCCTGTAAGAAGAAATGCAAGAGAGATGATCATTTTCTGTCATGGAAGGACATCGCAAAGGCAGTCAGCTAAAAGCCTGAAAGAAGGTCTTCTCCAGATCTCAAGTCAGACAGCACCTGACCTTAGACTTCCAAATCTCCAGAAGTGTGAAAAATGAATGTTAGTCATCTAAGCTACCCAGTCTATAGTAATTTTAAGGCAGCCGAAACTGGCTAAGCCTCGGTGCTTCTTAGGGGCAGCCAAATGGATGAATGAGGAGGATTTAAGCCCTTAAGAATAAAAGCTTGGAAACAATACAAGTAATATTATAGGATACACAGAAACATCTAATGAACAAAAGTTCATGAATATTGTACGTTATACTTAAGGTTGCACAGGAATTGCATTATTCAGATGGAGGGTCAGTTATACCTACTGTACTTATTTTCTTTCATTATGGAATCACATGCATCTCAAAAGAAATATTGCCAAATATAATTAATATTAACAAAGATGCCCCGAACGACTACCTGATTATTTAAATAGAAGGCATTGCATTTTTGGAAAATTGTCAATATCCCAAAGTTATGACCTCGCACTTTGTCTTAATTTCTGCTAAATTAGGGCTTTGTTGTTTCAGAGATACCCATACTGTTCAGTCAGTCCTTCTTCAGCAAAAAGTAGGGGACTAAAATCTGCATGCTTCGCCAAGCTTAACTAATACCTATAATGATAGAAGCCATTTTATTGGCAATAAATTGGCTTCTGATTCCTACACCAAACACTCCCACCCCCACACACACAAACATGGATGGGCAGGAAGAAAGGAAGTGGTCCAGGATGATATTCTTCATAAACAACCTGAAATGAAAACAAAAAATCTGTATAAAGGGGGGAGAATTGTAGCAGAGGAAGGGATGGAGAATAAATCCATCAGGAATTTCTTTAACGTGCTCAGCAGAGGGGGCTTAAAAAAGGAAAAAAAAAAAAAAAAGCAAAAAGAAAATAATCGGATATCCACATATACAGTCACTTCCCATGGCAGGGAATATGTGAGGTGGTTTTTATTTTGAAAATACCACTTCTATGGACCAGGCAAGATGACTTGGGGGTATGAAACTGGGTTTGGTGTTGCCTTTGGGAAGTGGAGCAGCGCCCTAAATGTGACTACATGGTTACAAAGAAGAGCAACACGTGTGTCATGGTTGATTTAGAAGGGTTTTTTCTTAAAGTTTCCAAACATTGAGAATTGTGATGTGTTAACACAGGATTGAATCAGGTGAGCTAGGGAGAATAATTTTTTCTGTTTCATCCTTTCCCCCAAATGGCAACAAAGGATTATAAAGCAGCAACCCAACCACTGCCTCTGGGGGATTTATGGGAGAGTGGATCAAGTGCAGGGAGAAGGTGGAGGAGGAGGAGGAGAGCGAAAGGAACCCCCAAAGAGTTGATTGTCTTCTTATTGTCACGCTCCTCCTTGAAAGCCTCCCTAGCTCCGTCTGTACATTATAGCTTTAAAAAAACAGTGTTGGGGGCGGGGGTGGTGCCTGGGTGGCTCAGTGGGTTAAGCCTCTGCCTTCTGCTCTGGTCAGTGTCTCAGGGTCCTGGGATCAAGCCCTGCATTGGGCTCTCTGCTCAGCGGGGAGCTTGTTTCCCCCTCTCTCTGCCGGCTTCTCTGCCCGTTTGCAATCTCTCTCTCTCTCTGCCAAATAAATAAAATAAAGTCCTTAAAAAAAAAACAGTATTAGAATCTAACTTAATTGTATTTAGACAGCAGAGATATAAATTACTGATATATGAAATTTTGTTTTCAGACAGAAGTATGGCATTGCAGGTTGCTCTCATTACATTTGAAAATACAGTATGTACTTCAATCAAAAAAGAAAATACGTTCTGTAGGAGTAGGTGAAAAATCTATTCCAATATCCACTATATTCTTTTAGAAGCTAGAATAGAGTGGTATAGGTCGGGTTTTGCTTCTTTAAAGTATGGACATTTAAGATGAACAAACACTATAAAACAGATTAGTATGTAAGAGTTGTGCACAAAGTACAGATTAACAGCTGACGGGGATTCTGCCTTTACCCGAGAATGTCTATAGACCCCTAATTTCTCATATTCCGCAGTTATAATCTCAAGGTACCATATTACATGCCTTGGTGTTGCCTTTGGGAAGTGGAGCAGCGCCCTAAATGTGACTACATGGTTACAAAGAAGAGCAACACCTATTTAAATGTGGTAGGCAACACCTATTTAAATGTGGCATAAAAAGCTATTGCATATTTAGGGACTAAAATAAAAGTTAGAAAATTTCTGGGCACCTGGGTGATACCCAGATTTCACCTTAGGTCATGATCTCAAGATGATGAGACTGAGCTTCATGTCAGGCTTGGTGCTGGGTGTGGGCCTGCTTAAGATGCTCTCTCTCTCCCTCTGCCCTGACCCCTCCCCTCAGCCTGGCTCATGCACACACTCTTTTTCTCTCTCTAAAAAAGAAAAAAGAATACATATATAGATGTATATTGTATTATATATAGATAAATATTACTATATATAATTAATATATATGATAATTTATATTATAATAATTATAAATAATCTATAAATATATAATATAATATATTGATATAATTGTAATTATATTATAATACATACTATATAAATATAATTATTATATATCATATATTATATATATATTTTATATATATAAAATTTGAGAGGCAATGAATCTCGTTCGAAGTGCCAAACATCCCTCCAGTCAACTTTTTTTTTCCTCCAGTCAACTTTTAAGGAATGTAATTAGGTGAGAAACATATCTCACTTTCAAAAATTTTTATTTCATTATTGGGAAAATAAAGAGAAGTGCACCCATTTTTAAGTCTTTTTTTTTTAAGATTTTATTTATTTATTTCACAGACAGAGATCACAAGTAAACAGAGAGGCAGGCAGGGAGAGAGGAGGAAGCAGGTTCCCTGCTAAGCAGAGAGCCCAATGGATTCCAGGGCCCTGAGATCATGACCTGAGCTGAAGTAGAGGCTTAACCTTCTAAGCCACCCATGTGCCCCATAAGATGCTAAGTTTTAAGTTCATCAAGCTTCAATCTTGCCAACTCTGAACATCATTAAGCTATTTCAGTTTATCATCATGGTTGTTTTAACCAATGATAGGGCATCTTGAAAGCCTGTAGCATTTCCTCAAAAGTTTAATTCCCTCTTGATTATTGATCTACTGATATGCCATTGAGTCCAGGGGATTCACTATTTTTTCAGAGCTCAGACTAAAAAATGCTTGTTGTTTGTGCAGTTGAAGAACCCGGACAAGGAGATAGCTCATTTGGTAGTGAGCACAGTAGAAAACTGCAGAATTATTGAATTGGGGGCCTGTGAGAGAAGTCTTAGAATCTGATTCACAGCACTTGTGTCACAGGTAAAGAAATAACAGATCACACAGACAGCTTACATTGGGTCTTCTGCTCCTCTGTCTAATCTTCATGATAGCACCACAGAAACTCTACGGTCATTGTTTATAGAGAGAGTGAAGAGAAAAATGACACAACTTTCCTTTCCACAGAGTGTCAGAGGCAAGCAATCCATACACCAACCTGCTTATTCAACCTCTACGTGTCCACCATTTTGTACACTGTGGTGATGGGGCTGGTGGACAGGTGAGGTTGAAAGTTTTAAAATGTACATGTCAATCACAGTTGGTAAGACTCAGCTGGAGTAGGTGGGAGTGAGTCTGATCTCATGCATGGCATTAAGATTTCTGCAGGCTTTATTTTTTATTCTCTCTTCCAGAGATTAAAAAAGACACAGTGTTCTTTGATGAACAGACTCAAGTGAGAGAGAACATTTCAGTTTAAGGTAACTTTAGTTCAAGGAAGCACGAAGGAAACCTGATTCTCAGGGGAAAACCCAGACCCTATATAAACATTTCCTTTCTAGGGGGAGAGGATCAAGGGATATGTTGCTTTTGAAAGGGAAAGTTCTCCTGAATTTCCAGTGCCGCGGGGGACTGAGATTTGCTCCTATTCCCTTATGACACTGAGGAAACTGAGGCATATGGAATTTCGATATTCATTCAACACAAATGACTTTGATTTAATATTAGATGACCCTGTTCTTTTTTTTTTTATTTTTATAAGATTTATTTATTTATTTGACAGACAGAGATCACAAGTAGGCAGAGAGGCAGGCAGAGAGAGAGAGAGAGGAGGAAGCAGGCTCCCCACTTAACAGAGAGCCCGATTTGGTACTCCATCCCAGGACCCTGAGATCATGACCTGAGCCAAAGGCAGAGGCTTAACCCACTGAACCACCCAGGTGCCCCTAGATGACCCTCTTCTTTAAAAGCTTTTACAGCCACTCCTGCCCCATGAGATTTTTTTTTTTTTTCCACTGCTTACTCTATCAGTATTCTTCAACCTCTAGTTATTTTGGTGGCTCTTTTCTCCTTTTCCTCTCCCCTCTATCCTTTTAAATTCCTTCCTACCACCATGTCCCCGCAGTTTTATCCTCTTCTCGTTCTATTATATAGACCAATTCTGATCTGTCCAGCTCTTACCCCTAAGCTCTTCTTTAGGCCTTTCATTGAATATCCAAAGCCAATCAAGACGCTCATCAAAATGCAAGGGCCTTCTGAGACCACTTTCGTTCAGCTTGTGGTCAGTGTGGGAGTATAGGAGAGCCACCTGCAAATCTTATTAAAATTAAATTGACATGTTAGTTCATGAGTCTGGGATTGGCATAGGAACACGTGCTTTAATAGTCAAGATTTGATTCTGATAGATCTTTAGCTTGTTCTTTGAGAAACTCTGTAGTCTAATTAAGATTCATCCCCTACAAAGGCAGTTGGATGGATAGTAGGGGTTATTATAGAGAGGATTTTTATTCTGAAAAAATGATCTGGGAAGACCCACTGTGATTAAACATCTCCCCATCATTCTATTGCTCAGCCCATCCTATGATATAAACCAAAGATCACTCTTGTTAGAATCTCTGTCAGTTAAAACTTTGGTAGACTCATTAGCAGGGGATAAGACTCATATTTCCTGTCTTAAGAGGATTTCTCTTGTCAGAAACATGTTTGTATTCACTTGAACAGGCTCGGTGACCCATGTAGCTAAGTCACATAGAGGACAAAGCTTGCTCTGGGACAGCCCAGGGGACTTTGCTTACCATCTTCCGATGGTGTTTAACAGAGGACAGTCTTTTTTTTTTTTTTTTTTAAGATTTTATTTATTTATTTGACAGAGATCACAAGTAGGCAGAGAGGCAGGCAGAGAGAGGGGGAAGCAGGCTCCCGGCTGAGCAGAGAGCCCGATGCGGGGCTCGATCCCAGGACCCTGGAATCATGACCTGAGCCGAAGGCAGAGACTTTAACCCACTGAGCCACCAAGGCGCCACTAACAGAGGACAGTTTTAAAGGGTCAGGAAGGAAGACCATTTGGGGTTAGAAGTTCCTCATTGTTTTATAATTTTAATATCCAGAGTAGTTTGTGATACGTTTGTATTCATTAGGTGGCATTATTGAATAAGGGTAACTTTGTTTTCAACTTGGTTTACAGTGTAATTGTGTCCCTTTTAAAAAATAATTTAAATATAAAAATCAGAAATTGAGCAGAGGGTCATTATAAAGTATGTAAATTGTCCATGTTATAAATTAATAAATTCTCTTCTAATGCATTTTAAGTAATTTGTTTTGCAAAAATGTGGTGCACACTTCTCAGAAAGATATCAGCTCTGTTGTGTAAAGAAATACATATATCTATAATATTCCTTCTAATAAGTTTACTGTCTTTTTCCATGCTGTCATCTTTTTACCTGTATTCTTAGCTGTTTGAATCAAAGAGCTAAATTTTCTATTTTTGTATTGCCCTGGAACGGTTATCCAATGATTTTGACCCATAGTACGTGCTCAGGAAAATGCCCCCAGAGCTGTGCCATACTTTCCCTCTTCCATTAGCTGTGTGTGAATCTAGGTAAGTAATTTAGCCACCTGTGTTTCCTAGAATATTCCCTGTAATGTAGAATCAAAATAGTAGGCACTGCCAAGAATCTCTCCTATTTTAGGGCCCCTCTCAAGTTTAGAACTGCATCTCTGAAGTAGTTCTCTCCTCCATTGGTAGATTTTTCTTCTATAAAACATTGAACCCCACTTTTTAATTTTTTTTAAAGATTTTATTTATTTATTTGACAGAAAGAGATCACAAGTAGTTAGAGAGGAAGGCGGGGGTCGGGCAGGAAGCAGGCTCCCCGCTGAGAAAGAAGCCTGATGCGGGGCTCCATCCCAGGACCCCAAGATCATGACCTCAGCCAAAGGCAGTGGCCCAATCCAGTGAGCCACCCAGGCACCCCCCCCCCTTTTTTTTGATAGTGCATCTCTCATGGCGTCTCTGCTTTCAGAATCTAGCCTCCACTTGGGAGCATGGCACTGAAGGCCCAGGAATCCTCCCAGTCAGGCCCCTGCTCGGATGAAAGGCTTCCTGCCTGCCCCTGCCATTCCAAATGCTGCTCCAGCCCCACTGACCACTGGCAGCTCACTGGCCTGCTGGCCTTTCCCTGGTGTGGGTCTACCCACAGCCTTCCTCATCTGCCCACCATGCTTTTCTCTGTCATATTCTATTTCAGGGTTGAACTCAAAGATCACCTTATCCCTCAACCTGTTCCTAACCCCCAGATAATTTAGTTGTCTCCCCTTTTGTCCCCTGGGTCTTTGCATATTGTACTATTATAGTATTTCATTCTGTATGTCTATTATTATCAGCATACTCTCTGCCCAGGCTGCAAGCCGTTTGAAGGTGTAAACCATGAATGAATGAATGAATGAATGAATGAATGAATGGGTGAATGCTTTGCCTGTCTTACCTGCCTGGTTTGTCTTAGCCATCAGGAACAAGCACAGAGCTGAATGATTTCCTAAGAAGCAGTAGTCTATTCTTGTATTCCTTCCCTGATAAAACTGGTTTCCTGTCTCCACCTCTCTTATCACCCAGACTTTGGTTATTTTACTCTTGCCTTACTATATCCCTGTTCGACAAGATTTTTTGCTTATATTATTAGCTACTTTAAATCCTTCACAGATTTAATGAAGTGATAAGTTTCGTAGAATATCCTCTGAGCATTATCTGAGGTAAATAAATGTTTTTCCTTCAAGGGCAGCCTCCTTTTTCCACTTCTACTTCCCCACTTACTGTATCCTGGGTAAAGCCCATGTCAGCTCATCATGTGTCTGTCCAATTGCCTAATAGTTTTGAATCATCATTCTTTATTAATTTGTTTCGCTTCAGCATACATAATTGCCTACACTTACTTGACAGTTTCATTTTGACTCATATAGATCTACAAGCTCAAAACTTGGTAATGCCCTCCCCTTTGTCTGGTGTCATCAGGTATGCGGCAAGAGTGGGGACTCAGATGGTGTTTTGTGCAAACAGTACGGAAGAGTGAGGTAGAAAGAAAAGAGACTCAGCAAAAGGAAATCATAAAGTTGTCAGAGGATAAGACTGAATTTCCTAAAATTATTACTATACTAACAAGTATTATGTAACTTTTGCATTCAATAATTGAGTATAAAGTCTTATTCCTAAGAAAGCTGACTGAAGTGGTGGTTCTTTGATGTATAGAATGGATTGTTTACCTGATGAAGCAGCATAACACATATCTCAGGAATAACCAGCTTTACAACTGACAGCAAACTCCTTAGGGCAAAGACTTTATATGTTTGGCACAATTACACTTATTGTACACCGGTGCTGTATAAATATTTAATAACAGTTCCTCCCACACCTATTCCTGGCAGGTCCAGCCTTCCTGACTTGTCATGTCCATAATCAAATATGTATTTCCACGTTAATCATTTGAGGTGTGGTGTGACTTTTAGGCTGGTTTCTCTGGGATGGTGCCATCTTCTCTGGGCTTGCTGTGTGCTCTAGGTGACGGGGATATAGATAATTATCTATGAATATCAAACAGCACTCTCTTCTTTTCCTTGCTTTAGCAAATCTCTTCATTTTTTGAGATTGGTGACTTACGGAGTGAGCTAGATTTTCTCCCGAAGGTAAAGCACTTTATTTGAGTTTGCCCTAGGACCTGGGCTTCATCATCCAGGCTGTATAACTGACTATAACATTCTGACTTTGTGCAGCTCACTCTGCCTCTCAGGGGGTCAGCTGGCGCCTTTGAAAGAGATCTTCCTGGGCTATTTGCAGATGTTATTTCTGCCCTAAATTCTACCGTACTGCCTAGTTCCAGATGTAGTATCTGTGCACATTTACTCGGAAGAAATAAGTGAGTTCACTTGTCCATCTTTCTACTAAATTTGAAAAAAATATATGCTATTACTTACTTGATCTGTTGTCTGATTTTTTTTTTCTTTAAGAGGAATTTACCCAATCTTGATTACGCAGAGGGGAGTCATTGTAGCAACAGATCTGAATTCCAAAATACATACATGTAGAATAACCTAGCTATTTAATTATGTGCATTTTAAAAGAATAATAAAATTTAAAGTAATCAGAAAAAACCAGAATCTACTGGCTCTGGGAGACAAAGGTCTACTAATTGTGTGATTGGATGCACTCTGTCCCTTGGTTTCTTTCATCAGTAAAATGAGAATCTTATTTTTCTGTTTACCAAAGAACAAGAAAAGCAGTAAAGACATTAAGGTCTATTGCAGTTTGAAGACTCTCCATTGGCAACTTTCCGTGTAAAGACATTCTACAGTCTGACAGGGCCAATTTCCTGACTAGGGGATTGCCTGCCCCTTATCTGCTCACACTTTCTCTTTCAACTCTTCTCTTGACCTTTGCCTACATTTCCTCCAGTCTGGAACTACATTCTCTGCTCCTGCAAAGTTTTACATGTTGTTGTTGCAGCAGCCCTCATCAGCCTACAAAATGATTTAATCTGTTATTTGTTTCCATTAACAGCTTCTTCCCAAGGCCCAAGTTTATCTGCCAAAAGAGTAGTAGTTAAGACTAAAATTCTTGTGCAAACGCTTTCAGTTTTACTCACCTTGTCTTCCTCTCCTATCAGCAAATTCCCAGTCTGCAGAAGTTTTGTTGGTGCACACTGGGGTTTCCATGGGCCACTCAGTTAAACTGGAAGATTCTTTGACCTAGGTCAAGATCAGGATCATTTCTACCTGTAGCCATTTTTACTTTCATGATTTTTTTTATTTTCATTTTTTAATTTTATTTTTTCAGTGTTCCAAGATTCATTGTTTATGGACCACACCCAGTGTTTCATTTCATGATGTTTAAATAATGGTTCAGGGAAGTGAACCCCAGTTAGGTTATTTACCAGAGGAATATGGAGAGCTCTGGTTTAGTGAAATCTTCACTGTCAGATAATCTTCAACACCTAACAGTAACTTCTCTGCTTCCCATTCAATGATTTATACCAATGTTAGTCTCACATTTAAATTACTAATATTATATATTATCATGTGAATACGACCAGAAGCATCCACTCTGTTTTTAAGTTCTGTATGTCTTATTTATCTTTCTGAATGCCTTTAAAAATGTGTACTTCTTCCATGGAGTCCCCAGATACTAATGTTGGCCTTTCCATCATTCACTAGGATCACCTTACCTAATAACATTTTCATTCCTAAATTAGTAGATCTTGATATGTTTATTGTTATGATTATGTGTCCATATTGACTCTTCTCCTCTACACCCCTCCCCCCATGGCTGTTATTCATAGGAAACTTACACACTGGATCATTCATTCATTCATTCATTTACTTATTCATTCATTCTGTAAATGCTATTTGAGTACCTACTACCTCTCAGGCAATGCCCTATTCCTTGCTCGTAAGTATCAGGACGTCTCTCCATATTATAGATCCATCTATTTCTCCCTTCAATTCTATCAATACTTGCTTTGTATTTTTAGGAGCTCTGATGTTTGGTGATATATTGTTGTTCTATTTTCTTGGTGACTTAAGGTTCTTAACATTATGTAATGTACTTCTTTGTCTCTTGTTAACAGGTTTTTGACTCAAAATTTATTTCGTCTGTCGTTAGTATGCCACCCCTACTCATTTCTAGTTATTATTTGAATGGAATATCTTTTTCCATCCCTTCTCTTTCACCCTATTTGTGTCCTTAGATCCAAAGTCTCTTTTAGACAGCATATAGTTGAGTCCTGTTTTTTTAATCCATTATGCCAATCTACATCTTTTTTATTGAAAAGTTCAACCTATTTACATTTAAAGAAATTACTGATAGGGAAGGGCTTACTATGGCCTGTTATTTTATTTTTTTCCTGTAAGTCTTATGGCTTTTTGTCCTCATTCCTTCCTTGCTGCCTTCCTTTGTGTTTAGTGAATTTTTTGCAGTGGCTGGTGTATATTCTGCAGCTACTTTCTTTGTGGTCACCATGGGGATTACATAAACTATCCTAATCTATTTGAAATTGATCGTAACTTCAGTTGCATATAAAAATTCTACTTATTTTTATATCTGCTCCGGCCCTCAGTTTACATTATTAATGTCACAGATTATATCTTTATGTATTGTGTACACATTAACATGGTTTTTATTTATGCTTATGCTTTTGTCTTTTAAATCCCATTAAAGGATTTAAGGAAAGAACAGTGGAATTACAAACCAAACTACAATAATCCACATTTTTACATTTGTCCATATGTTGATCTTTACCAGAGGGCTTACATACTCATATTGTTTCATGTTACTGTCAAGTGTCCTTATGTGTCAACTTTAAGGACTCCCATTAATATTTCTCATAGGCCAGGTCTAGTGTTAACTCCCTCCACTTTTGTTTATTAGACAATGTCTTAATTTCTCTCTCATTTTTGAAGAACAGTTTTGTCAGATGTAGCATTCTCAGTTCACAGTTTTCCTTGTAGTACTTTGAACATATCATCCCATTGTCTTCTAGACTGCAAAATTTCTGTTGAGAAATCCACTAAGAACCTTATTGAAGATCCCTTGTACATAATGAGTCACTTTTCTCTTGATGCTTTCAAAATTCTCTGTCTTTGATTTTCTGCAGTTTGATTTTAATGTGTCCCAGTGTGGGTCTCTCTAGGTTTATTCTACTTAGAGTTTGTTAAGATTCTTATATGTGTGTATCCGTGGCTTACCTCAAAGTTGGAATACTTTTACCATTGTTTCTTTAAATAAATTCTCTGTCCCTTTCTCTCTCTCTTCTTCTGGGACTCTCAAATGCGTATATTGATGTGTTTGATGGTATCTCAAAAGCCCCTTCACTTCTTCATTCTTGTTTCTTTTTGTTCCTCAGACTCAATAATTTCAAATGACCCATCTTAAAGCTTTCTGATCTTTTTTCTGCCTGTTAAATCTGTTCTAGAACTCCTCTAGAATATTTTCTATTCAGCTATTGTTTTATTCAGCTTTATAATTTTAGTTTGATTCTTTCTTATAATTTTGATCTCTTTGTTGATTATCTCACTTTATTCATGAATTGTTTTCCTGAATTTGTTTAGTTGTCTAGATGTGCGGTCCTTTATTTTATTGAGCATACTTAAGAAAATTATTTTAAAGTCTTTGTTAGTTCTAAGACCTGTGTTCCTTTAGGGTCAGCCTCTGGAGATTTATTTTGTTCCTTTGAGCCATGTTTACCTTTTTCTTGGGTGTCTTGTGATCTTTTGTTAACATTCAGGCATTTGAAAATCCCATCTTCTCACCAGTCCTAGGAAACTGCCTCTGTGCAGAGGACAAACACTGGTTAGCCTGGCATGAAGGCTCAAGGCCCTCTCAGCCTTTTCCTGGGGATATATCTTCCCCGGGCCTGTGCATATACTTGTTCTTCTCCACCTCACTTGTATATACAAGTGCTTTTAAACCTCTTTTCCTCGAGTTTCATCCCTGCTCCTTCTCAGAACCTTAGATATCCTTTTGTATTCCTCTACCTGAAATCTCTTGTGCCCAGGTATCCAGGGGTCTGCAGTCTCTCTCTTAAAGCTCTCACAGGCCACTGTACCACCACTGCTTCATCAGCCTCCAACCTGATATCCAAAATACGCCCACATTCCCATCATGCTCAGAGTTAGACCAAACAGAAACCAGTCCTTCCAACAAGCCAGAGTGTTGCAAGCGAGTTCCATTCTTTCCTTCTGTCCTGAGGGAGGGACCAGGAATTGGGTGGCATCCTTCTGACCGTGTCATGCTGTACTAGAGAGGGTAAAGGCAAGCAAAAAATGACACGAAATCTCCTACTGTTTTGAGTGTGGCCTTTTCCTAGGTAGGCATTCACTTGGTTGCTACAGCTTCTTAACTAGTGTCTAGAGTTCCCAGAACTCTACTTTGGTCCATATATTGTTGTTCATTTGGTATTTCCATAGGAGAACAGGGCTTGGAGCTTCCTAGTGTGTCATATTGCTGGCATCATAAGAATGACACAAATTTTTGTAGTTTAGAAAAAATAACTCTTAAGATTACACATCCTTGTATAAAAGAAGGTAAACTTCAGAACCAGAGAAACCATTAGAAACCTATACTGGACTAGGTGAGAAATGGTAAGAACCTGAAATAAGGGGTGTACATTCAAGATCTATTTAGGAGGTGTGTCTCTGAGACTCGGTAGCCTTGTGGAAACACTGGCCAGGGATGGAGAAGACACGGAATCAAGAATAGACTAAGAGATTCCAGTAACTGTGGTTTTTCTTAGTCAAGTTTCTTAACCATTCTGAATTCATTTCCTCATCTATAAAGTAGAGTGGTCTGAAGTTTAACAGAGATAACACATGTCAGTGTGTAGTATATAGTAGGCAACTAATCATTTGTTTTTTTCTCATCCCCTATCTCTAACTGATATTATCAGATTATGCAGCTTAGTGGATGGTGATACTACTAACTGAATAGGAAAAGTATAAGCCAGTCTTTTAAATCTCTGGGTCTGTTTTTTGTTGCTGTTGTTTTAACTCCTACTCTTCAGTAATAGTATCCATTAGGCAAGTTATATACAAGGAATAGTTTTGCATTTATATTTATCTTTCTCAAACAAGCTGTCCTATGTTTCCTAAAATAATTATATGATTCCCAGAATGTTCCCCTAAAATGAAGCAGGAAGCAAGGTCACTTGAGCACACTGGTTGGTTCCAGGTTATTCCATAAATTTGGAGCAAAGTAGTAAAAATAATTTGTCTCCTGCATCTTGAGCCAATGCTTTGTTACCAACTCCGAGGCTTTTTAAAAATCCTGTGAGAACTTTCTCCAAATGATTCTAACTTGACAGATTTACAGCCGTGCAAATATATGTGTGCCTCCATGATGACAGTTTGAATGTTATGTTTAGAGATTATGAAAGAAAAATAGAAAAAGGAATTTCAACTTACCCTTTTTCCCCCTAAAGTTGCTGACCTTTTTATAAAATTCTCTTTCTATAACCCAAAAGCCAAAGGGCTATCAATACTGGAAAATGTAGGTTTTTATGCAACTACTATTTCATTTGGACTATATATCTAGCTTAGCAAATCATAATGTAGTGGCTTGTAATGGATGATGAAGAATAATTTTAATACCTATTCTTGAGATTTTAGAATAATCAGGATGATGTGTTTACCCTTTGATACTTAACTGTAGTTATGATCTATGCATCAAACATTAAAAGATGGTAATTATGTATCCAGATATTCCATTCAATAGGAGAAAAATCTATTGCCTTCTAAAACATGAAAGCTGAGAGGCTGGGAAAATCCAGGCATCTAGCTGGAGAGTGATGTAAGTAGTTAGTGCAACTGTACCCCTGGGTTCTTTCCTACAAATCATACCCCACCTTCCCACACCATCAAGAAATGGAATTTTCCTGAGTCTTGAATTTGATTAATCATATTATACGTTTTGAATTATTTTCAAGAAAAATAAAGGCCATAAAACATATTAAGTAGTTGCATCTAATTATTTTCTCTTCATCTTGTTGCTCTGGTTGGTATTACTGCATGTGATCTCTTAGGTAGTGAAATAACCAAATGTGTTAACAAAATTTTACCTTCCACAGAGAAAGTAAGAATCATGGTTTTTTTTTTTTTTTTTGATATTGAAAATGATGAGAGGCACCTGGGTGGCTCAGTTAGTTGAGTATCTGACTCTTGTTTTCAGCTCAGGTCATGATCTCAGAGTCATGTAACTGAGCTCCACATCCAGCTCTGCGCTGGGTGTGGCGTCTTCTTGTCCCTCCGTCGGCTCCTCCTCCTACTCGCACTTGTGCATACTCTCTCTCTCAAATGGATAAGTATGTAAGATCTTTATGAAAAGAAGGAAAATGATGAAACACTGATGGACTTATTATAATTCCTTGTTACACAGAGATGTGTTTTTGTTTAGTAAACTCCTCTAGCTAGAAAGACACATTTGTTCAGTGAGTATGTCTTTGTCTATTTTAACATGTGATACTGTGTTGTTCAGAGACTTTATTCAAGCACATCATAGGGCTGCATTTCTCAGAGATGATACATGGTCATGCACAGACACAAGTAATAGTTTTGTCTCATAAAACCTTATCTCTTGAAAGACCTGGCTCAGATGACAAGGTTGCCTCATGGAATCCTGATGTAATTGAGGCAGGTGCCCATCAAGTAACTGCTGGCTTCCCAGACTCATTTCTGTGCTCCAGGTAGACTGAACTCCAAGCAGTAACTGAACTCTGCACACCATTTTCTTTGCCATCTACACCTCCTACACTGCTATTTGTGTAACTTCCCTCACCTCCGTGCTGTCCCCATTGGCTGAAATAGACCATCCCTCCCTACTCCATCAATGCCCTGTTTGTCCTATAATTTTCAACCTCTTTCAGAACTCAGTCAATATTAAGTTTCTGGAAAACTTCATTCACATTCATGCTAAGTTGGGTCCCTTTCTAAGTATTCCTTAGAGCACTTTGCAAATCTTAGTTATGATGATCTAGTCACTTGTTTCTCTTCCCCTTTGGATAGTGAGCTCCTTGAGGATAAAAACTGCCTAATTAAATTTTTTTTTAAAAATACCTGGAATATTGCCTGGCACCTGGGCAGGACTCAATAAATGTGTGTTGAACGAGTTAAGTGGAGAAGTGAATAAATGATTCCACCCTAGTCTGTAAATGGAATATTGTATTTACGATATTTACTTCATGTATTTATTGTATACATGAAGAGCATAGCTAATTTGTACCAAATTCCTTCCATGTGCTAGGCATGGTGTTGGGCTTTTTTCTTTAAATTATTATGTTTTTTATATAAACATATAATGTATTTTATCCCCAGGGGTACAGGTCTGTGAATCACCAGGTTTACACACTTCACAGCACTCACCATAGCACATACCCTCCCCAATGTCCATAACCCCACCCCCCTCCCAAATTCCCTCCCCCCAGCAACCCTCAGTTTGTTTAGTGAGATTAAGAGTCACTTATAGTTTGTCTCCCTCCCAATCCCATCTTGTTTCACTCATTCTTCTCCTACCCCCTTAACCCCCCATGTTGCATCTCTACTTCCTCATATCAGGGAGATCATATGATAGTTGTCTTTCTCCGATTGACTTATTTCGCTAAGCATGATACCCTCTAGTTCCATCCACGTTGTCGCAAATGGCAAGATTTCATTTCTTTTGATGCCTGCATAGTATTCCATTGTGTATATATACCATGTCTTCTTCATCCATTCATCTATTGATGGACATCTAGGTTCTTTCTGTAGTTCGGCTATTGTGTACATTGCTGTTATAAACATTCGGGTGCACGTGCCCATTTGGATCACTACGTTTGTATCTTTAGGGTAAATACCCAGTAGTGCAATTGCTGGGTCATAGGGTAGTTCTATTTTCAACATTTTGAGGAACCTCTAAGCTGTTTTCCAGAGTGGTTGCACCAGCTTGCATTCCCACCAACAGTGTAGGAGGGTTCCCCTTTCTCTGCATCCTCGCCAACATCTGTCATTTCCTGACTTGTTCATTTTAGCCATTCTGACTGGTGTGAGGTGATATCTCATTGTGGTTTTGATTTGTATTTCCCTGATGCCGAGTGATGTGGAGCACTTTTTCATGTGTCTGTTGGCCATCTGGATGTCTTCTTTGCAGAAATGTCTGTTCATGTCTTCTGCCCATTTCTTGATTGGATTATTTGTTCTTTGGCTGTTGAGTTTGCTAAGTTCTTTATAGATTTTGGACACTAGCCCTTTATCTGACATGTCATTTGCAAATATCTTCTCCCATTCTGTCAGTAGTCTTTTGGTTTTGTTAACTGTTTCCTTTGCTGTGCAAAAGCTTTTGATCTTGATGAAATCCCAATAGTTCATTTTTACCCTTGCTTCCCTTGCCTTTTGTGATGTTCCTAGGAAGATGTTGCTGTGGCTGAGGTTGAAGAGGTTGCTGCCTGTGTTCTCCTCAAGGATTTTGATGGATTCCTTTCTCACATTGAGGTCCTTCATCCATTTTGAGTCTATTTTCATGTGTGGTGTAAGGAAATGGTCCAATTTCATTTTTCTGCATGTGGCTGTCCAATTTTCCCAACATGGTGTTGGGCTTTTTTGAAGCATTTGCTTATCTAATCATCTTAATAACTCTATGATGGAGATATCTTTATTTTCCCCATTCTTTAAGTGAGGAATTAAGACACAGGGAGTTCAAATAATAAGAATATACCATGCACACAGATTTCAACCTTAGATTCGTTGAGCCTTTTACATTCAGTCTGTACTTAAAGTTATATGGCTACTAATCATTTAAAAAAATGTGTCAAAATTGTCCATGCTGTGAGAATAGCTACAAGTCTTTCTTTTACTATATTATTTGTACTAATAGAGAGAAGAAAAACAAATCAACTAAAATCCTTAACACAAATCTGTAAATATTTTCTTCAGTTTTTTTATTTAAAAAATATCTTTAAGCCCTGCATATACATAATTTTTATCTTAACACTGTTTGTATTCATATTTATGCTACTATCTTGTCTTCATAAACATGGTAGTTAATGATGTGATGATAGTGTTTCAGGTGAGTTGATATGTTTAGCCAATTACCTACTCTTGGACATTTGTTTCTCTCTAACAACACTATGGCAGACGTACTGTGTATTTTGGGGGTTTCTTTGGACTTTTCCTTAGCTTTTCAGAAAGGGAATTACAGCATGAAACCACACCAATTATTTGACAGCGAAATAATCAAGGGGCTCAGGTTTCCAACACTATTTCTATGGTTTCTAGAGGTTGTGGACATAGGAGGAAAGGCTAGCTATAAAAGGGTTCTTGGGCTGACCCTCATTAACAAGTAATCTTCCCTGTGGGAAAATGCCCTAGATCCAACAACTCAGACAGAGGATAGTCAGAGGATGAACATGTGGTCCACACACTTTAGAATACAGAATCTGGTGAAAGTTGACATCTGTCATGGCTACAAACGAAGGTTGGGAGAAATTGTCAAGACAGGGCCATGTACATCATGCAAGGTCTGTGAAAGGAGGAAGTAGCCCTAGACTAAAACTTGCCTGAATTATTTAATGGTCCTTGGGAAAACTTAATGCTGAAAATCTCAGGAATTTAGAAAACAAAGAAAAAGTGCCAGTGAGTGTCACTGATGTCTGCTTTCTGGCACAGGTAACTCCAGAGCCCTTGTACATCTAGGCTGCTTGAGACAGGTCAGAGAGGAGACTGCTGCTTATGTTATGATAAGAATCATTTCTATTTTTGTAGTTTACATGCAAGCACTTAGCATAGTGCTTGACACAGAATAGGTGCTGAATTAGTATTTGTCAAATAAAGGCGTAGGTAGGGTAGAGAGCCTATGTGCTTTGGAATCAGAAAGATTTGGGTTTGTGGGGCGCCTGGGTGGCTCAGTTGGTTGAATGACTGACTCTTGATTTCAGCTCAGGTCATGAATGATCTCAGGGGCATGAAATTGAGCCCCACATCAGGCTCCATGCTCAGTGGAGAATCTGCTTGAGGTTCTCTCCCTCTCCCTGCCTCCTCCCTCTCCAAAATAAATAAAAATAAATAAATCCTTTTAAAAAAAGAAAGAAAGACATCTTTAGATTTGAAACTTATATCTATCACTTACTGCCTGTCTGGCCTTAGATAAATGACTTCACCTCTCAGAGCTTCAGAACCTGCCTGCAAAATGAGGCCAATCTGATTTACCTTGCCTGATGATTTGTACATTATTTGGGTGTGTAACGATTAGTAGGAGGTAATCACATGCGGAAAACCCAAAGATTGCCTATGGCAGAACAGTATTTTGGATAAGAGAAATTAGGTAAGAGGATGGGAGAGAAGTGTGCAGGAATATAAGTACCCCAAAGTAAGAACTGCAGGAAAAATGGGAATAAATTGTGGCAGGAATTCACCAGAAATATAATAACAAGTGAAAGAACCAGCATTTCTAATTCTTATAAAACTGACTCATTATTTCACACTTGTTGACATCTTTGTCCCTTCTATGGGTAATCTTGTTTTTTTCATTTGGCTTCTTTTTTACTTCTAGGTATGTTATGACTCGAGACAGATTTTTATAACATAGGCACTCTAAAGTATTGTCTTTTGTAGATCCTGCCACATTTTAGAACATGATGACATTTATTTTGAAATTCTCATTTGGCCTGCAAAATGCTTCCTAGAAATCTCTTTAGGAGAAGAGATCAATTTGGCATAAAATAAAAAGTACAATTTGATAGGAATTTTAGAGTCCTCATTTGTTCCTTGTCTTAGGGATAGTATATTTCATTTAGGTGTGTGTAGGGTGTGTGTGTGTGTGTGTGTGTGTGTGTACTTCAGTAAAATAGTGTTGCATAGTGCAAATACTGGGTGAGGACCCTTTAAACATAACAACTAGGAGAAAACCATAACAACAGCCCTCTGAGCTCTGCCTGTGGTGATCTTCTCCAAGGCTCCCCTTATTCTCCCGTTGTTTCATACTCAAGGAGGGCTGCCAATGCTGAGCCTCCTGTAGAGCATTTTTTCTGATTTTTCAAGAATTCTTCCATCATTAAAACAGCACCTCCAGCTGTATAAAGTGAAAGTTGATTAGGAAAAAAACCTGTCAACTTTTACGTAGACCCCAGGCTCTTCGTCATCATCAGATCAGGGTAACAACTTCCTTGATTCTCCCAAGAATGGATGTGCCTTTCCCTTTAACTCAGAATATGTATATTTGCTTTGATTTTGTTGTGATTTCTGTACCTTTTGGGGTTTTTTTTCCCCTTTATTATTATTATTTTTTAATTTATCCATTGGAGAGAGAGAGTGAGTGAGAGAAAGCATGAGAGGGGAAAAGGTCAGAGGGAGAAGCAGACTCCCCACAGAGCTGGGAGCCCTATGCAGGACTTGATCCTGGACTCCAGGATAATGACCTGAGCTGAAGGCGGTTGCTCAACCAAGTGAGCCGCCTAGGTGCCCGGTTTTTCCCCTTTAAATTAAAAATATGGTTATGAAGCATTTCAAAAAAAAAATAGAATAAGAAATACTATCACAGATACCTATGCATCCACTCTCAAAACAGATGCTAAGAATTTAAGAAATTGAACCTTTTATATATAGATCTTCCTTGACTTACAATACAGTTATATGTCAATAAACCTGTCCTAAGTTGAAAATAAATATCAAAGGTTGAATGTGCATTTGATAGATCTACCGTACTGAACATCAAAGCTTAGCCTAGCCCACCTTCAACATGCTCAGAATACTTTACCTTGGCCCATGGTTGGGCAAAATTATCTAAAACAAAGACTATTTTATAATAGAGTGTTGAATATCTCATATAATTGAATGGGTACTGTACTGAGAGTGAGAAACAGAATGATTGTAACTATACTGGTTCTGTTCATGAGTACGTGGCTGACTGGAACTATGGCTGTTGCCAGGCATCACCAGAGAATATTGCACTGCATATTAGTAGTCCAGGCAAAGATCCAAATTCAAATTTCAGTGCATGGTTTCTACTGAATGCCTATCCCCTTTGCACCATTATAAGGTAGAAAAATTCTGAAGCTGCACCATCATAATTTGAGTACCGTGTGTGTAGTGAGACCTCCCACTCCATCCTCTCCCCATCCCTCCCTTCCAAAAGGTGACAGTGGCTTCCTGATGTTGGTACGCTTCCTTCCAATGAGGCATTTTAGTAGGTTTGTGACACATATATGTATCCACAAGAATATATCTTGTCATGAACCCTTAATTCCTGTCTCCACACTGGCCTTAGAGCTCAAGCTCCCAGCTTCCCAAGACTGGCCATTGTTCCCCAACCCTTTCTCATGGGGTTCATCGTAGCATCCCCTCTTGTTCACAAAGACTTCCAGTTCCTGGGCATTACAGGACCCCTGTGATTTCCTGTCCTCTTTTACAACCTTTGTATGCATGTTACAAATTGTGTACTATATTGGAGCCTACCTATCTACAGAGTGCTTTTAACAAGAACCTTTTCAGATTATAGTCTCCACAACACTGCAGAAATAGAAGTCCTCACTTCATTTCCAGAGACCATTTTCCTGCAGTAATCCTTTCCTGTCCGTGCGAATGTTCTCATGGGACTATGAATATGACCGTGTCTGTTACGAGCACATATTAAGACCCCTGTCTCCAGTCTTGAGTCTCCCAGGTCTCAGTTTGCCCATTTACATAACCTCCAAACTGGAAGATTCTGTGTTAAGAACTGTAACACGAGATGCCAAGTATTTAGGAACCTGACAAAAGAGTTTTTATAAAAATATTAACTCATTGTTGCATAATACTGCATTAAAATTTTTTGGAACGATGTTATTATAAAGCAACTTTCTTCTTTTGTTAAGAATACTTCCCAAAGTGACCCATAAGTATTTTATTATTATTATTTTTTAATTTATCCATTGGAGAGAGAGAGTGAGTGAGAGAAAGCATGAGAGGGGAAAAGGTCAGAGGGAGAAGCAGACTCCCCACAGAGCTGGGAAGTGACACATAAGTGTCACATAAGTGACACATAAGACCATAAAATAAAATTATTTGTTTAATAAGTGAATATGTTGCTTTTAACAAATGGCCTAAAAAAGCTTGCATTCTTTTCCTTAATAATGTTGTTTTGTATTTCTTTCTTAACAAAGCTTCTTTTGCCCTTATCCACTCCTTACTCAAGACCACTGCCAAAGTGTTAATTATAAGTAACTTACTTTGTAGGTTACTTTGAGGGAGATGAATCCTGACCACTTATTGGAAGGATAAAATTAGAAATCCTAGTGAAGTCAAGTTTTACCTGAAACATTCTGTTCTGACAGAGTCATTTTTCCTTTTAGAAAATCTGGCAATGGACTCTGTCCCCTGGGCCAGGTTTCACCTGTGCCTTCCGATGCCTCTAATGCTTTGCTAGGATCTACTTGTTGTTTGTTTAAAGGCCAGTCAACATAAGGAATACAGCGGGCTTTTGGCCAAATTGAGGACTAACAATGAGTAATTTACAATTATTCCTGATTAAGTGTGTGGTTGTGAAATTGATGGAGGAGGTAACGTTCCTTGAGCTCCCCCGCCCGGAACCATGCACCAGTGCCCAGGCATGCCACTATCAGTGCGAGCAAGCTTGCCCTGGAGTTGTGTAATGTGTGATTCTCACATGTGGTACTCCACAACCACTGACCACAGCTCCTCCAGGCCCCTCTTCCTAGCACTAAGGATTTTACTGAGTTTCAAACCATGACTGCAACTTCTTTCATTTAAAAAAATAGAGCTGGTTTATATTTCCCCATTATAAAATGCTTTGAAATATATTATATATCATTTGGTAAGTATGGTGGGATAACTCTGACAAATGATCTGGAAGTTTTATGGAAACCTTTCAGGTAGATACCTATCAGTCCTGAGTGAGGAGGGAAAAGGGGGCCTTCAAGGTCCCTTGTCAAGCAGGAGATGTAATTGAGTTGCTTTTTTTGGAATCTGTCTAAGTATTGAAATGACATCAGGCCAAACAACAGGATTCTGGTCTGCCTCAAAATGCCATCATGTGACTATGATGTAGGGTAAGACACAGACACGGTGGTCTACAGTTTTCCTTATCTGGAGCTTTGGGGTGCTTGGGTGTGCTAACCTAGTGATTTCTACATCTCTAAAGAGCCTGTATACAGAGGATGCCTTCCCAAATGTAGCAGATATTAAATTTGTTCCACTAGTACAGGTATAAATGCTGTAGAAATCTGACACATTTGCCCACTTGATGTCCACAGACACGCTATTTTCACCTTAATAACTTAAACTGGCTATTGAGTAACCTGTTCCTCTGTTCACTGGGGCCATTTTGTTTCCTTGTGATTAATTTCTTCATGTCTTTACTGACAGGAAGTTCCATGTCAGTAAAATGAATGTTCAATACTGACGTGAACTTTTTAACCTCTCTGATCTAGTTTAACTACCAGGGATATCTATTACTGATGTTTTAACCTTCCCACCATGCCATTGACCTGTTTCTAGATCCATCTATTCATTCATGTATGCTACTCACAAACATTAAGCATCTGTGTTGTTCCAAGCCCTCCACAGGCTGGGACTGAAATTACAAAGTAGGGACAAGAGGACGGTCCCTAGTAATAATCACAGCATATGAGCATGACTCCAGTCGAGGTCAAGAAGGTGTCATGGGACCATATGGGAGGCTGCTCTATTAACTTAAAACTTTAAAAACTTAAAAATTATGTTCCTAAAACAGAATCTCAAACATCCTGATCCTCAAATTTACTATTAGCAGTAAGCCATATTCTGACATAATTTTTTACCTGTTTCTGTATTAAATAATTTCATTCTTCTTATATTCTAGTTAGGCTCATTACTTCTCTGTCCTCCATCTATTTTCTTCAAAGAATGATACTTGCATTTATTTCTTTTTTCTCAAATGGATATCATCAGGAAAGTTATGTACTATATGGTGACTAACATAATAAGAAAAAATTTGTATTTGGAAAGCTATATTTGGAAATAACGCCACAAAGAAAAGTTACTCTTTAAGACATTGTACTTACTAGTAAAGATGTAATAAAAATTACAAATAAAGACATAATACTCAACCAATTATATTTTGAGTTGGTTTACTCAAATATATTTGTGTTCTTAATGGCCTACTCTGGAGGTATTTGGATGCAGTTATTGGGAATAATCTGGAGATGTAAGATGTGCTTAGAGTGTAACTAGAAGTCAAGGTAATGAGGGTTTTGTTTTGATTTGTTTTGTTTTTTAAAGGTTTTATTTATTTATTTGACAGAGAGAGAGAGAGAGAGAGAGAACAAGCAGGCAGAGCAGCAGGCAGAGGGAGAGAGAGAAGCAGGCTCTCCACTGAGCAGGGAGCCTGATGTGGCGCTTGATCCCAGGACCCTGGGATCATGACCTGAGCTGAAGGCAGACACTCAACTTACTGAGCCACCCAGGTACCCCAAGATAGTGAGTTTTTTTAAGAGGAAAAATGAAAAGAAATCTGGATGGAAGTATGGTACAGAATGGCAATCAAATGCCATATTTTTGTAGAAAGAAGATAATTTCTTTGCCTATAACAGCTCCAGATGTGGTCTGAGATGGGCTCTTTATTCATCCAGCTCAAAATTATATTTCCTTTTGAAAGGTAGTACAATCATGTTATTGTTATAAAAAGAATTTAGTACTTGTGGCACCTGGGTGGCTCAGTTGTTTAAGTGTCCAACTCTTGATTTTGGTCAGGTCATGATCTCAGGGTTGTGGGATTGAGCCCAATGTTAGGCTCTATGTTCAGGGTGGGCAGTCTGGTTGGGATTCTCTCTCCCTCTCCCTCTACCCTTCCCCCTGCTCACTCATTCTCTCTGTCTCTCAAATAAATAAATAAATCTTAAGGGAAAAAAAAAGAGTTTAGTACTTTCATCCCAACCTCTGATCTTTGGGTATATCTATTCTGGATTTGGGGTTTTTTTGTTTGTTTGTTTGTTTTTGTTTTAATTCAGAAGCACTAATTGAGCACCATGTTGTTTCAGGCACAGTGTTAGGCCCTGAGGACAAAAGATGAGTAAGACTTTAGCTGAAGGATTTTATGATATTCTAGTGGGAGTGACAGACACATAAAAAATAATTAGAGAATTTACTGCCTGGGGAAACTGGTAAAGACTAATCATTCATTCAATCAAAAAATATTTACTGAGAACCTTCTCTGTGCAAGGCACATAACAGATACTCATTGTAGATTCAGAGACACCCTTAAGTATGGTACCAGACCATGTATTTCTAGGTTACCTGTGAAAGTTTAATGTACTTTTGGTGAACTCCCTAACTGCATTTTCTTAAGTTTTTAATCTAGTAATCTGGGAAGAGGTCAATATAGTAAATAATATTGGTTCCTGAATGATTACTAATTTCTTTTTAAGTACTAGAAACTATTTGCTTTATACCTTGCTCTGGAATTTGGACAAAAGAAAATCTATGCTATAGTTTCACAGTTTCTCAACTATACTTTCCCTCTTTCATTGGAGTTGACTACTTCTTTCCTTTGTTGTTCTTTCTCCAAGACTAAGAACAGCAGTTTTATGATCCCATCCATGGTTTTTTCAAGGTGCTCACTGATGATTAATTTGAGTCTGAAGACTTGAACTCAACGTGGTTGGGGGTTCTCTTATTATCTCTTACTTATACTGGGCTTTTATTCCCTTGAACTCATGTTTATGGTAACTTAAAAATAAGCTCGCTGACTGAGAGGACAGACACAAAATGCTTGGGAGAAATTCAGCACTCTGACCACGTGTGCTTTCAGTGGCCATCTATGAGTGCAAGCAGCATTCCAGATGCTGGCTGTGGGTGTACATTAAAGCAAACCCCCTTAGCTCAACAAACAAATTGTTCCTTTGTGCCCTTAACTTTGGTTCATCCTGGGCTTCCAGCCTTCCTGACAGAATGCACTGATTTGTGCCTCTCTAGTGTTATTTCTTCATCAAGCTTTTATATATCGGCTTCTGAAATTCTTGTTCCCCAGAGAAATCACTTTGCCACTGCATGAGTCTCTTCATATGTCTCTGTTTTTATTTCTCATGAGGCTCATTTGGGACATGAGTTCAGAACATTTTATTTTTTAAGCTGTATCCTCTTTAAACTCTCTGAGGGAAAATGGTACTCATTTTTTCTTTAAAATAGTAATGAGGGATAAGAAAAGAATATAGAGCAACTTGAGGTGAATTGTTGGGAAGAAGCGTTACACAGTTAATGTGGAAAAGAACAGACAATGGTCTGGTAAGAGCGCTTGGTTGAAGCTAGTCTATATATGACAAGGAGTTTAAGTGACCTCACACCATGGTAGCTCCCTATTGTTGACGTGCTTTGCTTGATTTTTTCCTCTTCTTACTTTTTCTCTATGAATTATTTAATGGAAAACATATCACATAATATAAAACACAAAATATGTAAAAATTGTACATTGCAAAGCCTCCCTTCCTTCCCTATACCCTATCCATCCAGTCCTGCCTCCCTTACCTCTTCACATTATCATTATTGGTTTCTTTATACATATACAAGTAAATATATATATAGATTATTGTATCTTTATTTTACACAAAAGATAGCATTTTATGAAGATGGTTTTGTGACTTGCTCTTTTTACACTTAATGTATCTTGGAGATTTTTGCAAATCAGTATAGGGAGAGGCCTTTGCCATTGCTTAAAGGTATATGTATTCCACTGATACATGTATTATTAATTACTTACCTGCCACCCTACTGATGGATATTTATGTTGCTCCAACACTTTGCTATGACAAACACTGCTCCAGTGAATAAACAAATATGAGCCAGTATATCTGCAGAATCAATTGTAAAAAGTGGAATTACATGTAAATGTAGTTTGGATAGAAACTGCCATATTAACCTCCACTGGGATCACTCCTGCTAGTAACATGACAGTATCTGTTTTTGCGATAATCTCACCAACAGAATGTATTGTCTAACATAATTATTAGAGCTTATTTAGCGCACATATTATAACTCTCCCCCAATTTTTAAAATTTCTCTGATGCCTATCGCTATGACATTTTTTCATACCCTAGTGAAGAGCATAGCATAGCTTACCTTACTTCCCCTAATCTCAGGGCATGAAGTGCCCTTCTCATGTTCTAGGTCTCAACCTCTTCCTCCAAAATCAATCAGGACTTGGCTCCCCAGTTATCCTCTTTTTCATCTGAATCTTCTACATGTCACTGTCACTGTCTATTTCTCCCCTTATACCCATGAGCATAATCCTACTATCATTATTAATAATAAATACATGGGAAAACTCTCTCTGGGCCCCATGTTTTCCTGTGGCAGCAGTTTTCAGGGTTTGGTATATTAGTAAACCTTGAGGGTCCTTCTGGAATGAAGAGATCTAGAGAATTCTTTTATGATATAAAATAATGTACATGAATTCTTACTCTTCTCTTGGATCTGATACTGTCCCATTCCTGGTCTCAAATGCATCCCTAACTTAGAGCCCCAGCACAGATGTCTACACAGTTCCAATTCTGTTTATCCAATTACCTGCAAGAAACGGATCCTCATAGTCCTATTGTCTCAAAGCCAACATGCTCAATAGTGAGCCCAACTTCCCATCCACACTGGTATGTCTTCTGACTGACTCTCTCAGTTGGTGGAATCACTGTTCACATAATCATACTAACTCCAAATCACAGAGTAGTCCTAGAATCATCTCTCTCCTTTCCCCCAGAAAATCTAACCAGTGTCTTCCCATTACCTCCTAAATCTTCACTGACTCTGTACCCCCTACCGTCACTGAACTGGTTTATACCTTCATCATTTCTCATCTGATCTTTTGCAAGGTTTTAACTCATCCCTGCCTGCGGTGTTGTCCCACTTAATTCATCCTTGGCCAGCTGTGTTCCTCAATGTGAAAATCTTAGTCACCTTCTTAAAACCCTTCACATATATTTACCACCTGCAGGATAAAACCTAAACTCCCTCTCAGCAAGGGTCTGTTTCCTCCATTTCTCCAGTCTCTTCTTTTACCACCTCTTGTCCCCTAATTTTTGATTCCAGTGACTCCAGTTACTTCCAGTTCCCTCCATTCTCCATGCCAGATCTCCCCTCAGTGTCTGTAAAAGCCTTCAGATATTGAGTAAGTACATGCCAAGTACTGAACTATTGGTATAATATGCATTACCCTAAGTGGAATGCCTTCTTTCTTTTTATTCCCTTCTCACAGCTACTTATAGTCATTCTTCCAGATGAAGCTAATATGTCACCCCATCTAGGAAGTGTTTTTTAATACCAACACACCACACCCCCTTCCCTGCTCCACATAGGCTGAGACAGGAACTTCTCCCTTGGCTTCACTGTGGCTCCCTCTATCACTACACTTACCATGTTACCCAAACCATGTATGCAAATTAAAAAATTTTTAAGAGCCACAATGAGAAAGGATAAAGAAAGAGGCAAGTTGATTTTAATATTTTCTGTTTACTCCAACATATCCAGTATGTTAACCACTGTAATGGTAATCAGTGTAGAAATTGTTATTGAGATATTTTATGTTCTTTTTTTGATCTAAGTTTCTGAAATCTGATGGATGTTTCATACAGCATAGCTCAAGTGCTCAATAGCCACATGGGACTAATGGCTACCATATTAGATAGTACAGGTTTAGGTTGTGACCCAATGAGGACATAAACCATGTTTTATGTCCTGGGCACAAAGCCCTGTGCCTAACACTTGGTAGATATTCAGTAAATGTGGAAGTAGATGGGTGGAAAGAAACAATCTGCAAATCACCATACATATGTAACAAGGATCATCTTTATTAAGGTGTTTTTTTTTTCTTTTGCATTTCAGTCTTTCCCTGTTCTTCAAGGGTATGTTTAGAAGATTAGGTTTGTTGCAGCAGAAATACAAAGTGAAAGAAGGAACCAAAATTTAGCTTTCTGATATCCAAAGTCAGGCTCTTTCCTTCTTTCTTTTTTTGTTTTAAAGAAAGAAAAGTGATGTTTTAGGGTTTTCTGTTTTTTGTTTTGTTTTGTTTTGTTTTAGCACTCACTGATATATCAAAATTTAGATGTTATAGACTATCACATATACTAAAATCTGCTTATAATTTAACATGACCAAGAAAGCTATAAATGCCTACCTGTCCTCAGTAGAAATAAAAGGAAATTTTGTACATAGTACATGTAACTATGTATAATCTATTTAGTATATAATAAATTAGCAAAGGAAATGTCACTGTGCAAGTGATCAAATGATTTAATGGAACTGAAACCTGGCTATGCAGTGTTTAGATAAGAGATATGATGTTGCAAGGGAAAGAACAAAGATCATACTTTTTTAAAAAGTGAACTTAAGGGTAATAGAATGAACTAATCATATTCTAGGTTTCAGCCCAACTACACAAAAGGTTCTTTAAAATGTGGATTCTTTCTCCACCTTTGACCTCATTCAAAATGTTCTAACACTGAAACAATGTTGCAAGATAACAAACATAGAAGAATGTTAGGGAGAAAGAGTAGGGCTAAGCCATTAATGAATGGAGACAAAGGGCTGATTTGTTGCTCTTTTAGTTATTAGAAACGATCATTAAGGCCAGGTGGGATGCAGGTGGTTAAAGAGGGCACCTGAACAAACAGGTATTGAATTTAGAGAATGCCTTCAAGTCTCTTCTGGGCTACGTTCCCAAGGCCGACTCAGAATTTACTTGCCCTGCCAGGTGCCTACTAATCTATCCCCCTGGGAAGGGAACATTTTCTCCAGGACTGTATGAGGTGTCTCTTGAAATCTCCAAGTCTGATTTTTGTTTTTTCTGTATGCTAATTGGTACAGTGCTAATTTTTGAATAATTAAATGAGTAATTTTTGATGGATTGAATGGAATGGATCCAGTACTCCCTGAAACTGTCCTAATGGACCCAAATGCAGGAAAGACTTCAGACACTTCAGAATCCCTGTAACTAAGAAATTAATGTCAGCCTCTAGATTAAGGCTGATAGTCCCTGGGGGAAGCATGCAAACTCAGGTAAATTAGAATGGATAATATGAGATTTCATCTGCAAAATAAGAAACTGAACCCTTTGTTTAAATGTTTGGTTTTCTCTTAGCCTTCCATCAAAAATGTAAAAAAGACATGTTTGGTATAGTGTCTTGGAATAAACCACTGAGGCTCCTTTTGCCTTTCCATAATCTGATTAGTTTATATTTATGGGATGTATAAAATATGCTGAGTGCTATATCCTCCATTATTTTACCTCAGGCATTTAACAGAATGTCAGCTTTCCATGGAGGGAACCTACCAGTTGCACACACTCCATAGCTCTCCACAGCAAATTGAGGTCACCATCTTCCCATTGTGTGCTCTTTCCTTTAATGAAGCTTCTATTATCTCTTTCAAATGTATTCTCTTTCTATCCCTATCAAAATGTCCTCCAGAGATGGTCTGAAACTTTTACATGGAAGTAATAGAGCAAAGTCTCATCCAAGACTTGAATCAATGTGGCTCCTATATGGATGTCTATTTCTAATATGATAAGGTGCCTTGCTGTCTGTCCTTCTCTCTTTCTCTCTCTCTCTTTTTA
Organism: Mustela nigripes; assembly: GCF_022355385.1. Taxonomy (NCBI): domain Eukaryota; kingdom Metazoa; phylum Chordata; class Mammalia; order Carnivora; family Mustelidae; genus Mustela; species Mustela nigripes. The sequence continues at coordinate 13,844,404 of NC_081571.1, forward strand.
TAACATATAATGTATTATTTGCCCCAGGGGTACAGGTCTGTGAATCATCAGGCTTACACATTTCACAGCACTCACCATAGCACATACCTTCCCCAGTGTCTATAACCCAACCACCCTATCCCTACCCCCCCCACCACCCAGCAACCCTCAGTTTGTTTTGTGAGATTAAGAGTCTCTTATGGTTTGTCTCATGAGATGAGGAGAATGAATTAACTCGGGAGGAAGAATTAAGATTTACTGAGAACAACTGTCTGCTCTTTCTAAGATTAAAAATGGGTGGGGTTTTTTGGAGGGTGGGGTGAGGTCCTAAAGGCTGGACCTTCTTCCTAATGAGCTATCAGAAAAGGATGGAATTAATCCTTTGGTCTGGGGGAAGAGTGGAGTGGAAATAAATGCAGAGAAATGTGGTTGATTACCTTGGGCAGGAAGGGAACAGCGTTGCAGGTTCTGGGAGAGGTGGATGTCCTAGGTGGGGATTGAATCGATCTCTTGAGGCATTCCTCATTTCTCTGAGGAATTGGGCCCCCTACAGGCAGGGACTGGTATTTCAACCTCCGGAGTTTGAGCAAGGGGAATCTGAGATCTGGCAAAGGGTGTGGAGTTCCTGTGGAGAGTTTCACTTCCCAATTTTCCACTATGTGAGGCAGACAGGGGAGCAGGAGAGACTTGACCTCCACATGGAGGATCAGTACCAGACAGCAAAGGGGCTCTGAAGTGAACAGCAACATGTGGGGCAGTAAAGGGGGGCAGAAGACTTAGTGGGATTTGTTCACTTGAAAATGGTTTATTTTGGGGCACCTGGGTGGCTCAGTGGGTTAAGCCGCTGCCTTCGGCTCAGGTCATGATCTCAGGGTCCTGGGATCGAGTCCCGCGTTGGGCTCTCTGCTCAGCAGGGAGTCTGCTTCCTCCTCTCTCTCTCTCTCTGCCTGCCTCTCTGCCTACTTGTGATCTCTCTCTGTCAAAATAAATAAATAAATAAATAAATCTTTAAAAAAAAAAAAGAAAAGAAAAGAAAATGGTTTATTTTATGTGTGTGGATTTCACTTCACTTAAAAAAAAAAAAGACTTAGTGGTGAGGACTTAACCCTTCTCAGGAACTAGAAGTCTGGCAAACCTCTTTTTGGAGCTGTCAAAGCCTTAGGGAATTCTCAAATGATCCAAGGGAAGAGGAGGGAACACCGGAGACCAACAAGTAATGGCAGGAACAAGTGCTAGGATGGGCTCTGATTTAGTGGGAGAAAATAAAGAAGTCTGGTATCACTGGACCCTCAAGTCTTGTGGTACAGTGCATATCCATTATCCTATAAACAATGTTGGCTCTCCACTGCCTACAGAAATAAAAAATCTAAAACTGTTTCAATGGCATTTCACACTCTCTACATGAAGCTCCAAATCTTTCCTTGGAGTCTCCGCTCTTGCCATCTTCCAGCCACCATGGTTCCATAGCTGTTCCCTGATGTGACTTCTGCTTGGATATCCCTCTGCCTTTACTCCCATGGTAGTAACAGACAAGATGCCAGTTTGGGATTTGTAGTGGGTTCCATGTGAGGGGAAGAGCCTTTGGATAGCAGATATGTTCGTTAACTGTCCATCTCTTACCTTTCTAATATCCCCTAGTGCTCCCTTACCCTCAAGCCGTCCAACCTGGTGTCTTCCTACACCACATAAAAATTTGATATCACAGTTAAAAAAAACCTCACTTCCCATCTTCTCAGTTAATCACTTTGTCATTTCTTGACCTGGTATATTTATTCATTCACCCCAGAAATATTCAATATACCCAATATACACTGGGTACTATGCTCAGTCCCAGGAATCCAAAGGTATATAGGTCATGAACCCAGAAAAGCCCCACAATTCTAAGAGAAATGATGAGAAAGTTTCCCAAAAAAGAAGGCTTGCCTCCAATTGTGAAAGTTATTTGACTTTATGGATGCTTGTTTACATCTCTTTTGAAGTGTTCCAGAGTACAAGTGACACAAAGATGTTTTGAAGACCTATTCTTTTTTTTAATCGCATCAGTACAGTCTTTGTTTACTTAAAATATTAAACAATTCCAAAGAATTCTGTCAGCCATTATGGGACCTTATGCTTTTTAGTAAATACAATAGCTCAAAGGCCTTGTACTGTAAAGCAGAATCACCAGAAATCCCCTTTTCCAGTCCATTGAATCTTTGATTATGAAGCATGCAAAGCCTAAAACAGCATGGCATAGGAAAGATGATTTGGCCAAAATAGAACATGAAGCAGCATATGGGTCATAACTTGAGAAAAATCTGGATATAAGCATGTGAACATATATTTTTTTCCTCTTACAACATAGGTGCCAAAGGAGGGAAAACAATACATTGGACTGTATCCAATTAGAATAAAAATTATAGGAGGAAAACAAAGGCCACAATTTTGATTTCTCAGAGATTAAGTCTGGGGGGAGGGGTGAAGGTGATGGTGTCCCAAAGAGACAACATCTGGGGAGGTGCTGAACCATTCTCAAATCAGTATCTCCAGTCACATCTGAGTGGTCTTCTCTGAGCTAGACTATATTTATTTCGAAGAATAATAATAAAATATGTCCATTTAAATTCTGTGATGTCTAGGGCACCTGGGTGACTCAGTGGGTTAAAGCCTGTGCTTTCAGCTCAGGTCATGATCCCGGGGTCCTGGGATCGAATCCCGTATTGGGCTCTCTGCTCATCCTTCCCTTCCTCTCTCTCTTCCTGCCTCTCTGCCTACTTGTGATCTCTCTACCTACTTGTGATTTCAATTATTTTCCCACAGGTTGTGCTCTTTTCTATAGCGATGTTTAATATGCTTGTCACAAGAAGGAAATACTTTCTTTTAGGTTCATTACCTGGACAGTGATAAATAGATGATGTGGAAACTAACCTAACACAATAAAGTAAATTCTGGAATGTAAATTACCCTCTCTCTGTGGCATTCTGTTTGCAACTCAATTATTGCCTATTTTTACTGATTTTCCTAGTCCTTAGTGTTTTAGTGTTTATGGGAAAGAATGTTGTAATCTCAGACTCAGCTCCAACCAAAAAAAAAAAAAAAAAAAAAACTACATACTATATCATTTGGCTAATAGTTTTCAACTTGAATTTTCTGCATCTGGGTTAGATTACTGTTACTTCTAGAATATCCAGAATATTACTGGATAGAAATAAAAGGCCTGCTGCTGTAATGGAGCAGTGTAAGTTATAAAAGATAATAGTATTTGTATAGCACACCACACATTCACATGTATTGCCTTATTTAATTATCAAACTAAGAATCAGAGTCAGGGGGTTGCCTGGGTGGCTCAGAGGGTTAAGCCTCTGCCTTCAGCGCAGGTCATGATCTCAGGGTCCTGGGATCGAGCCCCGCATCAGGCTCTCTGCTTAGTGAGAGCCTGCTTCCTCCTCTCTCTCTCTACCTGCCTCTCTGCCTACTTGTGATCTCTGTCTATCAAATAAATAAATAAAATCTTTAAAAAAAAAAGTTAAAGAATCAGAGTCAGGTACTATCACTGTTTCTAATTTACAGTTGAAAAAAAAAACAACACTTTGAGAGATTATGTCATTTATAAAGAAACACAGTTGTAAATGGCAGCTCTGAGTTCACATTTTTTTTTTAAGATTTTATTTATTTGACAGAGAGAGAGAAATCACAAGTAGGCAGAGAGAGAGGGGGGAGGAAGCAGGCTCCTGCAGAGCAGAAAGCCCGACATGGGGCTCGATCCCAGGACCCTGGAGAAGTAGGCTCCCCACTGAACAGGGAGCCTGATGCAGGGCTCCATCCCAGAACCCTGGGATCATGACCCGAGCCAAAGGCAGATGCTTAACCAACTGGGCCACCCAGGCTCCCCTCTAAGTCTCTTTCATAGTTCCTTTCTCTTCTTCTGTTTGTGCTACCTTCTGCATAATTTCTTCAGATACATCTTTCAGTTCACCAGTTCTTCCAGTTGTGTTGAATTTATTGCTAAATCTGTTCATTTCTAACTTCAGTTATTATAGTCTTTATTTCTAAAATATATTTGTTTCTCTGCCTAATGTATTTGAAGTCTTTTAATGTTTCTGGCTTCCTCAACACATTTTCAAACCTGTCTTGTATTTATTTAAATATACCAAATATAGCGCACCTGGATGGTTCAGTTAGTTAAGTGTGTGACTTCAACTCGAGTTGGAATCAAGTCCCACGTTGGGCTCCCTACTGAGCAGGGAGTCTGCTTCTACCTCTGCTCCTCCTCCCACTTAGTCCCTCAATCAATCTCTCTCTCTCTCTTTCAAATAAATAAATAAGATCTTTTTAAAGAGCATAGTAAATACAGTTATTTTGAAGTCTGTATTTACTAATTCCACTATCTGAAATCCTTGGGGATTTTGCTGTCTGTTGTTTCTGCTAATTGTTCTTTTTTTTTTTTTTTTTAAGATTTTATTTATTTATTTGACAGAGATCACAAGTAGGCAGAGAGGCAGGCAGAGAGAGAGGAAGGGAAGCAGGCTCCCTGCTGAGCAGAGAGCCCAATAGGGGGCTCCATCCCAGGACCCTGGGATCATGACCTGAGCCAAACGCAGAGGCTTTAACCCACTGAGCCCCCCAGGCACCCCTCTGCTAATTGTTCTTTATAATGCCTTGTTTTCTTGTATATTTAGCAAGTTAACTAGTTAGGTTTTTTGTTTGTTTGTTTTTTAACCGTGAACTACTTATTTTTTTTGGAATTTTATGTGTGACAATTCTTTGAACCCAGGACAAAGATGTATTCCTTTAGAGAGGTTTGGCACTTCTTCCCCCCGCCCCCCAGTTTTTATTATTGAAGTATAGTGGACATAGAATGTTACATTAGTTTCAGGTGTACAACATACTGATTCTCAATGATTCTATACATTGTGCAATCTCACCAAAATGTAGTCACTATTGTCACTATGCAGCATTATTACAGTGTCATTGACTATATTCACTATGCTGTACTTCCCATCTCTGTGACTTACTTATTTTATAACTGGAAGTTTGTATCTCTTAATCCTCCTTCACCTATTTTGCCCATTTCCTTACCTCCCTCCCCCGGCAGCCATCAGTTTGTTCTCTGTATTTATGAGTCTGTTTCTGTTTGTTTGTTGTTGTTGTTTAGATTCTACATATAAGTGAAATCATATGCTAATTGTCATTCTCTTACTTTACTTAGCATAATACTACTAGGTCCATAGTACATAATAATACTAGGTCCATCCATGTTGTCAGAAATGTCAAGATCTCATTCATTTTTGTGTAACATTCCATTGTATATATACCTCACCTTCTTTATCCATCATGTATCAGTGGGCACTTGCATTGCTTCTATATCTTGGCTATTGTAAGTGATGCTGCAGTACATATAGGGGTACAGGCATCTTTTCAAATTAGTCTTTTTATTCTCTTTGGGTAAATACCCAGGAGTAGAATTACTGGATCATATGATAATTCTATTTTTTAATTTTTTTAGAAATATCCAGACAATTTCCCACAGTGGTTATACTCATTTATATTCCCACTAACAGTGCATGAGAGTCCCATTTCCTCCATGTCCTCACCAATACTTGTTATTTCGTATCTTTTTGATACTAGCCATTCTGACAGGTGTGAGATGATATCTCATTGTGGTTTTAATTTTGATTTCCATGATGATTAGTGATGTTGAGTACCTGCAAATGATTTATCTGCTAAGGGGTTAATATCCAAAATCTATGGCGCCTGGGTGGCTCAGTGGGTTAAGCCGCTGCCTTTGGTTCAGGTCATGATCTCAGGGTCCTGGGATCGAGTCCCGCATCGGGCTCTCTGCTCAGCGGGGAGCCTGCTTCCTCCTCTCTCTCTCTGCCTAAAAAAAAAAAAAAAAAAAAAAAAATCCAAAATCTATTTAAAAAGTTACATAATTCAACACCAAAAGAAAAAAACAAATGATCTGATTTTAAAAATGGACAAAGGACCTGAATAGACATTTTTCAAAGAAAACATACAAATGGCATTTATTTCTCCCAGAACACTACCTGAGACAACGACCACTCAAGTATCTCTCAAAATCAAATTTTTGGCCTGAAATATTTTAGATCACCTAAGCAGTGGGAAATTCAGCTTCAAACGAACATGACAACCAGCATGTGCATCAAAAATTTTTACAGTGATTCTTTCTTCTCTGCTTAGTGCCTAGATTTGCAAACATAGTATTTTTTTTTTTGGCACACCCTATTGGTATAGAGGTGGGTGTCATTTTCCATTCACATACAGTGAGTACATAGCCCTTTGCAGTCTCAAGTTTATGTTGGAAATGAGCTCATATTAGACTCCTCCACATACAGGGGCACACTCTGGGCTTTTTTCCTGCCCCCTGTGTGGTCATGAAAATCAAAGCTAAAGTTTATGCAGTCTAGCAAGTGCCCCCAGAGAGAAAGTCAACCGCAATGTTCTGTTTAACACAGAGTTCCTTCATTTAGATTTTAGGTCCAAGAATTTAAATAATTGATCCAGAATACTTAATTTGTTTCCAAGAGGAGGAGAAGTTCTCTACATTACCCAAAGCCTCCCCATGTTTTTACCAATTCAGTCTTTTGTTTCAAATTTGGTCCAAATGCAGTAAAATTGGCAACTTGAGAGGAAAACAAATTGATCCAATGAAAATCAAGAGAATATAGTTAAGCAAGCAACTAAGTGGTTTCTTTTCAGAGAGCACATGGTCCATGCACCTGTGCTGGCTCTGAATTCACTGTGCAATAACTTCCCAGCGGGGATGGCAGCTGCACTGGCCTGTCCCGGGAGGAGCTTCAGACCTGCAGGCTCACTTGGTAGAAAACACTGCTGCTCCGTAGGTAGGTAGGTAGTGCTCTCTGTCTCTGGCTTAGTAGTGTCCAGAACTGGAAGTCGTGCACACTAGAAGGACAGGAGCTCTACTCAGGGTAGAGCTGAGTCAGCGGGGGTGGGGGGATGTAGAGGGAGCAGTGATGAGGATACTCTTGGGATATAGTGGAGCATTATTCCAGAGAAGGCAAAGAACAAAGGGCGACGTCTGCCAGCAGGCGTTCTCTCCAGAAAACAAGAAACATAGATCTGGGTTAACAGGCTTCTCTGCCGTTCCCTGGGCTCTTGACAGCATGTCCTTTCACCTCAACCCTAGTGTTCCAGCCTCGGTTTCCACCGCCTCGTGGATGCGGCTTTATCCACTCAACCCACTGCTCCTCCTCTGCTCTCCTTCCCCAGCCTGATATCATTATCAAGCAGAAAAAATCTTTCTCTATAAATAGGCATCCAAAGCTTTCTCTGCAGAGCGGTTTTCATGGCCTTTGGAGCAAGACAAAGAAAGACCTATTTGGAGCTGTGGGTTCAGGCAGTGGTTCTGAGATTTTTCAGGATTTCTTGGACCAGTTAAATGTTCAGAAAATTAAAAGCATTTACAAAGAGTTTGTTTACTTTTTAATTTTCTAAATAAGAATATGTATATTTAAAACTACCTCAAATCATTTTCTGCTATTGTATGAGTTTCCTGCCTAAGAAACACCCCCAAAGTTGGGGGCTTATGACAGCATACATTTATTATTGTCATGTTTCTCTGGCCCCTCCTCTCTGGACCTGCTTGCCTGGGGCTGGATGGCCAGGATGCTCTGATTCACAGGGTTGGACTGAGGAGAGAGGGCCTCTCTCCATACGGTCTTTAATCCCCAGCAGCCAGCCAGGGCATGTTCACGTGGTGGTCGAAGGGTTCTCACAGCAAAAGAGAAAGGCCCAGCGCCCAAGTCCCATTGCTCATAGCAAGTCACAGGGGTAAGCCCAGATTCAGAGGGTGGAGACAAAATAGATTCCTGCTCTTGGAGGAGCTGCTAAGTTACATTGCAAAGGCACCAACAAACAGGGAAGAAAGAAAGAATGGGAAGAATTTATGACCATGTAGGCTGCAACCTACCTTCATTATAATCATTTCATTAAAAAAAAAAAAAAAAGAACACCTCACCGAAAAAAGCTAGAAGTTCTTCAAGTGTAAAATATTTAGCTTTATGAGAAAACTCACTACATTGTCCTATTATTATTATTATTACTCCTGCCACCGTGAATGTCATTCTGTCCGCATTCTTCTAGAGAACAGTGTCTGGGACTGCAATATTGGGAAACCAAATTTAGCAGCATTGCCGAGCATTAGAGAAGAGAGTGGGACAACAGAGGCAGGGAAACCCGCGAAGACTCCAGAGAGAAGATAATGACAGTGAAGGAGGTGAGTGGGACCCACAATAACAAGGGAGCAGAGAAGTATGACAAATAGCTCCGAGTAGGATTTAGGACAAGGTGAAGATGGTGTGTGTGTGTGTGTGTGTGTGTGTGTGTGTGTGTGTGTGAAAGAGAGAGAGAGAGAAAGAGCATAGAGTCCTAATTCTGGAGTTTCCACTTTCAGATAACCCCAAAATTTTATAATCATCTGTATTAGTTTCCTATTATTGTGTGAAAAGTTGCCACCAACTTAGCAATTTACTATTTATTTTTTTTTTAATTTATTTATTTGAGAGAAAGAGTGTCTGCTCATGTGGGAACAGGGGTAAGGGGCGGTTGGAGAGGGAGAGTCCTAAGCAGACTCCCACTGAGCAAGGAGCCCAACACTGGACTTAATCTTATGACCCTAAGATCACAACCTGAGCCAAACCAAGAGTCCAGTGCTCAATGAACTGCACCCCCTAGGGACCCCCCTCCCCCATCTTAGTAGTTGAAAACATCTACTTATTATTTCACAGTTTCCTGGGGTGAGGAGTGAGCATGGGTCAATGCTTGATGTCTGCTCAAAGTCTCATAGGCCAAAATCAAGATTTTGGCTGAGCTGGGCTCTTATCTGGAGACACCTGAGACAAATCCATTTTCAGGCTCATTCAGGTTGTTGGAAGAATCCAGGTCATTGCAGTTGTAGAACTGAGATCCCGGTGTCCTTCTAGGCTTTTCCTTTTCATGTGGCCCCTTCTATCTTCAAGCCTGCAATGGTTCGTTGAGGCACCTTGTGCTTCCAATCTTCTGCTTTCTTCTTCTGTCTCCAGCCTGAGGAGGCTCTCTACTTCATGTCGCTCAGGTGATTAGATCAGACCCACTAGGATAATCTCCCTATTTTAATGTCCTTTCTGCCATATAACATGACATTACATAACATGATCTTGGGGAGTGATAGCCCATCAAATTCACAGGTTCTGGGGTTTAGAACAGATGGCTTTCCAGGGGAAATGTTAGAAATTCTGTCTATAACATCGTCTTTTGGGGGAAAAAGTGACATAATTAAGGAGACTTTTTTTTTTCATGAGAACGTAACTTCATCATGACATCACCATCACCTCCCAGGGTTAGCGTTAGACATATATGATATAAGGATACAAAAATGCATTTCAAATATAAGGGTTTGGAATGAGCACAATTTCACAGATTGGGACTTTGAAATCCACCTCCATTACCCCTAAGCAGGGTGGTCTTAAACAGGCCAATGGCATCCAACAACCATCTCTCCACTTGGGTGTTTTATTACTGGCTGCCAGTAGGTGTCACTGCCACAGCTGAGGAGAAGAGAAGCTCCCTGTGGCTGTTTCCTCTGTCCCCCGAGGGGTTGATGTGGATTGAAATCTGTGCAACCCCTGTGTTGTGGATTCCAGAATGCGGAGCTCCTCATCCCTGGGAGGTTCAGAAGCATGGAGCGGTCTTAAGGAATCTGACTCTTCCAAAGGTGTGAGCCACATGTTTGCTTGGGGAAGGCGATTTTTGTCAGAGCAGTCGGGGTTGGGTGTAGGGGTGAGGAAAGGGCCCTGGGCTGCCTCTGTCATGCTTTGTACCTCCTGCACCAAGATCCTGTGGCCCCGTTCATTTTGATGGGGGAAATGAAGTGTCTTCCTGCTCGACCAGCCTCAGCAGTGTGGTTTGGCACTGTTGAGATGGGAGTGGATGATAGGAGCCTAAGCGAAAGTCTGAATGCTGAGGTTCAGGGTCCAAGCCATAGCAGTGAGATTCTTTGTTGCCAAGGCCCATGTGAAACTTGGCTCCCAGGACCTGGCCCACGTTCCTGGGTCAGACAAATGGACTTGAGATTCACGTCAGAGCCACAGGCTGCCAGGTCGGGAAGCGGGCACGAGGCCCTGAGCTGGTGCAGATTGGTGTCCAGGCCTACCAGCTGGCTAACAGAATACAACTAACTTTCAGAAGAGAACCCTTGCCAATGAAGAGCTCTCTCCTGTAGGATGTGGTGTGCGCGCTTAGAAGAGGGCATTTCTAAATGTATGCTTATTATCTATTGTAATGATATGAGCTACAATGAGGGGGAATGTGTGTTCTTATAATGCTTTCTTAGCACTAGACCTTAATTATCAAACTTCTCTAGAAGTAACCGCCTGTATCTTTACAAACCAGCGGCACTAAGGACAATACAGACTTCACAAGTTAAAAGGTATATTTTAGTAATTCATATAATCTCTGTATGGAGATCACTGATGTTTGTACCACTTAATGGTATATGGGATGTTTCAGTGTTTAAAAAAAAAGAACACACAGAAAATTGCAAAAGATGAATTAGAAGTGATTTTTGTTCTTACCATGTATGATGAGAAAGTCGGTCTTGGGAATTATTCCCAGAAACTCAAGTCTGCAACCTTTTGTGACTTTCTTTCTTTCTTTTTTTTTCTTTTTTTAAAGATTTTATTTATTTATTTGACACAGAGAGAGACAGTGAGAGAGTGAGAGAGGGAACAGAAGCAGAGGGAGGGGGAGAGGGAGAAGCAGGCCTCCCACCAAGCAGGGAGCCTGATGTGGGGCTCGATCTCAGAACCCTGTGATCATGACCTGAGGCGAAGGCATATGCTGAACGACTGAGCCACCCAGGCACCCTCTTTTGTGACTTTCTTAAAAGGGTATTACAATATGAAGAAATAACAGGAAAACAAATGAGTTTTGTTTTTTTTAAAAAAACATCTACCCAAGCATATAATATAATAATTAGAACAGATAGCCAAGTGCTACAGAAAATGTAAAGACAAGCAGGCATCGCCCCCAGGAAGGAACCCTCCCTCTGCAGGCTTGTTCTCTGGTTGGGACATTTCTTGGGTGAGGATCTCTCTGTCCTTCCCTGTGAGTCTCAGCTTGTGTCTAGAACATAAATGCATGAAGCAGTGTAAAATCGTGTGATCTGTGCGGATGCCCATACGTTTTTAACATTTATGATCAGATCCTGTTTCCTGTTTTGGCTCTACCATTGAGTCTCCTGAATTGGTTTATTTATTCATTTTTTTTATATTAGAATTGTATTTGGTGATGAGAGAGCTTCCCAGTCCTTGCAAAAAGAAATAATAGGGATGGATAGGATTTTTGAATTTTTACCATGTATTAGTATAATCCTCATAGTGATCGTTTGAGATAGATGCTGTATTTGGTACCCCATTTTACAGAAAACTGAGGCACAGGGGTTTAGTGATTTTCCCACTCATGTGGCTAGAATGTGACAGAGCAGGATTCAGTCAGGCTTAGGACTTGGGACTTCATCTTCCGGGGCTTCGCCACCACCACCATGTCTTCCTGGAGGCACGCACTCCCCTGGGTCTGTCCTTGGAGCCCCTCACTTGCCATGGGCAGTTTGATGGGAGTGTGTCCCAGGCAAGCAGTCCTCCTGGGAGGTCACCACCCCTTCAAATAGAGGGAATGGACTTTCACCTTGGTGGCTTCTTTCTACCACTGTTTTGAAGGAGGAACTGGTCTTTCAGAGTCTTGGTTTCCTACTTTGAAAAATAAATTTAATTTTTTCTCTGCTTAAAACATATAAAGAATCTTAAACGAGATAGTGTATAGTGTATAGTCCTGCCCTCATTAACCCGGAATGTGTTATCTTCTACCAGGTGTTATTGTAATTATCTTTTATAATGCAGCTTTAATAAATACACGAGGCCATTTTCTGATAATTACTTTTACATTCTTTTTGAAATACCTAGATTGTATTTTGCTTCCTGACATGTATTTTGTGAGTTTTATGTTTCCTTTGGAAAGAGGAGAGAAGCATACCACTGAAAACAAACCCTAGAGAGCTTTCTGGCTTGTCTCTAAGATAGCATTTAATGGAAGACTGTCTGCTCCTAAGGGTGTGCTGACATCCTCATTCTACCTAGCACATGAGAGCATTTTGAGATAAATCCTTAATCATGTAAAACAAATTCTTTTAAGAGCAGAGGCCAGGGGGAAAAAATGCTTCCTGGCTTTGACAATTGCCTTATTTGTGCATGACAAAAGCCCTCCCCTGTAGGTTGCTTTGTTTCCCAGAATATTCTAGAATGTGAGTTACATAGTTGACTTATAAGAACACTGTTAAGAACACAGTAAATCCAATCTTGTCACCCGAACATCAGCAAGTGTCACGGCAGGGCCAGGACAGAGTGGCCTAGTTGCATAGATTAAGCTTGCTGAGGGATGCCACCTGGCAGCAAGCGTCACTTCGGAAATGGACAGTGGGCCAGGATGCTCTCCATCTTAGAAGTGGCCCACGACAATGCAGTTAGGGAGATGCAAAAATGACAACCCATTAGGTTGGATCAGCTTTCTTAAACTCAAACGAACCTTTAAAAAAAAAAAGGAAAACTTGAAACTGTTTGTCTCTCCAAAAAGATATCATTTAGTACTCCAAAAATAGCCAGGGTTAGGTTTGTGTACAAAATGCCTGGTTAGCTAGTAATACATTAAAAAAAAAATTGTGAATTAGCACTTTTTCCCCAATAAAATAAGTTTTGAGCTGTAGCTTTTGTTACAGTCATTAATTCACCAGATCTTATAGCCTAACCAATGTGATTTTATTTAGCCTTATTGAAGTGCCACTCAGTTCCTGCCTAAACTTTCTTATGTGAACATAAAATATTAATCCAAAAATGCAGAATCAACCATTAAATCACCCATTTAATCATCCATTAAAACAAAGAGTTTTCTATTTGGAATTCATAGGATCTTATCTGGACTTACTATAAAATTGCTTTAAACATAAAGTTGCAGAACTGCCTCAAATGAATCTGGATTATAGTTACTTACTGGATATATGTGTATGGGACTCTAATTTTGATACTGATACAAAATCAGTCAGCTCGGTTATAGCCTTTGTGTGAATATTCCCCATGTCACCTTTCTCTCTCAGTCCCATCACTCCTTATGCCTTGTCCTTCCTTTGTCTCTGTGTTTCAGCCTAAATCTCTTCTTTAATTGAACCATTGGCCTAGCGACCCCCCAGCAGGCACCTCCTGGAAATTACATGAAATATACATACTTTCTCTGTGAAATTCAGGGTGTTTGGTGTCAGGATATTCCTGTGTGTAAAAAGCCACATACAGTGTTTGCATAATTAGTTCTATTATAAACACTTAAGGGCAGGGATCCATTTTATCCTTCTTTGGAGTCCCATTTTTTAATAAATATATCTTGATGGTATAAATTATTATATCTTCTTTTTTTAAAGATTTTATTTATTTATTTGACAGAGATCACAAGTAGGCAGAGAAGCAGGCAGAGAAAGAGGAGGAAGCAGGCTCCCCGCTGAGCAGAGCCCGATGTGGGGCTCGATTCCAGGACCCTGAGATCATGACCTGAGCGGAAGGCAGAGGCTTTACCCACTGAGCCACCCAGGTGCCCAAATTATTATATCTTCTTACATTCTGACTCCTTTCCTTTTTTTTCTTTTTAAAAATCTTATTTATTTATTTGACGGAGAGAGAGATCACAAGCAGGCAGAGAGGCAGGCAGAGAGAGAGGGGGAAGCAGGCTCCCTGCTCAACAGAGAGCCCAATGCAGGGCTCAATCCCGGGACCCTGGGATCATGACCTGAACTGAAGGCAGAGGCTTAACCCACTGAGCCACCCAGGCGCCCCATGACTCCTTTTCTTAACTGAACTTTTCATTCATCTCACGCTGACTTTAAGGGTTTCTTTAGTGTAACGGTTTAAAATTTTTCTCTCCCCATATGTGTCTGCCTTTCTTCTCTTTCTTAAATCCACACCAGTGCCTCTCACTGCAGGAAGAAGTCAGAGATCAAGTGGGATCTGAGAAAATGCCCATAATGCAGGAGCACAGCTGACCATAAGAAGCTCCTTCATGGCCTGCAAAGATAAAATGGAAACTACTGTTGGGAATTTTATCTTTAATTTTCTTTAAGAAATTGGAACTAGTGATTCTCAGCCTATTGGACCCAACTCTCCTATTTATTTATTTATTTATTTACTTACTTACTTACTTACTTACTTATTTATTTATAGAAAATGTCTTTTTTATTATTGTTAGTTCCAGGGTAGAATTTAATGATTCATCAGTTGCACCTAACATGCAGTGCTCAGTACATCACATGCCCTCCTTAATGCCCACCACCCAGTTACCCTACCCCCCCTTACCCCCACTCCCCTCCAGCAATCCTCAGTTTGTTTCCTAGAGTTAAGAGTAGAGTCTCTTATGGTTTGCCTCCCTCTCTGTTTTCATCGTATTTTATTATTCCAACTCTCCCTTTTATAACAAATATTTTGTCATATCTCTTTTACTATCCTGAAATAAAATTCAAAGATAATACAACTCATCTATCTGTATAGCTTTTTAAAAATCTTTATTTATATGCCTATATCTATATGTTATAACTGTAATCCAAAAGAGAAAGGTAAAGGGCATCTGGGTGGCTCAGTTGGTTAAGTGACTGCCTTTGGCTCAGGTCATGATGTCAGAGTCCTGAGATCAAACCACGCATCAGGCTCCCTGCTTAGTTGGGAGCCTGCTTCTCCCTCTGTCCCTACCCCCTTCTTGTGATCTCTCTCTCTCTCTCTCTGTCAAATAAATAAAATCTTTTTTAAAAAAGAGAGACAGAAAGGTAAAGAAAGTCATCTGTGCTAAACTAGTCTGAGAATCAACACTTCCAGTACTCTGACTCTATTGCATGGAGAGACGGTGAACTAGTCATATGTGCACACCAGTCATGGAGCCGCACTGTGAAGGCACAGCCCCCTGGGCAGACTGGCACAGGTGTGTGCTTCAGTGTTATGATTTTCCAAATTGATGAGCAATTTTTGTACAGGCTCCAAACACAGCAAAGTACCCCCTTCCCCAGCATACTTAGTGGTTGCATTCCTTGAAAATGGAGAAGATACTTAACCTATGCCAAAGTACTCTGCTAATACTTTGTTTATAAGTACAACATCAGATTCCAGACTAAGTTCACTATAAATGAGTTTCTCATCTATAAGGCTGTCAAGGGGAGCACTTGGATGTCAGGTTGGACATGAGGATGTCACTGTGCACGAGAGCTCCACACATTGCCCGACATTAAGCATCCCTGCCCCTACCCACGGAATGTTGGCAGCCCCCGCCCCATCACCGGTATAACCAAAAACATCTCTGCAAATTTGGAAAAAGTCCCCTAAAGGGCAGTATCACACCCACTAAGAACCACAGCTTTCAAACATTAAGGATGTCTAGTAATAAATCAGATTCTGTTTTATTAGTGAAATTATTATAGAAACCTGCGTTATGCCACCGTCATATTGAACAATCACCATGTGTGTTGCTCCTAGACTATAAGCCTATTGAGGGTCAAGACCATATAGCACTGTGTCCAGAGGTCCCACACAGTGTCAGGCAATTCACAGGTGTTCAGGACTGTCTGTTGAATGAATAACAATTCATGAACACCTACCTTATTTTCAAAGGAACTGAACGTGCTTTCATGAATAATATATACCAATTTTACCAAACTTCATTGTTAAGATAAGGCTATTAAATATTAAATGCCGGATTGTACAAACCTAGAAAATACCCAGTGATCTATGCCTAGTTACAGAAAGTTATCTTGCTTTGTTGAATTTTTAGATCATTAAGGTGCCAGAGAATAGATGTTAGCAACAATTTACAGACTCTGGTGTCTTCACTTTTTAAAAAAAAATATACTCTTCCATTGTTATAAGACTATTGACAGCTTCTTGAGTACAATAAAGTAGAGAAAAACAATAAAGACAGCTTATCGCCATTATTGTCCATTTGGAGAGATGAGCTGCACATCTAGAACCAATAATAATTAAAGCTAATAATCAGGTATTGTGTTGGATAAGGATGTCTTTGCACAGAGTAAGAGACCTGGGCAGAGAGGACCAGGGTCCTGGGATCAAGCCCCACTTCGGGCTCCCTGGTCAGCAGGGAGTCTGCTACTCCCCCTGTTCTCCCTCCCTGTCTGTTAAATAAATAAATAAAATCTTTTTTTTTTTTTTTAAGATTTTATTTATTTATTTGACAGAGATCACAAGTAGGCAAAGAGGCAGAGAGAGAGGAGGAAGCAGGCTCCCTGCTGAACAGACAGCTCAATGCGGGACTCAATCCCGGGACCCTGAGATCATGACCCAAGCCGAAGGCAGCGGCTTAACCCACTGAGCCACCCAGGCGCCCCTAAATAAAATCTTAAAAAAAAAAAAAAAGACCTGATGTTAACTGTATGTTTCATCTTGAAAAAATATTCCCCTTAAGTGGTCAGATTTTGAGTGGAATGCTTAGTAGTAATGTTAAGTAAGTATCCAAAAGCAAGAATGAGAAAAGAGAAAATGTTAACTTTTGGTATTATTTTATTTTTATAGTCTATTCTTTTTAATTGCCTTCATTCAGTTAACTCATGTTTAAGTAGATTGGAACACAAAGTTAGAGGAAGGCTGAGCTATGCCTGCTTTAGAATCAAAATTTAAGGGCTGCCACCTTAGGCAATCACTCACCCCTAATGAACCTCAGTTTTCCCATCTTTAAAATAGGGACAGTACCTCTTTCACAAGCATACACACACAGGTCTTTGGATCAAATGCAATAGCATGTAAAGTAGTCCATTATGTGGCACAAAGAGGTACTTAATAGTCAATCTTGTTAGATTAAAATAAGATATTCCACCTCTTTAAAGTTAGGTATAATTTGTGTTCAATCATGGAACTACTTAAGTTCATAAAAACTACATCTCATCAGCCAGGCAAATATTTCATGAGTGTCCTTGGGTTCTTTAAACTTCTGTTTCTTCAACTACAAAATAAGGATAATATTACAAACTCATAGAGTTATTACAAGAATTAAGTAAGTTGATGCGTGAAAAGTGCTTAGCACAGTTGAGGGCACATAGCAATCTCTCAAAAAATACTATCATTAGTATAACCTATTAATATCATTATGATGCCCTTTACATGCTATGTGCATATATTATCTCTTTCTATCTTTATTACAGTCCTAAGTGGTATGTATTTTTTTAATTTCAGCTTTATTGAGGTATAGTTGACACGCAAAATTTTAAGATCATTCAAGTGTGCATTATGGTGATTCAATATACATTGTAGAAGGATTCCCCTATCTAGTTAATTAATATATCCAGTATTTATTTATTTATTTGTTTGTTTGTTTGTTTGTTTATTTATTTATTTATTTATTTATTGTTTTTTTAGAGTTTATGTTCCTATTTTCATATGAGCAGGAGCCTGAAGAGTTTTGTACCCAAATGACCTGCTCAGGGTCACCAACTGGCTAATTGTGGAGTTTGGACTGGGGCACAGATGTTCCAATTTCTAATCTGGTACAATTTTCCCATCCTCGGAGCTTTGTCACAAGCCAGGGTAACCCTTTCCTTCAAACCCCTCTTTAAAAATGATTCACAGAGCAGTTTGCAAACTGCTGGACAGAAGAGCAGACATTTCTGGAGACCCTTGAAACCCTCAAGTCCCCTTTTATATGATAGTCCTGCCTCCCACCAGCCTTGCTTTTCCAGTGATGAAGATAGAGATGAACCAGAGAGCTCGATTCTGAGCAGCTCCTTTTTGTCAACAGTGTGTCTCTACCCATGCCATCATGCTGACGTCAGGACTATGGGATTTGTGTGGGAAATTCAACTGGTAGGATCTATTCAACACAGTACTGATCACTGCTAGCTATCTAGGACTGTAAGCAGTTCGACTTACCACCGTCTATTTCATAGCATTGTTTTCCCACATGGTTGTGAATTGGTGTTCATCATTTCTTTGGTTCCATTTAGAGTGTTAATATTTCTTATGAAAATGAATATTTTGGAGGTACGGCTAGAACATAAACACAAAAGCATAGGTACAGCAGACCTAGACATATATTGGGTTGTAGAAGTTGCCATCTTGGCTCCATATGTAGTATTGCTCTTGGCACCTGGCAGACTTGTAGAAAGTTGGAAATAAAGTTTATGGGATCAGGCAAATGTGAAACATCTGCCAAAATGAATTATGAAACACAGCTCTTATTGACTGAAAATGTCTGTGCTTTTCAATGACCTGAACATCATGATGCTCTCACCTCAGTACTTCTGAGCTATGTGAAAGTCCTAAAAGCTTAACTGTGGTACTCAAATTCTTCAATGGTGTGAAAGTAGGAGAGCGTCCTGTCCTCCTACTCTTTTGCATTCAAGGACAGGTCTATTTTTCAAAATCTCTGTAAGATCGTCTGGTGATTTTTTTTTTTTTTTTTTTGAAACTGGATTGCCATGATTGAAAGTCTACAGGTTCATCTGTTAGAGCAGAGTCTATGCCAAAAGAACCTTTGAAACAACGGCAAAATTCATGGGACTCTTGTGAGTTTCACTCTGTTCTTTGAATGCTGGCTTCTTGAAAGATCTATGGGCAGCCACAGGCACAGCCAGAATTAGCACAGCCAGAATTCGCCATCTGCCACTGCTCTTGGGAGGCTAAGAAGAAGATGATAATTTTTAATATTATTAATTATTCTTTATTACACATTTATTAAGATTCTACAGTCTTCTGCTGTTGGATCTCCTGCTGTAAATTAAACATATTTAAGTAATAGAAATGTCTATCTACCTTAAGGGCTGACTTCAGAAAATAACTTACAATAAATGATACTTAAAATTTGTGTTTTTATCTTGTATCAGGAGATACAATGGGTAGATAATGCCTTCAGGCTGAAGAAATATAATATGTAAGTTGAATGGTCTTGATACTTTGACTAGAGTCTGTATAGGGAGACAGATGTTTAAAGGTGGACCTTTATTATGAGAAGTACCTGTATTTCATTCATCAGTAGTAGAATCAGATTAATGAAATTTCAACTTTGAAAAAGGACCCTGTGTCCTCTGCAAGAAACTTCTCAGTAATATCCTTATAGAGGGTGTGTCTGGCTTCGGTTCCAATGCCTTCAGTAACAGGAAACTCTGTTCCTCTGGTGGAATTCATTCACTTGGTGTATTTATTGAGCACCTACCTTGTGCTTGTCTTGTTGGAGCTTACCTTTAGTCAGAGGAGTCAACCAGTAAACAATAAATTCAGTAAATAAGTAAATTATATATTGGAGTGCTCGTGCATTCCATTTTTGGATGTCCCTCTCCTTTTTTTTTTTTTTTTTTTTTAATTGAGAGAGAGAGAGAGAGAGAGAACATGAAAGGGGAAAAGGTCAGAGACAGAAGCAGACTTCCTATGGAGCTGGGAGCCCAATGCAGGACTCAGTCTCGGAACTCTGGGACCATGACCTGAACCAAAGGCAGTCACTCAACCAACCCAGGTGCCCCATGGATGTCCCTTTTTGTCAGAAAGTTTTCCCTTGTGTTTTCTTCTTTGTAATAATTGTTCAGATATTTGAAGAAAGTGTTCACTGCCCTCTTAATTCGCCTCACTGTTAAATTATGCACTCTCGGTTGGTTAAGTAGTTACTTATAGGTATGAGTTTGCTAGGGCTGCCACAATAAAGTACCACCAACTGGACAGGGTAAACAACAAAAGTTAGCTCAGAGTCCTGAAGGCTGGAAGTCCAAGATCAAGGTGTAGGTAAGGTTGGCTTCTTTAAAGTCTCTCGCCTTGGCTTGCAAGTGGCTGTCTTCTGTGTCTTCACATCATCTTTCCTCTTTCTGTGTCTGTGTCCTAATCAGAGCTAGTCATATTTGATTAGGACACTAGTGACCCCGTTCTCACTTAATTAGCTCCTTAAAGACCCCACTCCAAATACAGCGGTATTCAGAGGTATTGGGGATTAGGACTTCAACGCAGGAATGGGGGGTTGCATAATTCAGCCCATAACTTAGATCCTCTTAATTGGGACACTCAGAAGCAGGTAGGTGACCCCCACAGAAAGAATCAGGTAAAATGGCCAGAACCCATATTCTAGACATCTAGATCACCTCCGATAGCCCCAGCATCGTTAACTGGCATTGAACTTGCAAAGACAAATGCCAGACCTTTAAAAGACTTGTCTTGAAGTCATATTCTCCTCCATCCTTCATTCAGATGTTCATTCAGTAAATGTGTCCTGAGTGCTTGCTGGGTTGCGCAGTCCACACACTGGGAATGCAGCCAGGAAATCAGCAGATGTTATCTCTACCTTCTCCGGGGCTTAAGTTCTACCCATGCAGGCTTCCATAAACAAGTGAACAGACAGATACAGAATTGCAAATTGATGTGTGCTATGAAGTAAACAAACCTATAAGAGAGGCACCCTACTTTTGGTAAACTTGTGGGGTGGCTGAAACATAGAGTTTTGCATTTACCCTGAAACAAAATATTTCATGTTAGATTTGGCCCATATTCCACTCTCTAGTCATTTCCAGGAGAGATCCTGACTGTCATTTATTAGATATGTGCCCCCCCGCAACACCCCGACTTCGCTTTATTCTCCCATGTGGTGGGTATGATACCTCTGGCTTCATCCAAATCATTAATCAAAACATCTAATGAATCAGAACACCACTGCCATTGTCAGAGAACTAACAATAATATGCCTTAGCTACAGCTCAAAGTCTAGCCATCATATAGAAGGCAGGACTCTAGAAATATGAACAAGAGTCAAGCTGCCCACAGCTAAGTTTTCTGTACCACTAGCCTGAGCCTTAAATGTTCTTCTTATGCCACATTTATCACAAAAGGCCTTTCAAGGTGTCTTGATGACTTTTGCAAGGTCAAGTCCACTTAAAGAGTTTTACTTGCAATGTGGAGAAATAAAATTGTTTTCAATCTATCCAGAAAGAACAGGATTCACAAAATAGAATGTCTATGTTTTCTAGTGCCACGGCTCAAAGGTGATACCCGTCAGCTCCTGGCAGGCCCGTTCTAGAAGCCCGACATAGCATGGATCTGAGTTCCAGCGTTTCCTCTCTTCTTACCTAGGCATCCTTGGCTTTAACAGCCAGTTCTGCACTTGCTGCCTAGGTCCACCTGCTTGCCCCCACAGTCCCAGCTCCTGTGTTTGTCCTGGGTTATCACTCCTGGAATTTTGGTAAAAGGCACCCCAGGTCTCCTGGCTGTCAGTGCACTGAACTGGCTTTCTCTCTGGTCCGGGTAGGGAGAGTTCAGTCAGACTCAGAGAATCGGAGTCTGAGTGATTCATCCAGCAGGCACATCAACTTGGACCATCACAGGGCTACCAACCCCAAGGTGATGTCATCTTCACATCTGTGGCAGCACACTGACAACAGTAGAGGAAATGAAATTCTTCCAGAAACTGTCAACTATGACATTTAATTCAGCATGAACCATAACTTCTCAAGGTTCAGGAGCAAAGAGGGACTGTTAGGAGCATTTGTTGGTGTCGATGTATTCTTTGATGGGTTTGTTTGTCAGTTGGGCACATTATACTCCACAATACACATGGAGTAAGTTAAATTGTAACAAAAGTCATTCATTGATTTACCCATTCATTCAGTATTCCATGATCCCCTGTCTCGTTGCACTCAGCATTGCTCTGGGTACTAAGATTGAGTAGGAAGTAAAGCAGACATAACCCTTGCCCTCTCAGATTTTATATGCTGGTAGGTTTAGGAGACACACTTTGAGCATGTAAATATGTATTATTCAGAAAGTAAAGCATGCTTCAAATAAAGCAAAGCAAAAAAAAAGGGGGGGGGATACAGAGACAGGGGAATGATATCTTATCTTGTGTTTGGTGTTCAGGGCAGATCTTGCTGGTAGGCAGAGACCTGAAGAAATAGAAGCAGTAAACCGTATGGACATCCTAGGAGACGGAGTTCAGGCAGAAGGAAGAGCAAGTGCAAAGGCCCTGGGCTTGGCCTGTTCGCAGAGGAGCAAGGAGGCCTCTGTGGCTAGAGTGGAGCTAGTGCTTCTTCACTGCTAGTGTTTCAAAATGTATAACAGAAAATCAGATTGATTCTTCACTAGATGTGCCCTATGTTGTTATTGCGGCTGTTTTGTTGTTAACTGAAGTACATGGGTATTTTGATTCTCCAAAGTCTATGTTCTTAACTGGCTGAAGTGTTAGTCCCAGGGTATGTGTGTGTATGTGTGTGTTATGTATATACACATATATACATGTTTAATGAAACTAGGAGAGCACCTGGGACATACATTTTTTTAAGATTTTATTTATTCATTCATTCAAGAGAGAGAGTGCACATGCATGTGTGTGTACACAAGAGGTGGGGAGGGGCAGAGGGAGAGAGAAGCTCTCCGCTGAGCAGAGAGCCCAATATGGGGCTGGATCCCAGGACCCCGAGATCAGGACCTGAGCTGAAGGCACACATTTAACCAATCGAGCCCCCCAGGCATCCCAGGACATACATTCTTCTACTGAAACGTAAGAGTGTGAGAGTTAGGCATTTACTTGATTTAAAAAACCCTTGGTAGTCTCTCATGCAGTCTGTTACTAGCAATCAGTCCTACGGGTGTTATTATTTTCATCCTCCCAATAAAACACAGGAATTGAGTAGGGGCTAGAGTAGTTTGAAATGTAAGAACTCTGATTCTTTCTGCATTTCCTCACACCTGTGTTTTCCGGCGAAGCAATCCCATTGGTGGGAGACAATTTAATAAGCAAAACCTGGCGTGAGGTTACTTCCTGAGGTCAGTCTTCTTTATCAGTACAGTCGGCCTTGCTGGAGCTCTGAGTAGCCCATGTCAGAGCGCTATGCGTCCTGAGAAATGCCAGGAGTTTTTTTCAGTTACAAAGCAAACACTTCTCATGCTTCTAAGGCGTTTCCATGTTGGAAGAGGTTACCTGTGATGGAAGCAGAGTGTGTGAAAGTGAGCCAAGCAAGCCTGGCTCAGTTTATCCAGCTGGAGTGGTTCCAACAGCCCAGTGGGGCTGTGGCTGTCTGCCAACAGGCCGGTGACCTCAGAAAACGCCAGAACACTTGAAGTACAGAAGACCAAATGAATAGGTTAGACTCTAAAATGTCACCGGCATAAGTTCAGCTGGTCCTGAGAGGGAAGTTCGCAAATATAAGAACAGCATTTGGCCTAATTCTTTGGCCATAACCCTCTTATTTAAACGCTTCAACTCTGCACATGTGAAATTCAAAGACATGGAGACCTTCATGTGATAGGAAGGTATATTGATTCATTGGTCCCTTCATGGAAAAGAAAGCAGAGAGTCATGGTGCTTTCTTGACTGGAGCTGCTTCTCAGTGAATCATCAGCTAGGTAAGTGTATTCAAGTGAAATTAAGTTTTTTTTTTCCTTAAAATTTTGTTTATTTGACAGTCAGAGATCACAAGCAGGCAGAGAGAGAGGGGGAAGCAGGCTCCCCGCTGAGCAGAGAAACCGATGTGGGGCTCTATCCCAAGACCCTGGGATCATGACCCGAGCCGAAGGCAGAGGCTTAACCCACTGAGCCACCCAGGTGCCCCTCGAGTGAAATTAAGTCTTATTGTTGACAGGTGTTTGCAGAGAATTCTAAGATTTCATGAATCCCATTCTTCATCTGCCCTGTTGTTTCTAAGAGTTGAGCCGAGTTGAGCCTCTGGCATTTAAGGCAACTTTGTGGTAATGGCAAAAGATTGGAAAATTAATCTCTAGAATTCTAGAATTCATATCTGTCTGATTGGCTATTATTGAAAACAGGCTCTTCTATGCCCTCATGCGATTTTTTGGTCTTTGGTTTGATCAAACCATGAATTGTTCTCCTCCCTATTGTTTCTGTAGATTTCCATAGAAAATCCCTTGATAGATGCACAGCATAAGAATGTAGTTTATGCATTTAATGTATTGAGGATAATATTCTATCCATTACTTGTGGGCTCACTCACAGAAAGAAACCTCAGCTGGCATGTTTTAGGATCTGTTAATGCTCCAGGCACCATACTATGTGCCAGTAATTCAGAGAGGAGCGACCCATCTTTCCACTGGCTTCAGGGAGCACACAGTTGAGCAGGAGGTAGACGGGTCACCTGATAACAATATGACCGTGGAAGGTGTCCTACTGGAGGAGCCAGATGAGGAACATTTTACCTCGCCTGGGGAAGGCTGTGAGCTTCTCAGGAGAGTGGGTGGAGTGGGTGAGGGTTCCGGTGGGGAAGGTGGGCAGCGCAGAGTGGAACAGCATGGGGCTGCATGATGCTTGGGCGACGTACAGACAGTTCCCTGTGGCTGAAGTAGGTGTTGCATGAAGTTGGGGAAGTAGGAAAGGATCTAGGATGACCAGCAAAGGTTGTGCTCTGCCCCCAAAGCGTTAGGAACTACTGAGCAATCCAGCAACGGTATACAGAAGCGTGAGACCAATGCGACTCCTGTGTTGAACCAGGCAATGAATCACAGGCACGTGAATTAAGACCGTGGTGGTGGGAGGAAGACAAGCTAGATGGATACAAGAAATAGTTGAGAGAGAGAACTGGCAGGGCTTGCTGGGGCTTTGTGTGTGGGAGTGAAAAAGAAGGGGCTTCTTGGCTTTCTAACTTGAGTGAATTAGCACATGGTGGTGCCACTCAGGTGACGGAGGAGAGGCTGGAAGCTGAGAAGGGGCAGTGGTGAGTTCAGATTCAGCCACGCTGGCTTTCGGGCAATGAAAGATAAAGAGGTACACGTGGACATGGACCTCAGAAGATATGAGATATGGAAGTTGGGAAACATCACACCATACTTGACGCTAAGCGTTAATTGAAATATCTAGGCAATATTTATATATGCAAAGAAAGTGCTCAGTGTGGAGCTCTGAGTTACCCTTACAGTTTAAGGGAGGCAAAGAGGAGGAGTCTTTAAGATGAGGAGATCAAACAATCACAGAGGTAGGAAGAGAACAGGGGAGGCTGATGTCACAGAAGCCAAAGTGTCAAAAAAGTCAACTTGACCAACAGTGCCAGATGCTGTCAGGAGGCCATTGTGATATGAGAACCAGAAGGTTCCATGGGGTTTGGGCATTGGCAGTCACAATGCACTTGTTCCAGTGAGCTGGAAGGGCAGTAAGTTGGAGAGTGATTGGGATTAGAAAGGGTAGACTTTCCCCAGTTTAGCTGATCAAGGGCAACAAGGAATTAGCTATCCCCTCTATCACCTTTCAAATCAACAGGCTCTGCACAACATTGTTTAATGAATAAACATCAAAAATTTTACATGAAACTCAATCCTAGTCAGACACCTGCCTGGGATTTTCATTATTCCTAAGTAGAAAAGAGTTTTGGAATCTTTTTTTTTTTTTAAAGATTTTATTTATTAATTTGACAGAGAGAAATCACAAGTAGATGGAGAGGCAGCCAGTGAGAGAGGGAAGCAGGCTCCCTGCTGAGCAGAGAGCCCGATGCGGGGCTGGATCCCGGGACTCTGAGATGACCTGAGCTGAAGGCAGCAGCTTAACCCACTGAGCCACCCAGGCACCCCTCTTACTAGAGACCTTATGGCCTTGACGCAAGCAGTCATAAGCATAAGAAAAACCCTGCTTTGGACGGGATGGGTGTGAAATGGCTCCGAAGAGAGGAATCTCCCTTAACCTGCTAGCAGTAACGGGATCAGTGTCCTGGCTCCCCACCCCAGTGGGCGTCTGTGGCGTGGTTCAGTCCACCCTGTTCTCCCACCAGTGGAGACCTTGGGTGATTTCCTTGGAGCTTAGGCGTGAGTTTCATAATGAGTAAATTGGCTTGATGACTTCTAAGACTCTGGACTTGGATTCTGTCTTCAAAGCTTTTTTTTCTCTCTTGCCCATGCTTCCATGTTTGTCTCTCCTCCACATATAGCTTCTGTGGTTTCCAGGTCCATAGTGCACTGCAAGGAAGGAGCCCCCTCTACACCTGACCTGGGCAGAGATGGTGTTAAGGAAACAGAAAATGAAACACTGAGAACAGAGGGACTCTTCTTTGAGCTGATCTTCCCCTTGACTTTTCACCTCCCTTTGCTGTCAGTTAGCTCAGCCTCATGCTTCTCTTGGCCCAGATGGGATTTGTTCAAACAGATATCTGAAAGCCTGAAAAATTATGAATGGCTTTTCATGGAGAAGGTTAAAGGCGTGGAGCAGCCAGGGTAAAGACATTAATGCGGTTGGGCTTCCTGCCATTGGTTAGAATATTCATTCATTCATTTACCCAAATGGCTGTCCATCCAATAATTAAGTGCTGAATGCATACTGGGTGCTATGTTGACTGCATTTACCTAATGTCCTGAGACACCAGGCATAAAACAGTGAACACAATAAACATGGACTCTACCCCAGTAGAAATGACAGTCCAAAAAGGGAGAAAAGCATATTGGAAAAAAATTACATGATAAATGCGTAACTACATGTGATAAGTAAAGACAAGTAAAAGGAGCTATGAGAAGTTTTTATAGGGGGTCTGGAGTTAGACCAGGACACCAAGGGAAGGCTTCTCTGACGATGTGCTATCTGGACTGATGGAAGGATAAGCAGGACTTAGCCAAGGCAAGAGAATGGAAAAGAGCCTGTGGCCAGTGAAAACGGCCCTGTGCACCCTGAGCTGGAGGAGGGCAAGGTTGCTAGAAAATTGGGAGGAGGAG
This sequence comes from Mustela nigripes, assembly GCF_022355385.1. Lineage (NCBI taxonomy): Eukaryota > Metazoa > Chordata > Mammalia > Carnivora > Mustelidae > Mustela > Mustela nigripes. The sequence continues at coordinate 13,871,070 of NC_081571.1, forward strand.
GAGTCAGAGCTGACCATGCAAGACCCGGAGAACCAAGAGATTATAGGTCATAAAAGCATATGTGCTGCCAAAGCGAGCACAATGGGTCATAAAAGCAAAAAAAAAAAAAAAAAAAAAAAGTTTCAAGAAGAATGGTGTGGGGGACTGTTGGTCACCTTAGCAGGAGTGAGGCCACAGGAGGCAGGCTGGACTGGACTGACGGAAATGGGAGGAGGTTGCATGGAACCTCCTGCTGTCTTGAGACACCAGGCTGTGATTGAGAAGTCAGGAAACTAAGGTGGAAATCGGAAGGAAATGTGCAATAAAAGCGATGTTTGGTTTTGTTTATTGTTTGCTTTTCAGATGAGAGGTATTAAAATTTTTGATAGACTGGAATGATATCAGAAAGAAAAATGAGACTGAGGGAGTCAGGTCCCAAGCAAGGAGCGGGGGTGGGGCGAGAAATGGCGTTTCCTCCATTGTCCAGAAAAATGGGGACATTCACATCAGCTGCCATCTATGAGGCAAAATCTTCCTGGAGAATGGGATGGTGGAGGGAAGCAGGAAGGCTGTGGAGAGGAAAAGGCATGGCAAGCTCACTGCACAGTGTGGGAACACACCTGCCCTAAGACAACCTGGGCACACACCCCCCCGCCCCCGCCCAGCCTGGCGCCACACACCTGCTGGCAGGGTTTTCTTTTCGGCTCACCCGAACCCCATTGATCCCATAGCATTCCTACTGTAAGAATAAGTCTGTAGGAAGTGTAGGAAGTGTATTTTGAGTTTGTTTCCTGTAGTTTTTCAATGCCAAACCACACCACCTCCTATAATTTCCTACGAATCCTATTTGGACATGGCAGCAGTGCACTTTGCTCTGAAATTTTCCCTCTCTATTTTACTTTTAATTAATTCTGTGATCCTTTCCTCTGTGTTCTTTCTTTAACCCTTAGGGTTGCTTGAACGCTTTGGCCTTCTAATTTGAAAAGCACACAACTTAGTGTCTGTCTTTTCTGGTGGTTTTTTGTAACTATATGCCACACTTCAGGCTGCTTTTCATTTCATTCTTTACAGAACACATTATGTTCTGTGGAGCTGGAATCTTTCATATAAGTCCATTTGCATGCAGGTGGTTGGTGTCTGTCTGTCTGTCCCTCTCCAGTCAGGCAATATTTGTGACAATAACTAGAATGTCTGCTTGATCTCTCCTTTCTTTCTCTCTTCCCATCCTGTTATACACTGGTTCTCACCAGCTCCCTGATGCTCTGGCCTCTGGGCTTTGTGTTCTCTTGTTTCTGGTGTATGTTTTGTGCATGCACCCTCTGGATCTATATCCCCTTGCTCTGGACACCCACAGTCTTTGTTTCTTCCATGGACAGTCTGAAGTGGAGGGAGCTCCCTAAGAGATACAAGTCCTCTTGTTTGGGGTTCATAAGCTCATACCAAGTATCCTTAGAAGTAAGGAAGTTAAGGAACAAAACTCCCATTTGGTGCATTCTTTATGCTATCTGGTATTCATCCTTATCCTGCTAGAAGGGCTGCGAGTCCCTGTTTAAAGACTGGCAAATGAATCCCAGAGAGACTTCTTGATAAATATTTCAGGACCGGGACTGAAACCATCCCGCTTCCCCAGTTAAAGCTCCAAGTGGTTGGAGATTATCACTGTGCATCGTTTGGATGCTTATGAAGCAGCTACTGCACTTAAGTATGTGGGCCTTGACTTGCTTCGGATATTGAAGGACTTCTGAGCATGAGGGCAACTCTTTAGGCAACCAGACATCTCTAGCCCTTGAGCCCAGACGGAAGGCACCTTCACCACTAGGTGGCGATGTAGCAGCACCACAGAGGAAGTAGACCCCATACAAATGAAAATAGACCTTATGACGAGCCCTCTAGAGCTAGTGCATTCCAACTTTTTTTTCCCTTTCAGTAATTTATTAAAGTGACATCCACATAGCATAAAATTAACCATTTCCAATACAGTGGCATTTAATACATTCACAAGGCTGTACAACCACCACCTCTATCTACTTCCAAGACATTTCTCTCACTGCAGAGTAAAATCCCTCACCGTTCACCAGATTCTTCCCCGCTCTCTGTACCCCTAGCAACAGTCAGTCTGCATTCTGTCATTAAGGATTTGCCTATTCTGGTTATTTCTTATACATTGAATCACACAATATTCAGCCTCTGATGGGCTGGCTCCTTTCTCTTAGCATAGTGTTTTCAAGGTTTGTCCAGGTAGCACAGATCAGTACTCTGTTCCTTCCTCTGGCTGGATATTCCACTGGGCTCTGACGCAATTTGTGTATCCATTCAACCACTGGGGCTCTATCGCAGTTTATGTATTCATTCAGCCATCAGTGGGCATTTGGACTCTTCCAGCTTCCAACCACAGTGAATAGTGCTTCCGTGAACACGGATGTACGTGTATTCGTTTGAGTTCCTGTTTTCAGTTCTTAGGGAATATGCAAAGAGTGGAATTGTGGGGTCCTGTGGTCATTCTATGTTTAACTTTTCGAGAAACTGCCAAACTTTTCCGTAGTGGCTGAACCATTTTACATTCCCACCAGCAACGTATAAGATTTCCAAACTTTTCTGAGCATGACTCACAAGTCTCACAATAAGAAGTATATTTTATATCAGATCAGCATTCACATATGTATATATCGTATATATGTGTATATATACATATATAAAACATAAGTTTTATGAAACCCTGATCACCCCTATAACTATAGGATGTGCTCTGAAGTGTTCCTTCCTGTTCTGTTGTATTAGAAAAATATGCTGGTTTTGATCCACAAATGAGTTTCACATCTCAAAGCAAAGTGAAATCTTAAAAACTAACTTAGTTGTGAAGATCAGAACACTATTTTAAGTGTATAAAATAATATAAACTATCTCCTTTCCATTTGGATATTCGAAGGATTTAGGATATCATTCATCAACTTATAAAACACATGTAAGTTTGGGGGGAGGGGAGATTATTGAACCTCTTACATATTCTCCAACATGGACAATTTAGATCATACACAGATGTGAGTTACATTGCATATTCTAATTAGATCATGAGGATTTGTAATTAGCAGAGATTCTACAGCCCAGCAACTAATTATTTGGTGAGTGTGGTACCTATAGCTTCTGGGAAAAGGCTTATGATACATGGTATCATTTAATGAACACCTCGATTGATTCAAATAAGATACTGAAGAGCTTGGTGAGAATGGCAGAAAGCAAGGGATAGAGGAAGAGGAAGAAGTGGAATCAAGAGAAGTGTGTGGGGGGGGGAAGCATGAGAAGCTTCCCCAATGTGTAGCAATTATTTATGACCATCTTCAAGACTCACCTGAAAGTGAGCTGTCGTGGAAGGAGGGGTGTGTGGGAGGAGTAGAGACTAGTGCTGAGAACACCTACTCTCAATCAGATCCACAGTGGGGATCCAAGGGTTGAGATGGGAAAAAAATTATATTTTCCCTCTCATTAACTCCCAACTGAAATTTACTCTTTTCCTCAAGTACTAATATAGGCAACAAAAATAGTATTAGCAGTACCTTTGACTTCACTACTAATTGAAATCACAGATTTTTTTTTCATTATGTTATAGTTGCTTTAGGTAGATTTCAATATTGTTTGTTTCTTATTTTATTACAAAATTATTATGATTACTGGGCTTACCTCTGGGTTATGTTCTTCAATGTATTTAATGTATATGTAAAGAAATGTGTATCTACAAACCACAGTTTTGTGGTTTTTGAAATCATTTGATAACTGTATTTCAAAATAACTGGTTTCTGTTGTAATCTCATGCATTTTGTCTTCTTGACGTTCTGAGAAGGAGCCCATTGGCTTTGCCAGACTGCCATAAGGGTCCAAAAGTAGTTAAGAACTTCCTAGAGCTGCACTGTCCAATAAAGGAACCATTAGCCACATGTGGCTCTTGAGCCCAGGGAATGTGGATGTCTAATTTAAAATGTGCTGTAAAATAATACACCAGATTTCAAATATTTAGTGCAAGAAAAAAAAGAATATTACATGTCCCACTAATAATTTTACATATATTGCATGTTGAAGTGATCATATTTGGGTTTTTATTAGGTTAGATAAAATATATTTAATTTTACCCATTTCATTATTATAAATGTACATACTAGAAAATTTTAAATTGCATATTTGGCTTATGTTATATTTCTATTGGACATAACTGGCCTAGCATCAGATCTGCGCTCCAGTTTGGCTCTGTCATCTAGCTAGCCATTATCTGCATTATCGTTGTGATCACTACTCCGCCGTGTCCTAGCTGTTGAGTCCCCATAATTTTCATTGTCCTCATATGTACGAGTAGGTATAAAGCCAAAGTCGAGAGTAGAGCTATATTCATTCCAGATTCATTCATTCATTCCAGATTCATTCCAGCCTTCTTGCTGATACATTTCTCAACTCTCAGAAATGTCTCAAAATGTTATCCAACAGCTCAAAAGTAGGTCCATCCACATCCATGTCCCCTTTCCTTTCTTTTCTGCTGCCTGTTGTTTTCATGAACATAAAATTTGAACTATATTTATGGAAAGAATATATACAGTTGAGAATTAGAGAATTTATAGACAGATTTTAAAAAAAATTATAAAGGATAAGAAAAAAATTCCCTTGAAGAGCAAAGAAGATGGAAAATAAATCTTGAGGTAGGGCGGAGTAGTAGGCAGACTGCGGTTGCCACCCATCCTGTATTTATCCAGAGACCGAAGTGGCATTTGGATAAGGCGCAAGCAAACCACCAGCACATTCCTGGAGTTTACAAATGGCCACTTAAATAGCAGGACAACCCTGGTATGTCCCTAGTCCAGAAGTCTACAATAGCTGGAAAGCGATGATGTGTTTCTGGAAGAGGGAAGAGCTGACCGGGGACCTCTTGCCCTTTTGTGTGATCCTTAGACTTCAGGAGCCCTGAGCATCCTAACACGGACACGCTGGGGATACAAAGTCCTTTCATCTACAGAATCCCCTTTGAAATCCTGAAACAACCTTCTGTGGCTAGCAGATGGTACAGTATCACCTGTACCCTATAAACGAGAAGGGAGTACCTTGACCACAGGAGTGGATCGCTGAGGCCAGTACCTGGTGGAGTGAGGGCTGACTGGAGCTTGTGTCTCCCCACAACTGCCATTGTGGGCATCGGAATCCTGACCCTCCACCTCTATCTCCCTGGGCCGCTCAAAGTGACCTCACCCACCCTGACCGTCTGCAAAGATCATTATCCTTTCTCTGGCTCCCTAGCTGAGCCGGGCAGTTGGAACTGCTCTCCCCACCGGCCCGTTAAACTGTTCCCTCCTATCATCCTTCAGACAGTTTCTAGCAGCCCCACCCTCCTACACAAAGCTCTGCCTGTCTGGTCAAAATAGGGTGGTGATTTCCCCACCCTTTCTAAAAACATGCCTGGCAAGACTTTGTCTATCCTGCAGAATTTTCTTGGGCCTTCGGAGTGACATTTTCTACCACGTGGAACGGTGCCTGTGGGTGGAGAAGGCGATCATGTGTTCACCGTTGCTGGGCTCCTCTAAAGGCAGGATCAGAGGGTCTTTCCCATCCATCTCTGGGCAGATGGTCACTGTGAAGGTTGAATCAGTGATGCTCAGGGAGGGACCCACTTCTGTTTAAAACATGTGTTTTACCTGAAGGGCTGGTGTTTTTTGTTTTATTTTTATAAAAGGTTTTATTTATTTATTTGACAGACAGAGATCACAAGTAGGCAGAGAGGCAGGCAGAGAGAGAGGAGGAAGCAGGCTCCCCGCTGAGCAGAGAGCCTGATGCAGGGCTCGATCCCAGAACCCTGAGATCATGACCTGTGCTGAAGGCAGAGGCTTAACCCACTGAGCCACCCAGGCGCCCCCTGAAGGGCTGTTCTATGTATCTAATTCCTTAGCTCAGCACTTCATCTTCGGGACCGTGAGCTGGTTTTCAGCTACAGGATATCCCTGGTTTCCAGGACTTGGCCAACGGTAGACTGTCACTTTTCCTCTAAACCAAAGGAAGCACTTTGATACTGCCTCACTGCCTTCACAGAAGACAACTTGATCCGTTTCACTTTGACTTACCTCTTTCTCCTTCCCAGTTATTTTTTGCTCCCGTGTCTGCTGCTCTTCCTCGACAGGCAGCGTGTGCTTTATATGGGGGTACTTTTGATATTAGCTTTATCAGAACAGAATTGAGAAGGTGAATCTATTGCCAAAAGATTGAAGTAACAAATGCCAAAGACTGACATCAAATCATTTATTGTGCTCTGTTCTTTCCCCGTGTGGGGGCCCCTCCCAATAATATGAGAAATCAAAGGTGGGCCTGTCCCAGGAGATGAGCCCGTCTGGTGATAAGAAGCAGCTTTCCTCATTTAGTAGGAAGTAACTTGCCCAAGGTCATCATATTCAGGTTAGAGTAAGGAACAGGATAAAGTTTCCTGACTCCCAGTCCATCAGACTTTGTTGGTAGATAACTGCAAACATGTGATCACACTTAAAAGAAAGAGAAAAGTGTATAATGTTTAAGTAGCAAGGATATAAAAAAAACTAATCAAAATTTCCAACTTTTCCCAATTTCATTGACTTTAAAATTCTAGATTTTAATAACTATATACATTAAATGGTACTTGTGAGGAAAAGTTGATCTGCCTCTTAGGACTTAAAATCTAATATTTACTTTTGTGTATGAAATTGGGAACATTAGTGGGAATATTAGTTCTAGCCCTAAAATTGGGTACTTAATTTTTAATCACTTAATAATGGAAATGCCTTGCTATAGCCAAAATACTTAAATGCAACTATGGGAATGCACCTTTTTTGTTTGTTTGTTTAATTATCATTTTTATAAGGAAAAACTATTTTCTTAGTTCTCCTTTCAATGGCATCTAATGTTTGGGAAGAATGGTGATTAATGTAACTGTTTTTTATCCTAAGTATTATCAGTCTGTGCATTTTTGGTAAATAATGATGTGCAAAAGCAAGTGCCATGTTTTTCTTCAGAAAGGACTTAATATTTTATTATCATGTATTAATTGTTGGCTCCTGTTGTAGCTCATGATATTGGACCTGTTTGTATCTCAGTGTAATTAATTTCTCTGGTTGCTGGTGGTATTTGAAAATAGGGTAGTAAGGTTATCAACATTGTTGTATGCTTTCATAATAAAAGGCAGAGGAAGAAATCCATATTTTCTCTTCACATACAGTCTCTAAATAGAGTATTAACTCTTACTGTGCCTTGCAGAAATTGAGGTCAAATCTTTATACTTGTACATACAAAATATGTATGAACTGTATCTCCTGGTTTAGCTTCAGCTTAATATCCAAATATGTAGGCACTACCTTGAGAGGTCAATGAGAAGAGTAAATTAGGGAGATATTGAGTCCATACTAAGCTCACCAGAACCTCTACTTGGCTTTACCCTGGGGACCAAAAGTTGGATGTACTAAAATATTAAATAATACATTTTTGTATGTGCAGAAGTTCAGGCTTTCTTTACTTTGCAAAATGTTGGCCTTACCCTGGCAGCCAGTGGGAGCTAGGGGTGGATTGGGAGGTTTGGGGATGATAGAGGGGGCTGGAGATGGGAGCCCACTATGATAAGCCAAATCTTTCTCTCTCTCTCTCTCTCTCACCCTTTCCCTAACCTGACTTTGGAGTTAAGGGGGCATTTTGTGCTGCATATTCTGGGTTTGTTGCTAGCTCTAGATCTGCTGCTGAATAGTTGTCGTCTGACTATGTGCTCATGTAATCCTCATAACAGACCCATGAGATAAGCACTATTTAACAGATGAAGAAACTGAGGCTGTGGGGTGTTCAGCAACCAAACAACAGAGCTCCTGGGTGGGAGAGCAGGGCCTTAGCTCTGGCGAGCTACAGCGTGCCCCTTCTTATTAATATCTGGGGAATATTTGCTCTGGAAGTCATCATTCAAGAGCAAATATAGGGAACGTTGGTGGGAAGTGTTGGAAGAGAGGCCCAATGTTCATTTCACCCATTATGAAGATGCTGGGGGTAGAGACCAGAGTTAACACACACCCGAGTCCCAATCCATTCTAATGATGTGTTGGCGCCACTTTTGAGACACATCTTGCAAGTGCCCAGGAGATGTGGCCCTTTGCTTGTGTGTGTCCACATAGGTCCTCTGAAATATAGCCTTGCAGTGTCTCAACCTCAAGTGCTCGATTAATGTTAATTCCCCTACCCTATGTTAAACTTGTAACACACCCTGTTGTCATGGGCTTGTGGAGGGGCTGGCTGTGCAGAGCAGCAAGAGGGGTGACTTCAAACTTGACCCTGCTCCCTGCTGCCATCAGATGCCTTTCACTGCTCAAATCCTTCATGGGCTTCCCATGAGCTAGACTGACATTCGATTCCTTTGTCGGGGATCGCAGTCCCTTATGAAACTCCTTTGCAGAGGAGGCGAGTAGGGGAAAAAAAAATGGGTTCTGCTGCTAATTTTTAATGGAAACCATTTTAAGAGACAATTTTCCTTGTTTACGTCTGAATCTGGGCAAAAACAAGCTGTGCTTTAATGAGGTTCTGGGGCATTCAGAACATTTAAATGTATTTCAGTTCCTTTGGAAAAAAAAAGTATTTGTACTGAATAGTAATGGAGTAAGCGTTTTCAAAATTTGCAGGATCTATTTTTGTGAAGATTTGTGTGTGTGGGTTGGATTTTTTTAAGGGAGTGATTATTGAGTTTTCTGTTTACAAAATGAATATGATGTGGCATCACTTCATATTTTTTTCCTCTACTGTGTTTTTAGCACGAGATAGATCAGCCCCAAATTATGTACCTAAAACATATCAAAAAAAGTTTTTGATTGATATTGAAGCTTTCTTTATCTCTAAAGGACCTTATCCTGCATAAGGAGAAACAAAGCCTTCTCTATAATTGTCGCCATTGATCTTAGGTGATGCTTAATTTGACTTGGAACTGTTCTTGTTAAACAATAGATAATAGTAGGAATAGGATATATTTAATGCTTTTTGTTTAGAATTGTAAACTGAGCAAAAACTGATAAAGCTATTTTTTTCTTACAATGAGTGATTTTCCTTTGTTTCCTCAGGATGCTAGGAAGACATTTCCCTTCTGCCTAATACATTCTATGCATGAACGTACATGTCACTCTGACAATAATTACACATGTGTGCCCATGTGCCACCATCCACAGGGAAAGGGGGCGGATTCCAACCCTAACCCAATCAACTCAATCAGACTCTTTAAAACCATTAGGAGATGGCTCTGGATGTTGGCAAGCATCCAGATTGTTTGCCTAGCTTTGTTGTCACATTTTTTTGAACACACATTTTCATCTCAAAAAAGAATTTTCAGAAATGCTAGGAAAGAAAAATTAAATATGAATTAAAACACAAACTGATTGCACTTCTGTTGTACATTATCCCCCCCCACCCCCGCAGGCAACCGATAGCGGTAGGCATGCGTGACACGTTCATTCAGTGACTCTGTGTGTTTTTTGCATCTTAGTGTGTGCTAGGGGCTGTGGCAGATGCACAACTGAGGGACACATGGCTCTTCTGGAGGGAGAGAAGAGAGAGTAGGAATTCAGGCAGGATGGCTACATGCCACAGATTGTAATATACAATCAATCCACGCACCTTTCACCACCTTCATCCCACCCTGCCACTCAGCAGGCTGGGACACAGGTGACCAGTTGGCCTGTGTCTTCTTGAAATGCTCTGTTTTCTTGGTTTTCCTTCCACACCACCCCAGGCTACCACCAGTCCATTGGCTGTATGGATCACAATGAGGCACCCCTTCCTGTGGGTTGAGTATTGGGCAGATGTGTGGCACACACCAGGGTGGACATAGCCCATTTCCACCCCTTTATAGCTTGGAGAGTGGTGTTCAGACAAACGTGCCACCCTTCCCTGTCCCACCTCTACCCCGGGTCCGGCACCCTTAATCAGACCGCAACCTGTACAACGAGTCAAATTGATGGGAAAAATAACAGTATTCTTCTCTAGGTTCCTTCAGGGTGGGCCAAAGTCCCAAGGAACCATTCCTTCTGCAAGCTAGAGCCCAGTGGGAAGACAGTAATCAATTTTGGAGGGCCAATGGGTCCCGAAGCACTCCTATTATGGAGTGCTAATAATGGTGTTAGCATCTCTTCCTGAACTTTGGATAAGAAGTTTGATAACCATGATTCTTGCCTTGCTTGTGATTTAAGGAAAGAGGAGAGGAAAATGACTCTGGTTCTAAAATTTGCTAGACTTAAATTTTCCTAGCTCTATGACCTTGACCTTATTCTATGCCTCTTTCGCCTCCATTTACTCATCTATGACATGGGGCTATTCAGAGTACTTCCTAGATGGGGGGGGGGTAGGATTCAATATGGTAAAATAGGTATTTTTAAACACAGTATTAGTGTTGAATAAATGTAGATGGTATTATGTGTCTAATTATGTCTCAGGTCACTTTCTGACTTTTTTTTTCCTACTCTTGGATACCACCTCCTGAGACTTTTCAGCTTTCCTGTATTACTGCTACTTTTCTCTGCGCCTCCTAAATCTTTGCCTAACCCCTTGCTTAAAGGTTCATTATATGGTCTCCTAAGATTATGAAGGAAAGGTTCCTCATTCCTCTTAAATGGCATCTGAAGTCTTATAAGAAGCCAGGGACAAATTCAGATTTTATTTTGTATTTTAGGTTCCTCTGTCCAGGTGCCTGTTCTGACTACATTTTGTTTTATAAACGTCCCTGCCCCCACCAGAGAGGAGACAAAAGGATAAATGTTTTATCCCAGCTTGCAGCAGGTGTCATTCTATTTGATTTGTAGGCCTTTCAACAAAACAAAAGGCCTTTTCTGTTCTTTTACAATATATGCTCTCTTTAAAGGTACTCAAATAAGGGGGAGAAAAAGCACACATGAGCAAGATTTCAGGTTCTAACGGACGGAAACTGGGCTCTTAGTTACTGATTCGCTCTTCACAGAGAAAATGAGATGCCATTAAAAACATTCTTTTCTCAACAACATTTAAAATTTTATGATCATTTCCTTTTGAAATATATGTAAGAGTGGCATTCTCAGCCAGTTAATATGTTTATGGTAGGGCTGAAAACCTTGAAAAGCCAGTTAAAGATCTCTTTTATAAGGTGGTCCAAGAGAATCTCTGTATGCTTGAGTAACAGTACATAACAGCGTGCTTGCTTATTACAGCTGTTCCAAATGTCTCCAACTTGCTAGCCGTACATTGTTACCAAATACCAGCAATACAAACTTGGTTAATTTCCAAAGTTGGATTCTGGCCTCCCCAAGGTTTCATCCTAAATATCAATAACCCTGAAACTTAGTTGTTGACTCTATGCAAGACACTATGCAGAACACTTTATTCATAATGTCATTTAATCTCTCCAAAAACTGAATGAGGTTGGTACCACTATTATCCCCCTTTCTCAGGCGAGGAAATTGAGGCTTAGTGAGATTAATAGCTTGCCCCAGTTCTGCTAGCTAAGGTCTAGAGCCAGGTAGGCATCTGGGACCTGTCTTGGGAGACTTTCTGCTCATTAACTCGGAAGTACCCGGCAGACTTCCTGTTCATTCATTGCCATGCGGAGGCCTCAGAAAGGTGGGTATGGATATTAGTTTTTGTTTTCAGAGGTGATTGCGTTTTGAGGTAAAACCTTTGGGTCCTGTTTCACTTGGAACCCATTCATTCAAAGTACAGGTGACAAAACAGAATTAGTTTATCAACTCTAGTAAGACTGTAAGTGAAAAAGAAGTCCAGAGGCTCCTAGTTGGCCTCTGCCTTCAGCTGAGGGTCCTGGGATGGAGCCCGGTGTCTGGCTCCCTGTTTGGTGGGGAACCTGCTTCTCCCTCTGCTCCCCGCTTATGCTCTCTTGCCTGGTCTCTCTCAAATTAATAAAGTCTTTAAAGGGGGGAAAAAAAAGAAAAAAGAAAAAGTCCATCTGATAAGTGATTTCACAGAAATTAAGCACTGTGAGTAGAACTGGAAATCTTAGTGGCTCAGGGCTTGCCTTTTGTGTAAGTGTAAGGAGCTTGAAATGCTTGTAATGATGGTGTCTTGGGGGCATTTCAGGACATAGCATGGTTCTCTGTAGTGCTAAATTTTTTAAAACTCTTCATCTTAGAAGTACATTGTACTCTTTCCATTTCTCAGAAGAGCTGTTAGTCTAAAAAGTCCTATTTGTTGATTTGAGGGGAGTTGCCCAACATTTTTTTATGTTCAATAATTATTAATATGGCTTTATTCATTCCTTTGGAAAATATTAATCAGAAATGTACTGGAAAGGGAGAACTATTCCGTGATTTGTGAGATGGTTGGTCAAATCCCACCTACTGAAAGGCAGCCTGTCAAAATCAGAAAGCTCTTATTTAATCCCCTAGTCAAGCTATATGATAACATGAAATACAGCTAACCGAAATCAGGACACCTGATAGTGAGATTTCACCAACTAAAAAGCCATTGTACAGCAAGGAATCTAATGCCTTTGCTTCTTATCCTTTTAACACAAATAAATAAGCTTCCGTGGACTCGGCGATTCTTAGAAGTGATAGGTTTGAGACACAGATCTGCCCATGGAGCCTGACATTCTGTAAACAAGCCGACCAGGCATGCCCTTCAGACGCACACGTTTCGGGGTGCGGTGCCTCTCCAAATGGCAAGCCTTTCTGGGAGGGCGAGGCACAAAGTGCCGCTTCCACTGTGCCCGTGAAAGAAGGGGAAGAAAAAGCCCAGCGTTCTTCCTGCAACAAGGCTGACAGATGGGGCTTTTCTGAAAAACGTCACTGCAGCCAGATCCAGGGGTGCAGCTAGCTTCGCCCGCTGCAGCGCGATGCGGTTGTGTATTATTTCAGGGACAGACACAAGGGGAAGTAGCAGCCAGTGCTCACGCGGGCTGCTCCCTGGAAGCATTTCTGAAGAGTGAGGAGCCCCAGAAGCTGGGAGATTCCTCCCCCTCCTCCCGCTGAGTCCGGGGCCGAGGGGCGGCTCAGGTTGAGCCCGTGGGCAGGGGCAGGGACAGGGGGCGGCGCTCCCAGCCCATCCCTCAGCCCTGCGGAGAGCTGTGTGGGCTGAGCGGGTCTGCGCGGGAGGCCAGCCAAGAAACGCTCCCTCCCCGGGGGGAAAACGGATCGCAGCTCAGGTGGGGACTTCCTCGGAGCGTACCTGGCTGGAGCAGAGCATGCGGGCGGCCGGCAGCGGCCGGCTCTGGTTATGGCAGCCCAGAAATGAAAGCAGCGGCCGCCGCCTTCTGAGGGCTGCAGGCAGATCAGCACCCAGCAAATAAGAAGCAAGTCCTGGACCCCGAGCAGAAGGAGGAGGAGGAGGAGGAGGAGCGGCCGAGCATCTCTCTCCCGCTCGCTCCTCGGTGTCCTTTAAATGAGGGCTCCCTGCCCATGCCGGAGGTAGACCTGCAGAGCCTCCCTCTCCGCCGCTGACCCCCGCTTACATCACTAACCTGTGACAGGCACATCTCCACGCCCGGTACCTGCTCCTCCAGCGGCTCCCAGTCCAGTCCCGGGAGCCTCTTTGTATACCGCCGACATGGCCAGCCAGCAGGATTCCGGCTTCTTTGAGATCAGTATCAAATATTTACTGAAATCCTGGAGTAATAGTGAGTAATAGAAATAACCTTTTCTGTTTGTTTGTTTGCTGGCTGTTGCGTAAGGTTCGAGAAATCCAATCTCAACTGGAGGCATAAGCTTGGGAGCCCAGGAAGTTTTTTTTTTGGTTGGGTCTGCTGTGAAAATCAAAATGTCAGAGACTGAACTAGCTTTCCTTAAGTGCAAAGGCTGCAGGGGAATCACAGGAGATATTGTTTGGTTAAATCTTCCAGTGAGATGGCCCTTCAGACTCCAGCAGAGCCCAGGATGGGGCATTCTAGGCTGCATTTTCTGCCTTAATGTTTATTTAATCAGGCTTTATCTAAGTATTTGGTGAAGTGTGTTTTAATCGGAGGGGTGTGGAAGGTGTCAGAGTACTTCGTAATTCTCCTATTAGGCTATTGTCTGGAGAAAAAAAAGTACTTAATAGTCCAAAACCCAAGATTCATCTCTTTTGTATCTAGAGGCATTTACAGGTTTATTTCTCTCTTTCTTGTCCATGTGGATGATGTTCAGAATGCTTTCTAATATTTGGATTTGTAAAAATCCTGATGTGTTGTGGTCCAAACCCACAACATGCTTTACTGAAATACACACAAAGTAAGGTTCTGACCCTGATCGTTTATTAGGATCTAAGAATGTTACGGCTTCTGAAGTTCCATTGCTGACCTACTTACAGATTTTAGCAGTAATATATTTCCAAAAGACTATCTCTAAGGCATCGTGGATCTGGAATCCAATTAAAATGAGGCCTTGAGGTGATCAGTGATGCCTTGTGTCTTCTGAATAGTTTAAAAACAAAGTCTTTTCTATTTCTCCAGTAGCCTTTGTGCTTGCTCTGGATAAGAGACCGGCAGGTATTACAGATCCTTTAAAAACAATTTTCCCAAGAAAAATTCCGAGGCCATATTACATGCATGCTAATTAACCTACCTGTGCTCAAAGAGCTGGCAATTAATTAGCTCCTACCCAGATGACCTGTGGCCAAGATGGTCCTTATGTAAACAGAACCTGGGCAGGAGAGCCTCTGCCATAATTGCTTTAAGAAAAGAGCCAAAGTAGATTCAGCCTTAAGGAATTCAGGGATATGAATCTCTAAATGATATCCAAAGAAACCATTTTTTCCCAGGTCATTTTGCACCACTGTGTACACTATAGGGCTTGTCTGAGGCTGTTTTTTGACAAGTGGGAAGCCATTTGGGAGTCCTACTGTCACCCAAATAGAATTCGTTTATTTGTTGTAGTTCTAATTCATTTATCTTGGATCCATTATTTGTGCAATACTTCACACTCCAGGATGAATCTTCCTTTGTCTACCCACCCTTTGATTAATGAAAAGGATTTGACACACAAGATTCTTAATGGAGCGGTTTTCCAATAACTGGAAAGACTTACTGTGAGTTTGACATCAGTATGTGGTTTTGAATCATCATTTTGAGTACACCAAGGCCAGATGATTTTCTCCTATCAATTTTTGTCATTGTCTCATTAGATAGAAAATTATGTGTGACAATACTGAGGCCATTGGGATTTCTTTTAAAATCTTTCTCCCCTTGTCAATTTTCAAATTACTCTAGACAAAGTATATTCTCTCCACCTTTTCTAATGCATCCCTCCCCCACATACACACACACACACACACTCTCTCTCTCTCTCTCTATCTCTTTCTGTCACATCAGGAAATGGTTCAAAATGACTGTTCCTATCTCCTTTGAGAGTATCTGGGACACAATTTTGAATTCTTTTTATTCATTCAGCAAATATTTATTCAACACCTACTACTCCAGCCTGGGGGGCTGCCAAGATGAACGAAACACCATACCTGCCTTCTCTCTTAATTTCTTCATTACAGAAGCATGAACTTGGTGATTCTCTTTCGCGTTCCTTTGGAAGTCAGAATGCTCTTCAGCCCTTTCTTGAAAGAGGAAGAGGAAATGCACTTTTTTGCTTACTCTTCTTTAGGCTTGTTGCAACACTAACCTGCTTATGACCTCGCTTTGCTCTCAGTTTTACATACTTTCAGTAGCAAAGAGAGAAAGGAGTTTGTCAGTAGAAAACAGTAGCCTGAGGGCTTTGACCTACTCAGTGTAACCGGGCCGTGAGGCTGCATCACGGGGCTCATCGTGAGCCAACAGCAGGTTCGAGAGGCCAGGATGCCCGCCCACATACCTGAGTGGAGAACCAGGCTCCTAATTACATAGTGATGCTTAGTTATAAAAGTACAACAATTAAAAAACAATAAAGTGTAACTATGGCTGACTGCTTTGCAAGGTGGTAATAAGAGGAGAGATGATTCCATGAGCATGTCCGTTAGGCCCACCCCCTTTTTTTTTTTTTTGTTAAGGGCACACTGGGTTGGTGGGGAGGATGTAATTTCATGTGTATCTGCCTCCTCTGAAGAATTAACAAGTCAATTAAATCAGTCATTGCCTGGTGAGATGTGTTGGCTTCTTATTCACTGTTCATTTTGACACCCTTCTTCACTGGCATGCCCACTCTGTCAGGCTGCCCTTTCATTTTAATGGAGTTGGGAATTAAAATGGCCTTGATGTCTGGAAATAAAATGTCCTTTGTAGAGACCTCATGGCGGAGGCTTTCCTTATTAGCCTCCTGTATCTTGCCTGCTATTAAGTCCTGTGAAGTATTGACTCCTTCCCCAGTCATATCCAGACTTTTCCACAGCCATTCAGTGATTCTCACAGCTGCTCCCCTTGGTGTTCCCAGCCAACGGCCTCCACGGGCTTTCCTCACTTTAACCTGGAATGCTCCAGTGGTCTCCTGAAGGTCCCCCTGCCACGGAGCGGGCTTCTTGAGAGGCTTCTGCCAGCATTTCAAAGACCCCACCACAGCTCCTTCCCCCCACCCCAGTCTATGACTGCCATTCAGGGCCCTCTTTGAGCTCCTCATCCAGCCTCTCTCCCTGACTGTTCTTCCGCTCCAGCCAAATTTCATCTGCTCACCCCTCGTCTGGCCTCACTCCGTGCCTGCACGCACACGGGCTCCCTAATCTGGTGCGCCCTCAGATGATGAACACACAAGTGAGAACACACAAGTCACCAGATAGGCTTTGTTCAGGTCTCTGTCACCTGCACCTGCGTGGCCTTCAACAGTTCATTAACTCCTCTCGGTTTCATTTTTCTCATCTGTGAAATGGAAGCAAAGAGCATGGATACTTCACAGGAGTAAATGAGGCATTTTGAGAATTAAAGCACTCAGAACAATATCTAGCACATCGTAAACACTCAATAAATGTTAAAATAACATGAAGGTTTTCCAACACTCCCCTGGCTTCGAAACCCACTTAGAATCAGAGTCAGACTCCTTACATCATTTGTGGATTATTCTTTGAATAGTCAACCCTTGCTACACCCCTAGGTGTAGGGAACCGTGTGAATATGCCAAAAATAGTTGCTTCCTTAGGTTTACTTTCTAGATTTACTTTTCAACATTCCCTCCTTTCTACCTCAGCTACTATAGAATATTCCTACCTCCCCTGTGTAAATACCTCCCAGCAGCAGGGGAGATGGCCTGGCAAAGTCCTCAGTGGCAGGAAGTCTTCTTAGCCTTCCAGGTTTGCTACAAAGTTGACAGCAGATAGTTCCAAGCTATTTCAGAGGAAAGGAAAGCATGCTTTTTCTTGAAGTATAGAGCAAAGTGTGTGGGCTCTCTCACCCATCTGAAACCTTCCCCTGGTCTTCCTTGTGTTTCTGTCTACTCCCTGGTGTGCAAACAAACGTAGGACCCA
The DNA here is from genome assembly GCF_022355385.1 of Mustela nigripes. Classification (NCBI taxonomy): domain Eukaryota; kingdom Metazoa; phylum Chordata; class Mammalia; order Carnivora; family Mustelidae; genus Mustela; species Mustela nigripes. Next base: position 13,888,389 of record NC_081571.1, read on the forward strand.
GTGAACAAAGGGGCATTCCAAACTTCTTCAAAGTCTTGATCTTTCTAGGGCAGTTTGCATCTTTCTTAAAATATTTGTCAAATCTTGCCACCCCACCGAGGGGAACTTTTGAGAGCTTGTTAACTCTTTGGGGTAACAAGAACTCCGTTGACAAATAAACTGGTCTGGGGAAACAAGCAAGCCCTTTAACTGTTTTGGAAGGGCTGCTATGCATTCTGAAATGTGTAATATTCTAGAAAAACTTACATCACTTGGGAGAATTGGTTGTGACATTTTTCAGATATAATGTAGTGAGCTAAATGATGGCGATGAAGGACATTATTTCTGTCCAACATAGAAATACTGTTTAGTGCGGGCTCCTGGGTGGCTCAGCCCCTTAAGCATCTGCCTTTGGCTCGGGTCGTGATCTCAGGATCCTGGGTTTGAGCCCCAAGTCCTTGTTGGGCTCACTGCTCAGTGGGAAGTCAGCTTCTCTCTCTCCCTCTGTGATCTTTCTTTTGTTCCCTCTCAAAGAAATAAAATCTTGAAAGAGAGGAAGAAAGAAACAAATGCCGGTTAGTGACTAGTGTCGGGTTAAGTTGGGACGGAGAGATCACATGCACATGGGGATGAGGCACACCACTGACTGCTGCAGAGCAGGACATACTGACTCCTGTTTATGTTTTCAGCGTAGCTCAAAGACCCTACAGGAAAGGCTTAAGAGAAACCTCAAGGTGTTAGCTGTAGCCTCTTTGTGGAGCTGAGGTGAAAAAGTAGAAAACTAAAGGTGATCAAGTTGCCTGAATCCAGCAGAGCGGTACAGCTGCAGAGCAAATGAGCTTCCCTCAGGGCCCTGAAACTCTAGGAAGCTCCCAGCACCTTCCAGGCACTCAGGGGGGAGTCACTCCCATGTTCCTGTCACTCAGATGTCTGACCGGCTGTGCAATCCCTCAGGTCCTGGTCGCTTCTGCTCAAGTAGTTTATAGTCCTAATGAGAAACGAAACCCCAAATCAACATCTACTCTGGGTAGAAAGAGCCTGCTTCTGGGTTTGTGATGAAGATAAATAACAAGGGGGAGGGCGTTGGTGTGTTTGTTTGGTGTGTTGTTTTTTTGTCATTGTTAATATGCTTGAACAATTTTAGAATAACAGTGACTGTCACACTGACCGAGGGCCCACTGCCTGTCAGATGTTACACTTAGTAATTTATATGTAGGCAACCACATTATTTGTCCAAACTGGGACACTTTTGAGAGTGAAAGTTAATAATTATACTGGGACTGCCCTGAGCAAAGAGGCCATATGACCATGGTGCTTATTATCTTCCCTCTTTCCAATAACCCTGCAAGGGGACGTTATGATCCACACTTGACAGATGAAAAATAAAATGTGTTGGGAAAATGCTTTGCTGAGAGTCAGGATGCTAGTAAGCACCATAAACCTTTCCCTGAATCCACTTCATAATCACATTTTTAAAAATCACCCATAGGATGACCAAAGGGTCAAGAACATTAGGGATCTTAGTGCATTATAGGTACTTTCATTCTTGTTGGCCAATGCCACTGCCAGTCCTTAGCCCCTGCCTCCCTCTCCCTTGAGGCTTGGGCGTGTGTGAGTGTGCTCTCTCTCTTTCTCTCTCTCTCACTTTCTCTCTCTATTCAGAGGCTTGTAGTCTTTTTTAGTCCTGTAGTCCCTTTTAGTCCAAGGAAAGATCCTGGACTAAAATCATTACTTAGAGGGACCAGGTGGCTCAGTGGGTTAAAGCCTCTGCCTTTGGCTCAGGTCATGATCCCAGGGTCCTGGGATCGAGCCCCGCATCCCTACTGAGCAGAGAGCCAGCTTTACCCCCTCCCCTCTCTCTGACTGCCTGTCTGCCTACTTGTGAGCTCTGTCTGTCAAATAAATAAAATATTAAAACAAATTAAAAAAATCATTATTCGTTGGAAGCTGATCTGAAACCTCATGGAATATACCTATTTGATGCCTTCTCCGTATCTCAGAGCTCAGAAGCTCAACTTTGGGGGAATTAAGCCTTATCATCCTAAACCAGGAACATGAAGAGGAAGCTACTTTATTCATAATCTTCCTCCCTCTGCCCACTTCGCCCTAAGAACCAGCGCTGGAGAGCACCGTCTCCTTAGCACAGGCCTATTTGAGAGACCTAAGTAACATCTTCACTGTTATTATGACAAATAACTCAGTTTGTTCACTATGGTCATTTGATCAAACATACAACACACGCAAACAAGATTATAGTAAAAATGCTACACTTCTTTTGTTAGGAGTGTTTCATGTAGATTTTTTTTCCTGCTTTTTAACAGTATATATAAATACATAATTTAAATGACTCTAGTAAATAAAAAGGTACTAATAAGCTTTAATTCTTTCTGAAGAGTCATTTGCATACTATGCTGAACTTTCGCTGATGGGTTGTATTTCTGTTTAGGAAATGGTAGCAAACTCCTACTCCTCTTTAGCAGTGAGAACAGGGAGACTATCTCCAGGACTAATGGAAATCTATAACTCAGAGATCTCATTTTCCCTGATAGCACCAGTTTTGTCCACCACAAAACATGCTATAAGGATGCAGCACAAAATGATTTGATTTCAGCTTCTCTGCTACTTTTGCATGCTGCTAAGTAAAGGTGCCCATAGAGCTAAAATAGACCAAGAAACAACGGTAGGCAAGGAGGAGAGAGGACCTAGATAATTTTACAATCTGGGAACAGCCCAGGATATTTGAGAAAGTTCCCAGCACTCAGATGTTTCAACGGCACACTTAGATGATACAACATGAAATATTCTCTTTATTTAAAAGACATCTGTTTCAAAACATCTTAATAGCCATGACTCATTAGTTCACTTCTGGGTACAGCTCAAGGAATTGAATGGGTTACATATGTCCTGATCTTCTTCTTAGTAACTTCTACATTTCTAAGCTTCATGTGATATTCAAAATGATTGGACTCAAATGTGAGTTTGGGCTGAGAAATGACATTTTCCTGAGTTGGGGCTGTTCCGCGGCTTCTCAGCCCCACACACAAGCTTTTGTGCAGGTTCTCTGCTGGTATTAAATCTTAAATTTATTTAGTGCCTTGTGGTCTGCTCAGCACCTTTAAAAACATTACCTCATTTGATGAATGGGATGCATTGATTATGAATAAACTAGCTTCTTCCTAAATGTTCCTGGTTTAGGGTGATAAGGCTTAATTCACCCCACGCCCGAATTGAGCTTCTGAGCAATGAGACACCCAGATGGCATCAAGTAGGTATATTTTGCGAGCTTTCAGATCAGATTCAAATGGACAAATAATGATTTTAGCCCAGGTCTTTACCTTTGAATAGGACTTATTAAAAAAAAAAAATGAAGTATGTCTTGGCATCTATTACTTCAGATACACAAAGGTAAGCCCATTTAAAAAACATATGTATTATACGTTAATCAAATTAAAAAATAAATGAAAAATATAAAAAAATACATCCATGTCACGATTTTCTGGATGTATCTGTACCCCACCATTTCTTAGTGATTTTTTTTTAAGATTTTATTTATTTATTTGACAGACAGAGATCACAAGTAGACAGAGAGGCAGGCAGAGAGAGAGAGAGAGGGAAGCAGGCTTCCTGCTGAGCAGAGAGCCCGATGCGGGACTTGATCCCAGGACCCTGAGATCATGACCAGAGCCAAAGGCAGCGGCTTAACCCACTGAGCCACCCAGGTGCCCCTCTTAGTGATCTTTTTAAAACACTCAAACATGTCTGATTTTCTACACTGTGATGCCTTCTGAGAATCACACATTTGCATACAACCCAGTGAAAAAGACTTAGCAGGGAACCGCGTCTTGAAAGGTGAATGGCATTTGTGAAAAACAAAGCACACAGCTTCATCTCGTCTTTTCCCTTGCTGACCACTGCCATTTGATAGATTCCTTTCATCATATTCATTGAAATATCTCTCCATTGTAGAACCGTTGGCTGCAGGAGTAAGAAAATGTTCTCTTCTTTGAGTTGGAAAGTGTCTGTCAGGCTTGAAGGAGCAATAGAATTAGCTTTTTCTATAAGAATATCTTTACTTACTTTTTGATACTGGATTATACTCAAAAACTTACTATCTTAGCGTCAGCTTTTTCCCAGTTGTTGCATCAGAATACTTTGTGACTCTGCAGTGTTGGAAAAACAAGAGAAACCTTAAAAGGATTTCCTTTTGAGCACCACACACCAGACCCACTGCTCTGGGTGTCTGAATCAGACCTGGATCCTCCCATCAGGGATCTTAGAGCTTCCTCCTTCCTTGGAAGTTAGAAATAATAATGCAGAAGAATCCCAGGGAAAGGATCCAATGATATTTCAGTGACAGCGTATGCCATAGAAAATTTTATTTGGGAGACTGTGTTCAGTAGATTCTGTTGAATTTAACTTGGTGGATTTATACTTTCATGGCGTCGGACAACTGTTGGAAACCTGGTGCTTGCAAGCAAATTCCTCTAAGAACATTCCCCCTAGCAGGATACCTGAAAGAGAAGAGGGAGGGTAAATTATTTACTCTGAGACACTTGGTTGAATGTCAGTATCGGGGTAGCAAGAATTTCAGATAGGCATTCTTACATTAGAAAACTGTGAAGAAGACTCACCATGTTTATCAGAATTTTGACCGGGGACTAATTTAAAGCCAGTCATTCTTCATTTGAGTGGTCCTGTCACTCTTCAGAACATTGAGATTAAAGAGTATGATGAGTGTGAGAGAGAATTCTATATTTCTGTAAGGTTCTCGATCCTACCCCTTACCTATATTGTTAAAACACTTTTCTTCTTTCTTACAGAACATACAAGCACAAGCATTTAAATATTAGTCACCCAGAACTCCAGCTGCTAAACAGTGAAAGTTTATATTCTGCCAGCATATCAGACTCTATAATGAGTCTGATTTTGGTTTAATTCCTTTCTACTGTATAGTAACTTGATGAGCTGCAGATGGAAATTTAAGCCAAAGCCATAACATTTCAGTTAATACTTTTTATGCTGCTGTAAGAATTTGTTGTCATGTCAATTTAAGGGAGTTGAAATCTTTTTCAAGAAGGCATTCAAATCTATTTTAAGAGCTTTTATCAACTCTAATTTGATATACAACTCTGACTGCCTCCGCTGTTCTTAATCAATTGCAAAGTGCAAAGTAGTTTAGCTGTGGAAGACAGCATTGAAATTTCCAGAATTCTCAGCTAATGCCACAAGCACAACATTATGGAAATATACAATTAAATTTCCATTAAAATTTCTTGCCTGAGCTTAAGAGACAGTAGGCTGACTTCTTTGAGTTTAGACTTAAACAGGTAAATATGTATTTTGGCAGCCATGAGAAGGATAGGGTATTAGATTAACTAGAGAGAAACTTTAGTAAAATTCCATTCGAATGTTATATTTATGTAGGAAGGATCTGGCAAATCAAGAAAATGGTGTGTCACATAAGAGTCAACTCATAAACATACTTCAATTGTTTAAACACGAGATTAAGTTTTTCTTCCCTGTTTTTCTGTTATTTTTCTGTGTGTGATTTTGATTGCCTCCTGTCCCCACTTCCTTAGGTGAAAGGAGCAAATGTGACACCTTGTCACTACCTGTTTAATGTGAAGGGTTTTGAATACCTCCACGGAAAAATGAGGTTTGTGTAAGCATCATAATATGTGTCAGTTATTTCCCTTATGCCATTAAAGCTGAACTGGAGGACGTTGAGTTGTACGCTATTGAACTTGACTGATAAGTAGAGACTGGATCTCTGGCTTTCTAAGCTTGATCAGTTTCTTGGACTAGTCAGCTTTTAAGTATTCTGAATAATAAATAGGTGTCACACTGCACAGTCTATGGGGTTCTTTCTATTGTATTTTTTTTTAAAACAGTAGTGACTGTGTATCCAACTCAGTGAATTTGAACAGGGTTGTATCCTATTTGAAGTGCTGGCATTCTTGATCAAGAGACAAGCATGTCTTTCTGCATGGTGAGATATGGTGCTTGTAGAAATTGTCAGTATTCTGGAAGCTTTATAGCATATGATCATACATTCAAAGGATACTCTCCTAGGTTTTAGTAGATATTGTGTTTCAAGTTAAGCCTTGTTGAAATAAAGAAGGTCATAAGGATGCAAGATAATATTTAAAAATGTGTCTGAAACACTGTTTGGTTTGTTACACCATCTACTTATACTTCATGCCTGAGACTAGGTAGAACTCTTTCATGACAGCTTTAAAGAATTATACAACTGAAAACGTTGCCTTAAAGGAATAGATTGCCTATGACTTTCGCAAATTATAAGCAGTTCATTTAAAATTTACAAGTTCGAACACTATGGGGAGGACAAATGGTGGTTTTTCTTCAAAAAATATGGAACTCAGCTTCTCAATTTTCAGCTTTTGAAAACCACATTTTAAATGAATCTCCCCTAGGGGCACCTGGGTGGCTCAGTGGGTTAGAGCCTCTGCCTTCGGCTCGGGTCATGATCCCAGGGTCCTGGGATTGAGCCCCATATCAGGCTCTCTGCTCAGCAGGGGGCCTGCTTCCCTTCCTCTCTCTCTGCCTGCCTCTCTGCCTGCTTGTGATCTCTGTCTGTCAAATAAATAAATAAAATCTTTAATAAATAAATAAATCTCCCCTAAAAATGAAACCTTGGTATTGACTGATACCGTGGTCTTAGCTATAGTATACTTGTACTATTTCAGCATCCCAGAAGTAAAGATCTACTTTTCTAATGAGTAGTTTAGCTTCCTTTGGGAGTTTGGAGAGAAGCTAAGCCCTGTGCAGCGCCACACTGGGTGTTTTGTTTTACTTCCCTCAGGGTTTGATGGTGGCCCTGAGTCCTGATCTCATCCTCTCTTCCAGACTGAGAGTGCAGAACAACCCATTCTCTATTTTATTTGACCTAATACAATTGCAAGAAAATAGGAAAGTAAGAACAAATTGTAGTATTCCTTGCTGATTTTTGTGTTCTATTTCCTAACAAACCCCCAGTCCTTATCATTATTCTTATTCCTATTATTATTATTATGGGAAAGCTTATCCTAGCTTCTGCCGATTGAGATATCAATTTTGAAGGTGTTTGAAAACTTGGCTCATTTTCAACCGAAAAGAAAAAAAAATTAACAATGTTAAATGCTTGAGCTTTAAGAGCAGTCAAAATTATGATTAAGAACTCATTCTCATTCTCTCTAAAAATTCTCTCTCTAAAGTTCTATCACATTTTAAAGATCCAAAAGTCTGTTTTAATGTTAACTTAGCTTCTTTTCTTTCTCTTATTAGCCATTTTGTTAGCTACTTCAGTGCTTATCACCATTTTCCTAGAGGGGCAAAGGAGTTGAAATTCAAATCAGCCAACTGTTCCACTTAGAAAAGAAATATAAATTAGAAATGATTGAATAGGATTCTAATCAGTGACTTTCATTCTAAAACCTAAATCCCTCTTTCAGTAATCATAGTTCAGTAACAGGCCTGTTCTTCATAGGTAGAACAGTATGGTTCTTACTTAGAACTTTCTCTTGCCATCTAGTAATTGAAAATGTGTGTCTTTTTAGGAGGCTTTTCCATAAATACTAGAATAACTTCATGATGGTTGAAAGAATAAAGACTTAATTAATTTGCTTACCTAACATACAGTCTGGGGATCATAGTTTCCAGGTGGATTTAGAGGCTCAAGGACACAGACCATCCAACCTTCAGACTTGTCACTGCGTGATCACAGATGGTAACCTCGGTTCCAAACCTTTTGCTTTACTTAAAAGTCAGGATGGGAGAGAGTTCAGGTTAGGTCTTTCTTCTGATGAGGAAAAAATTTTGCCAAAGACACCAGCAAACTTCCTCTTGCTTTCCTAATTGGAATTGGGTGATATGCCAGTCCTGGCAAAGTTGAATGGAATTACCACATTGGTTTAGACAAACCATGATGCATCAGGCTGGAATGGGTCCACTTTCTGTAGGACAAGAGACTGCTACCTGCTACTTGAACAAAACCGAGATTCTTACCAAGGCAGAAGGGTAGTCAACAATAGAAACTGCCGTAAAATATAATCCATACAATGGTAGATGACTATTAATAACTCCCCACTTTCGTTATGTAGCCTTGCATTAAGCACAGTAATAACAGCTGATATTTATAAGCCCTTGCGAAGTGTAAAGTGCTGTATTACCTGCTTTACATGCATCATTTCCTCTAATCCTCACCATGACCCTATTTTACACATACCACTTGTAAGTGACAGAGCCAGAAATCAGACCTAGAGTCTAGGGTAAAAACTAAACTCTGCTACCTCTCATCATTCTTTGCAAGATCAAGAGATTGATTCATAGTAGGTGAAACTGATTAAACTCAGATAGGAGCAGAAGGAAATTGACATGTATTTCCTGCTAAGGTATCAGAGTGGTGTTTGTCAAAAAGCAGTGGCAAAGTTCTCAAATAATACTGTATCTCACTTCCTCTAGTTTCAAGAAAAAAAAGGAGCATTCCCTGGTGTTTTTCTTATGCCCATTCAATAAGAAATTGAGTCTATTTTTGTTTTCTTTTAAGCAAATTATAAGAAAGAATATTACTAGATCAGAAACTTGAGCCCTTCAAGATTGTAGCCAATTCTCTGTTGAAAGAGAAAGAAAACAGGAATATATTAGGTTTATTGAAATCTGTCATTAGATTAAAATGAGCAAATACAGTATTAATTCATCTGAATGCCATCTAACAGGAGTAGATAAAATATCCTTAACTTTGTCATTACAAAAAAATGACCAAAATATTTTCCTGTTTTCGAGTATTTCCATTTATGTAGAAATATCAGTATTTTCTGGTGAGGTTTAGATTTCAGTCTTATTATTTAGATTTGGCTATTAACCTGAAAGGGTTTTATTGACTCACTTTACTGCCTATCCACAGCACTCTTCAGCTAAGTCTTGGAATGGTCTAATAAGAATAGCTAGCATTTATGAAGGACTACTGAGTTTCACCCTCTGTTCTGAGCACTATCTCATTTAAACTTCATCAGATCCTACTGAAACAAATACCACCGTATAGGTGAAAAATGAGTGAATGAATGAGTGAATGACTTCCCCAGGGTAAGTGCATCAGTAGGTGCTAGCACCTAGATTCAAATTTACTTCTGGCTCTAGAATCTCTGTTCTTATTGGCTGCCCAGCAGGAGCCATTCCCAACTCCCTCCTGTGCTCATTACCCCCAGCATGTCTGCAGGAGGCAGGTGCTCACTTATTCTCAGCCTTCAGTACAAGCCTGCAACTGTGATTCAAGTTGCTAGGGGAATTTCTGGAATATATCCTTCTTCCTGAGAATAGGAAGAATGCATCTTTTGCCACTCTGATGGACCTACTGCTTGCAGCCTTGGGACACAGTTTGTGTAGACAACAGAAAAAAATTTTTTTTTGAATTCTAGTACCCTGAGATGACTTTTAGCTGAACATGAGCCAAGTTCCCACTCTTAAAGAGAAGACTGTCTAGAGAAAGAGACCAACATAAATCGATAATTACAATAAAATATATCCAGTAATCAACCCCCTGGAAGATGAGTTGCGTGTATGAGTAGGAGTGACTATTATTTGTACATAAATAATACTCATTGACCCTTAAGACCATATCTTCCCTACTCCAAAGCTGAATCTTTTCTTACCAGCCTGGTGAAGCTTCGACTTTCTCTCTCTCCTCCAGGTCCCTTATTCTGTTCAGCGTTCTTATTGTCAATGCTGAATTTCGTGATCAGTTAGTTCCAGGCAAGAAACTGGAGTCCTTTTTGGTCCTTCTTTCTTGTTCATTGAAAACATCATTAAAACTTGTCATGCTTTCTTCCCCAAATGCCATCCCCCTCATCTGGATCTCTGTCCCCATCACCTCTGCCAAGACCTGGTTCCCAGTGTTCTGCACGTGGCCCATCCCATCTGGAATATTCACAACTCCTCCTGGACTGCCTCTCTGCTGCCAACCACCTTTGCAGGGCAGGTCTGGTCCTCGCCAGCTTTGAGCACTGATCTCACCTTTGCATTGGTAATGGTGGGTTGACACTGAGAGCGAGATTTCCAGTGGATAGATGCAAACACACTGAGTAACTAAGATGTCATTATGAACTGAAAGTGGTCATCCGAGTTCATTTTATAGACCATCTGTATACAAACCGTGTGTTTTGGTAAACTTGCATGTTCTACAGAATGCAAAAATGGACTCGACTCCTGACACACAGTCTGTAGTCACAGTCATGGGCCAGAAGTGGGGTGAGCGTATTGTTATCATGCTAGAATATATTATTCTGTATGCTTTCATGCTGGTGAGATTCAGAGAACCTGGACTTGATAGGCACGATGCAAAAATTAAGGGAAGTTTGTCTGGAGTGAAGGAAAAAAACAAAAGTTAAGTATAATTATCTGATAAAGGGAGCTCAGGCCTAAGATCTCACTAGTCATGAAGTGTACACACTCCAGTGATGGAAGGTCCCCTCATCAACTCTCAAGTGTCCCTTATACACAAAATAACAGCCATCAAACTGGTGCAATGAGCTCATTAAATATATTGTTCTGCAGACAAGGCTCTTGTTTTAGGGGGTGACTAAGAGACTGTCACTTCTTGGGCCAGGAGAATGAAAATGCTCTTTGGGCTCTGGGAAAAGGATAGAGATAAATTGTCGATACTGTCCCTAGGACATCCCTCCCCGTTCCAGTCTGCGTCTTACTGGGCTGTTTTCTCTTGGAAGACGACTCCTCACTGAGTTATTCAACTCCATGTTTTCATGACGTTTCTGCCATTGACCTACATAAGGGAGAGAAGGTTAGAATGTTCTTCACAGGCAGTGTTAAATTCGTGTTAAAGATCTACCCTTGCCCAGTGGTACTGGGGCTAGCAGAGTCATGCGAGCTCAGCCCTCAAATGTGAGTGTCTGTCTCTTCCACTTTAATGAAGAAATGGTTGGAAAGTGAACCAGGTCTGGAAGAGTCAAGCCGAAGTGTCATCCCACTTGGATTATTTGCTTTTATTTTTCCTTGCTGAAAACAGAAGTGAATCACACCCTTCAGTGAAGCCATGCGGCAGAGGGAAATGATGCAATGCTGGTCACGTGACACAGAGAAGAAAGGCCCATTATGCCAACCTAGTTCTGCATTGTGTTCTGGCCTAAGGAGAGGTTAATACCCACACTGGGAAGCAGAACAAAGCTGTGGCTCTTAAATGTGAATCCTTCTCTACTTGGAGGAGCTGTGACTTGCTTTTTGTCTCTTCTGTATTCTTCTGCCTTTTTGACCACTAAATGGATTCACTAATTTTCAGCATAGTGTAAAATATGAAAAGAATTTAGTTAAGTTTGTTTTATTTCCTTTTTCCATAAGATTTGGGCTGTTTATGACCCTACAGTTTGCCTTGGCTGCTTACTTGTTATGTGACCTTGAGCAAGTTACTTAAACAGATTCCCTAAAAAGGTATCATCTATCATGCGTGTCTTTATAAATAACTAATGCCATAGAGCCATAACAATTAAATGAGTTTATGTTTATGAGGTATTTAATATATAGCCTCACTTGCAGTAGCTCAGTAAGTGGGAACCATGACTTTTACTAATTTACCTATTTCATGCTTACCTAAATTCCTCCATGAGTGAATGCTTTTATCTCATTTGCTCTTTGCCAAGACAGAATGACCAGGACCTGAAGAGGCCTGGGGTTCTCTGTGACATCTTCTTGGCTTGGCAATATGATCTTTACCACTTCAAATAGTGGACATCTGAGTAAAGAAGTATGTTTTTGGAACTTCAGAGGTTACACCATCTGAAGATATTGAAGGTAAAATACCTTTCTCTCAAATTCAGAATTGTGTAGAGTGATAACATATCAAGGTATTAGGATATGCTATAGTTGCAGCATTTTCTGTGTCACAGGAATTAAAGATTAAGCGTATGTTTTTTGGACCTGAGCCAAGCTTTCTTCCTGAGTATGATGAGTTCAGGTGTCCGCTTTGGAGCAGACTCTCACTGGACTTTCACTGCCCCACTTCCCCTACACTTTCTACACACTTCCATTGTCGCAACAGTGACCTTGTTGTGTAACGGCTTTCCCTGTCTAGGCACCACCCCTCCCTCCTTCCACACACACTGGGCTAAAATGCAATCATCTTGTCATTGTCAGATTCCCCAGCACATTTCAGGACACATTGGCTGTTCATCAACTTTTAAATGTTTGAAAACCTGGATAAAATGACCTGAATGGGTGTGGGAGGTTTAGAGCCAAACTTAGCTAGCATTTATTTATCCCATCGGTAGGTCAGCCCCTAGCAAGCAACACCAAATGTTTTGTATGTCAGAGTCTTTTATTTCAAACAGTAACTTAGCATCTACTCTTGGCTATAAAGTCTCTTTCTTTCTGTGACCCTCACCTGTTTTCCTTCAGTAAATTCAACAAGTTCAATTGCACCATTGTGTTCACAGAACTCTGGACAGATGAGTCTGTGAAACTCAAAGTTAGACTGAAATAATTTATTTATGTAGCAATCAGCCAACTTGAGAGAATATTTCTGCGATAGATTGTTTTTGCTTTTGTCTTGTTTCTAAAAGACTTTTTTTGAATTACAGTTGATACACAATGTCACATTAGTTCCAGGTGTACAACGTAGTGATTCAAGAGCTCTGTTATGCTGTGCTCACTCTAAGTATAGCTGCCATCTGTCACCACACAGCACTATTACACCACCACTGACTGTATTCCCTGTGCTGTGCCTTTCATCCCCATGACTTACTCATTACACAGCTGGGTACCTGGATCTCCCACCCACCTTTGCCCATTCTGTTCATCCCCCTCTTTTTGTTTTTGTTTTAAATCTGTTAACCTGTCAAAGATTGCTCCCTGTAAAAATAATGACAAATACTAATATTGGTCTAAATGTCATTTAGGTTATATGGATTTAATTTAACTTTACTTTTAAACCTTCCAGCCACTTTTGCTAAATGAGAAGGAGACCGTTCTTGGCGAAATCTACTGAGTTATTGTAATTTTTACTGATCAAGGTCTTTCCTTCCATGAGAACTTATTTGGAGAAACTAATTGCCTTATTGGGGAAAAAAAGTCTGAACCCAAAGATTTTTCTCACGATTTTCTCATGAGGTGGATGTACTCAGAGCATCGGCCCAAATTAGACATGCTCAAAAAGTTCCAGGAAGTCCCTGAGAGTGAATCAATCGGCAGGCCCTCCTTTCCTTCTTGTAAATAGTTAAAGGCCTCCGCGTGTCAGGCAATATGGTAGATAGAACTCCGCTCTTGCCTTCTGTGAGCTTGACAGTCAAGGAACGCCTGCTTTGATGAAAGAGGAGACTTGCGGAAGTTGCACAGAGAACAAAAATGCTGATTAAATACGCGTTCTACCTGTGCCAGCCATTGTGCCTGGACTTAGGGAGACTGACCTACAGAATCATCAGGAGAAGGAAGTGATTCATCATTGGGAGGGAGGAGGCTAGGAATAGTTCCAAGAGGCTGTGACATTTGAACTTGAAGAATGTTACAGAGAAGAGCGCAAGGGGCAGAAGGAAGAAGGTGAGCAAATGCAGGGAGGTATGGAGGTGGCCAGTTCAGGCAGTGACAGCTGGATCCCAGGGTCCATGACAGAGAGTGACAGACGCTGCACAAGTTGGGTCAGATCCCAAGGCACGTTGAAGGACCTGCTGAAGGCTCCGGGCTTCACCCTGAAAGCATAGGGCAGGCTACTGAGTTTTAGGTAATGAGCAACATGGTCAGATCGCAGTTCACTCTTGGGAGTCTTAGCTAAAAACGAAAGTGGGGAGAGTCCCTTCAGGAATCACCCAGGAAAGAGGTGACAAGGACTCAATGGGATGGTAAAGGTGTTGGACAGGAAGAAGCAGTTTTAAATTGTTGGAGACAGAATCACCAGGATTTGGTTTCTACCCTAAGTCTAGTCTGTTAAGTCCAGTTCTCTTAAACTCATACAGAATCATACGATTCGGTAGCTCAGGCAAGCTCTTAAAGAGAAAGAGACAGAAGCAATTACCTGATCCACAGTGTTTTAAAATTACCTGTTGAATAGAAACCGTGCTCTTTAACTAGAATATTTGTGTTGAGGATAAAAGGGGATGGGAGAGTTGTCTCTTGACAGTCCTCACGTGATTGACTGCTCCGAGGTACACAGAGGTGTTTCGCAGCTGCTGTGCATTCCCATCTGTGGGATTTGTTTTATGGTTATTCCCAGGTCACAGATTGGCAGGTTTTGTTTTGGTTTTGTTTTGTAATAAAACATACAATTGAGATAAGCAAATGACCCTGAATCACTTGAACGTGCAAATCAGCATCCAACCAATGGCCCACAGCCCACACAAATGCTTTGGGGTGAGGTGAGGTTGTTGGTTCATCTAGGTTGTCACAAGCAGTTTGGATGTGCGGAAGTCTCCTAGGAAAATGTACTGTGATTTTCCCAGGAAACCAAGGCCCTGTGAAGGGTCCCGACGCCAGCGCTTCTTAAGAGATGAGATTCAAGATGATCTCTGTTAGCTGCTTTTTATTGTACTCCTCGCCAGACATGGTTTGCCGCTGCCATGACAGATGATTACCAATTGTTTTACTTTTCCCTCCCTGTCCAGGGAGAGCCATGTGCTTTCTGGGGCCCTGTGTACCTGTATCAAATTCTTCTAGGAGGAAATCTCTCCCACTCGTAGGCAACTCGATGATGACGTCTTTTTCTGTGTTTTTATGCCAATTCAAACTCCATCCCATTAAGGCTAGTTGAATCAGATCCTCCCAGTGCCTCCTGCCCTGCCCTTACATGACCAAACTTCTGGGAGTTGCATTAACTTTCATGGGCTGCCAGGGCGTGACAGTAACTATTTCAGAATGCCCCAGAGTGCTCTGGTAACAGTGAATAAGTAATGGCATAGGGACGTCATCACTTAAGAAAGTAAGGCAGATGTGCACCTAACTTGATTATAAAAACCTCTACTGTCTTGTGTACGCTCAGTTCTCCCAATGAATATTGCAAAATAATGAATTTAAAATCAATTGATAATTATATATCCACCACACAGTATTACAGGAAGACAGATCAGCATGTCAACAAACTCTCTAGAGGCTACTTAAGAATGAGGATTATTCAAATAGAGGAAACTCTAGCCATATAGTGGAGATCAGAGATCAGAATTCAAGCCCAAAGGTTATGCACTACTCCATTCAGGGGCATGTGGGTGACTCGGTGGGCTAAGCCTCTGCCTTTGGCTCAGATCAAGCCCTGCATCAGGCTCTCTGCTTAGCAGGGAGCCTGCTTCCCCCCCCTCTCTCTACCTGCCTCTCCGCCTACTTGTGATCTCTCTGTCAGATAAATGAATAAAATCTTTAAAAAAAATACTCCATTCATATAGTTTCATATTTAACTATTTTCACCCCCTTCCAATTCAGGAGCTCAAAGTTATATCCCATGATGTAACTGGATAAGAAAAATAACTGTTTCCCCCTTACTTGGTTTTTGGGGCACAAGTGGAGTTTTTACAAGGTTTTGAAAGAGAAGATAGGTCAGCAGGATTGGGAGGAAAAGGAATGTCAAATAAAGAAGCATGTAGTTCACCATGCAAGAAGCAGAGCAAAAGAGCGGCTTCATGGCTGGCCAGAGCAGATGGAAGGGCATTTGAGAGCTGCCTGTCTGAATGAAGAAGCCCACTAAAAATTCATACATATTTTTGTCCGTTTAGCTTTTTGGTTAAATATTGAGCCGATTCTCCCTGGCACTTGAATTCCCCCTGATTTTTCAGGTGGATATTAACTCCAGGCCTGCTAAATTACATGCCCATGATGAAATGATTCCATGAATCCAAATAATGGTGTGACATTTTGCCTAATGGGAGTCTGTATTAGGAAGTCTCAGTCTTAGACAATTTTACCAGGTTTCCTTACCACAGAGATGTGGTTTAAAAAAATTAAAAATGTAGGGACGCCTGGATGGCTCAGTTGGTTAAGTGTCTGCCTTCAGCTTAGGTTGTGATCCCAGGGCCCTGGGATTGAGTCCTGCTTGGGGCTCCTTGCCCCGAGGGGAGTCTGCTTCTCCCACTGCATGCCGCTCCCCTTGCTTGCCTCCCCTTCTCTCTTTCTGTCTCTCTGACAAAATCTTAAAAAAATAATAATAATAAAATTTAAAATTTAAACAAATCAATGAGTATTCATTGAGAATCCACTGTGTGCAGAAACTCTTCAGTGGAAACCTGGGTGCATTGGAAAAAAGTGTGAGGTACTCACCCCAAAGAGGCGGGCAAGGTGGAAATCCATGAGGTAGGCAGTGAGAATGATGATGGCTATGCAGGAGCTATTACAGATCAGTGTGTGATCAATTGTCATGTAGATGGTAATCCTGCTAAGGGAGTTCTATGATGTTTAAAAATCTGGTCCCTAGTCAGTTTTATATTTTGGTTTCATATAGACTTGGGTACCATGTAGAAGCATTTAATATCAGAGAGATCTTTTATGGTGTTTTTGCTTCTCAACTTCTAGAAGCAATCTGGTATAGTAGGAAGGATATGAGCTTCTGAGCCAGAAAAGCTGTATTTGAGCCCTTTTCTCTAGCATTTACTGGTGTGCGATCTTGGACAGTTTAGTTTAATTATCTCAGCTGTCAAGTGGGGATAAGGTAATCACTTCTCAGTCCCACCCAACCTGATACTTTCTCAAGTGATTAATAAATTTTTGCTTATTTAAATCAATAAATCAATATTTTTGTATCATTTATTTCTGAGTATATTGGACTATGGGTATTTACTAATTCATGGCCATGCCACACTGTGGCTTCTCTTAATGGCTTTCCATGTTTATTCACAAAAATTGTTTCCCATGTATCCATCTTTTAAAGTAGTAAGTGGTCTTAAGAACAGCATATATAGTAGAAATATAATTCAGGGCACATGCAATTTTAAGTTTTTTAGTAGCCACATTAAACAGAGCTTTAACACATCTGGAAGTAATTTTGATAGTATTTTACCTAGTTCAGTATATCTAAAATATATTTCAACATGTAATCAGCATAAAGTTATTAATAAGTATTTACATTTGGGAGGGGGGACTATTCCTTTAAAATCCAGTGTTTGGGGCACCTGGGTGGCTCAGTGGGTTAAGCCTCTGCCTTGGGCTCAGGCCATGATCTCAGGGTCCTGGGATCAAGCCCCGAATCAGGCTCTCTGCTATGCGGGGATCCTGCTTCGCCCCCTCTCTCTGCCTGCCTCCCTGCCTACTTGTGATCTCTCTCTCTCTCTCAAATAAATACATAAAATCTTTTTAAAAAAATGAAATCCAGTGTTTGTCTTACAATACCAGCACATCTACATTTGGACACCAAATGGGTCAAAATACTTTATTTCTATTTAGATTTCATAAAATTGATAATTAAGTAGTTTCATCTATGCAGTTTTTCCAAACATAACTAAATTTTTTTCTGACAACTGAATGAAGCATTTAAACAAATTAAAATTAAAATTGAGTAACTCAGTTGCTCTGGTCAGTTTCAGGGCTTAATAGCTCTCTGTGGCTAGCATGAAATAGCACATACAAGAAATTGTCTTGAATTATTTTTCAGTAAGATCTTGGACTTCCAGGCATTTCATCATTTCATAATATAAAATAAAGATACTTCTAAACCTGGATTTCATTTTGGGAGTTGCCTTATACTGACTGTGCTTAGTGGTAACTTAGTGCTTAGTGGTAACTTCTGACATCCAGCTTGTCATTCTGTCTGCTAGATTTATGAGATCTTCTTTGAATGAAACTTTTTACTTTAGCCTAATGAAAGTTTAGTTAATTCAAAAATGCTGCAGGATTGTTGTCTTGTCCTAGCATAAGTCTGAATTTATCCTATTTGCAAATGAATAGTCTGAGTCTCTGGCTGTGTGACTTGCCCAAGGACCTGTGGCTAGCTAGTTGTGCCGGGGAGATAGACCTTAAACACAGACTTGAGGATCCATGCTGGCACGGAATCTATATTTTGCTTCATTTAGGTGCAGGTGGGTTTCTGTTACCCTGCTCTGGACACAACATCTTACCTGAAGGAGGACCCTTCACTGGGTCATATTTTTTGATTCTCCAAAGTATCAATAACCCAAAATGCGAAGAGAACATCTGCATTGTCTCAGAATCTTCCTTGGGAAGAGCAAGGTTATGGAAATGAAGGTAATGGGGAGAGAAAATTCCTTTGCAATAAAAAGCTCCCCACTCCAATGCACTAGTAAAGGCAAATTTAACTTGGGAGAAAAACAAATACGTTTCTGTGTATACTTTTCACTTTTGGAAATTTCTCTTTACTTCTGAGTAAAACCAGTATAGATGATTCATAAGCACTGAATGGAAATGACCTTGGGATATTAAGCTGCATAGTTCCCTAACACTCAATGTAGCCTGTTCTTAAACATTGTTGGATTCTATATGCTTTCTTAATGAGTGGCCCAAAAGGCTTTGGGCTAATTTCCTGAGCTTTTAGCATTAACCATGTCAGTAGATATTACACATCTTATAGAAAAGGTCAATATCTTCAGTCAAAACTTCAAATTCAGAAATCTTGATTTAAAGGATTCTCTGATGCAAATAGTTATTTACTCTCATTCTGACTGTACATCCCTGAACTCTGGTCACTGAGTCAATCAGAATTGGATTCCCATGGTCAGGTTTATTTTATTAGGTATTTAGGTATTTGGGATAAAATATAATCTTTCAGAATTTTTCATCCTTTGTTGACATCGTGTCCTCTAGCACACATGCACTCCCCCCCCCCCCCCCCCCCCGCCCTTTTTTTTTTTCTTTTCTTTTTTTTAATTCTGGGCAACCATTCAGAAATGTCTTTAAGGACTACTAATGGATTCCATCCAGGTTTACTCTAAAATGAATGGCATTGCCTGGCCTTTGTTGGCATAATCATTAATTGTGTGAGTACTTTTAAGAAATTTTGCTTCCATCATTTGATTTTACCTTTTGATTTTCTACATGCCATTTGCTTGAGTTGTGTACAAATAAAATTTAGAAGAGAATTTGTGGTAGTCTGTGTATAAAGTATGTAGGTTTGGGATTGACATCTATTTGGGGCAGAACAGAGGAACCTATGATGCTGTTTTAAGGTAAGCAACAAATTAAGGACAGAATAAGCAAATCCTAAGATTTTTAGGTTTACTTCCTTCATTACATTGGAAGTCTGCAAGTTTGAGGTTACCGGCTTGATAGCTCTGTTCAAACGGTAACTATTTCAGACTTTCCTCTGCATTCCCTGTGTAGAGAGACAGTTGCAAGGATGCTCAATTATCATTCATTATTACATATTTCCAGAGGCCATCATAGCTTCTGAACCTGGCCATACATCAGAATCGCTCTAGCCTCATCAGAGGTTGAGATGCTCTCCATCTCTTGGAGGCCCTGGAGTCTGTACTTTTTATAGAGCTCTCCAGCACTGGGTCATTTCTGGGCTTTTTCAGGCCCTCTCCCCACAAAATAAATGAGTGAAATTTAAGCAATCAGATCAATACCATAGACCTCCAGAATCATAGAACTTAGACTGTAGGCAAGGGAGAGATGCAGTTAGGGAATATAATTGTAGAACAAGGGAATGTTTATAAGGTGATTGAAGGAAATGATGAGAGAAACTTTTTGGAGCAGAAACATTTATAGTACATAAGAACATGTAACATGTTAATTCTTTCACTTCTCATCCACTGAGAATCCCTTCCGCTTCTCCTCCCCAAGGCTGGGTTGAAGTCCGCCTGGTAACATACACCACAGGTGATGCATGGAAGCTTAAGAGAGCCTCCCATGCAGGTTCAGATGATCTATACCTAATGAGCATCGCACACCTGTTGGGAGAACGCTGTTTTCATGGTGGCTTGCTTCCAGAGGCACCCTGTGCCAAGACAAACCAGTATTTTCCTAGAGGTCTTCCTGGTAAACATTTTCATTCTGCATGTGTTTGCAGCACATGTCTTGAGGCAATGACACACTTGGCAAACCCCACCTACTACTAGATGCCTCCTTGATAGCCAGGCACAATGACACTTTGTCTTTTAGGAGCTCTCCCATCTTATTATGGTTTCTACAAGAAAGGGGCAAGGCTGCAGGTGATGTTTGCTTAAGGTGTGCTTAATTCTGCTGTGGTACTGATTCCTACCTTAAGACGACCTCTGAGGTTCTTTGTCTCTGAAAGATTTATTAATACAGATGCATGAATATATTCTGTACTGTGTTACGTCATGGAAAAAGAGTGAAGAGACAGAATCCTTTTGGCACTGGCATCTTTTGTTAGCTGTCATATTTCTGTGATAATACCTTAACACTTTATTTACTAAATTTCTAGAAAAAGTAATGTGCAGGTTACTATGCATATGAAATGGAACTACTTGATTACTGAAATGTTTCATTAAAGATATCGCAAACTAGTTCTAAAAGCTCAATGAGAAATATTGGATTGATAAGCAATGATAAAAAACAAAGCAAGAGTCATCATCAGCTTAACTTTTTTTTTAAATCACTTCACGGTGTTGAATGAAATAGTGTTTAATATAATAATGTTAAAAGCTGGCTTTTTTGTTTAGCTGGAAAAAACTTGGTTGGTGTCTAAAGGATATTTCTTGCTTCCCATAATACGGTAGTATGGATTGACATTGACATTAAAGAAGGTGAATAGACTGTGAGGCTACATTTAATGAGAGTGGTTATGTGGTCTAACCTTCATGCTAATAAAGTAGCGATCAGTCAGACAGTCGCCTAAGAACAATCTTTCCTGAAACAGTGAGGTAAATGAAACACACCCGGAAACTTCGTTGCAACTTCAAAGCTTGTGATCAGATTTGGACTTTCATTTGCCCTTAAAAATATTTGTGGTAATGCCATCAGGCCACCCAGAAGCAGAGAGGAAATATTTATGACTATTAGATTAACTGTTAAAGTAATAATTTAATTTAGATTTGAGTGTTATTATGGAGCTATCAATTAAACATACCAGTAATCCAGTTGATGTTATTTATTAAATTTAGATTATATTAATATAGTTTAAAATGCATGACATTTATTTAGCCTCATCAGGGAACAAATGATCTCTGAGTAAACTTCTCCCAGCCATGAAGCTTAAACCTTGAAGTGTCAAAACATTTTAACTTAATAATTTTGAACAGAATGCTTTCTGTTAATTACCTTAGTATTTTCTATTTTATGTCTATGACTATAGGATGCTAATGTAGTTTAACCCTGTCTAAATGAATTCAGATCATTAGCAAATGTATTGATTAGTAAATGTTCTATAATATATGGTTACCTTTGGAACTCTTGAAATGTTAAGGGTCAACTCTTTTTATGCTAAATTATCTTTCAATTCCTATCCTTCAAAATTTTTATGTCTGTTTTTTTTTTGTTCCCGATTTTTCAGTTACTATCAGCCATCAGCTGACAGCTGTCACTTACTCAACTGTCAGTGGACTTTAGGCATCTTCACCCACCCATAATTGCTTTTAATCTAACATAGCTTGAGGAGGAAATTAGGGTGTGAGAATAATGTCCACATAGGAGACATGTCCTCCAAGTGGAGACGGATGAGGTGAGATGGGAACTCTTAGGCACAAAAAACTCTGAGCTTTAATAGAAGAACTTTATGCCATCTGTTTAGACTATAAGGATGCCTTTGATTATTCACTGATTCAACTTTTTCTAGACACTAGGGGCCCAAAGATGAGAATAACGTTGTTTATGCCCTAAGGATGCTCCCCCAAACCGGTACATGCCTGGCTATCACAGAGGAGCAAGTAGACCATGGAGGGCAGCAAATAAGGCTGTAATCTATGGAATTCAGCTGGGTTTTGAATAAGCGAAATTTCTGGATTAAATAAAAAAGATTATTTGAGGGCTGCTCTTAAATGTATGCGAAGACAAATATGCTGCTTAGAAGTTCCAGTTCCGTGCATGCGTGCGTGTGTGTGTGTGTGTGTGCGCGCGTAAATACATATATATATACATGCCACATCTTCTTTATCCATTCATCAGTTGATGGACTTTTGGGCTCTCTCCATAGTTTAGCTGTCTTGCTATTGGCAATGGTGTGGATGGAGCTAGAATGTATTATGTTAATAAAATAAATCAGAGAAAAATATCATATGATCTCACTCATATGTAGAATTTAAGAAAGAAAACAGATGAGCATATGGGAAAGGGGAAAAGAGAAAAAGGAGAGGGAAAAACAAGGCATAAGAGACCTTAAGTTTAAAGAACAAACTGAGGGTTGGTGGAGGGAGGTGGATGGGGGATGGGCTAGATGGGAGATGGGGATTACAGAGGGCACTTGTGAGCACTGGGTGTTGTATGTAGGTGATGAATCACGGAATTCTCCTCCAGACACCAATATTCCACTGTATGTTAACTAACAAAATTTAAATTCATAAAAAAGGAGGAAAAAATTAGAATGAAATAAAGACGTTCCAATTCATATTAAGGGAAGTACTAGAATAAAAATTAAATGCAGTGACCCTGAGAGTCTGACAAACCTGCATCTGAATGACCTCGGGCAATCTGATTTTGATTCCTTTCCATCACCTCTAAGAGGGAGATGTAATGCCTACATTTTCAGGTGGCTGTGAGGCCTGTGTGAAAGGGTATGTGAAAAGGGCCTAGCAGAGTACTTGAATCCAGTTCAGTGCCCCATTAATATTCTCTTTTCTGCCTTTTCTTCCCCCCACTTCCCTTTGATGTTGTTTGGTAAGGGGCGTCTGTAAAAAGAGTGAGAAATAAAATGACAAATACTTCTTTTCATATTCCTATGAGGCTGCCTGAAGTCATGTTCTTTTAATTGAATGACAGTCCCATCATTTGGAAGGCTGGTCTAATAATAGCACCAGAGATTGGAAGCTGACAAAGTGCAAATTTTCAGTCAAGTCTTGATTCCAGTTTAGATGTGAAAAGAAGAGACTTGAAAAAGAATCCTTGTTGCTGAAAACACAGATATCTCCCTAGGCACACTCTTGGATTAGAATTGTGTGGACCCCTTTTAGTAAAACATAAACCAAATGCCACATGTGCCCAGCAGCCAACTCTTTAAAAAAGGTTAGAAAGCCCGAATGTGGGAGACTCAGTGGTGCCTTGGGGCATCTTTGCTGGCGTCTTTGCTCACCTGAAGTGTTCATGTGGGTCATTTGGACGTGTTCCTCCTTCCTATAAAAGGCTTCAGTTCATCAGGCAATTCCCCATCCTGTGCTATTTTGCAATTCCAACCTCTATCGCTAAAGAACGCCTTCGGTGACCCTGAGTAAATCAAGAATAGAAAATTACTTGGGAACCTAGCTGTCCATCAACAGATGAATGGATCAAGAAGATGTGGTATATATACACAATGGAATACTATGCAGCCATCAAAAGAAATGAAATCTTGCCATTTGCAACAACATGGATGGAACTAGAGCGTATCATGCTTAGTGAAATAAGTCAAGCAGAGAAAGACAACTATCATATGATCTCCCTGATATGAGGAAGTGGTGATGCAACATGGAGGCTTAATTTGGTGACCGTGGCCATTGCTGCTATAAACATTGGGGTACAGATGGCCCTTCTTTTCACTACTTCTGTGGATAAGGAAGATGTGGTCCATATACACAATGGAGTATTATACCTCCACCAGAAAGGATGAATACCCAACTTTTGTAGCAACATGGATGGACTGGAAGAAATTATGCTGAGTGAAATAAGTCAAGCAGAGAGAGTCAATTATCATATGGTTTTACTTATTTGTGGAGCATAACAAATAGCATGGAGGACATGGGGAGTTAGAGAGGAGAAGGGAGTTGGGGGAAATTGGAAGGGGAGGTGAACCATGAGAGACTATGGACTCTAAAAAACAATCTGAGGGGTTTGAATTGGCGAGTCGGTGGGAGGTTGGGGTACCAGGTGGTGGGTATTATAGAGGGCACAGATTGCATGGAGCACTGGGTGTGGTACAAAAATAAGGAATACTGTTATGCTGAAAATAAATAAAAAATAAATTAAAAAAATAAATAAAAGTTAGTAAAGTGAAAAAAAAAAGAAAATTACTTGGGTTTCATGCTCTTCGCTGTGTTAGTGAAGACATAGATTTTCATTGACCCTCACAGAAAACAGTCTGTCAGAAATAATGCCCACCGAAGGATCAATGAGTTACACTTTTGTTTTTAAGTAACTTTGCAGGTTTCTTTCTCAGTCTCTTCACTGGTCTAAACCTGCTTTCTTTTGGGGGTGAGATACTTAATGTTCACCAATAAATAGTGGTTCCTTCTTGGTCTTAGAAATGAAGCTTTTTTAACCAGTTGATTTAGGCTGTGCTTTTAAAATATTAGAACTTAGGATTTAAAAGCAATTGCTTTTCTTTACTGGTTGTATCAACAGATGTTCAGTGTTTCGTTTTTCCTTATGGGTGTATGGTTTCTCACTGACTCTTGGCTTCACATGGGGATTCTCTGCTATTGGTTTTGTCTGTAAGAATTTAAGCTGTTTAAAGCTGTTTGTGCTTGTGGCCAAGAGCTCCTAGTTCCCAAAGCAATGGTTTATCACCCGCCCCGAGTTATCTCTGCTCTTACATTTCTTCAATCACAGAACACAACAGCACCAGCGAGCTAGATCCGTGGGTAGCGCGTGCGTTCGGTATGCATGGACTGTTTATGGCGAGCCGTGTGGGTCGGGCTCATGTTCCTGGAGTGCTTTGAGCAGCTTTACTAATCTGTCAGCATAGTATGTTCTCGTGGATAAATATAGACATACGGGCACTCTGTGAGTTGTAGGTCACTGTCTTACTGTGCAGCTAAAAATTGTCCCATTGGTATGAAGAGTCTGCCCTGGACGGAAGGCCTGTTTTAGTTTGTCTTCTACTGTAGGTCTTCAGCACCTGACTAAAAATACACCTTGGCCAAAAATAAGAGAGCCCTACCTTGTGGCTGAGACACTTATGGTGCCAGGGAGCAACGGAATCATGGAGTCCGTCATTATGTTTTTTTGCTTTGGAACATAGTCTGTGTAGCAGTTCCAGACTATTCGTTTGGGTTCCTTTTCAGGCTCATGGAGATTACAACAGCCTGTTGGAGACGATCCTGTGTGATCAGCTTCATAAAAGGGCTTGGTAGGTATGAAAGGCTGGGGACATGTATAGCGTGGATCATTGGTTGTTAAATGCTGAATGTAGGGAAGGTTCTCTTAAAGGTTTCAATGGATGGAGGTGGGGGGGTTGCTAATTACATCTGCATGTGGGGATTTACTTACAATGTCACCGTTCAGAGGCAGGAATAATGCTTTTTAAGTTTCTGTTTGGAATTGTGGTATTTCAGAGGTGATTTTTGTATATTAGTCTATGGGACAACAGGCTGTGATGTCATGGGATTTTTCTGTGCGCTGAAGTTTCACTAAAAGATTCAGTACAACTATCTGTGCTGCAAAATTGCCATCTATAAAAGTAGCTTAATGTGTATTTGGAAAATAGGTAATACCATTGCATTTTCTATTACAGCAGAAGTAGGATTTATGCTTGATTTCTTCTAAACATTAATGTAAATACTCAATTATTTTGTTTAAAGCATTAAAATAAGCCTGAGGCAGTTTTCCCCTTTGCTTTTGGCTTAGCCTTCTTTAACACATACAAATACACTGTTTTCTTTTATTGTTTCTAAATTAATAAAACAGGATATTATGGGTTAACCAACATTAAATGGGTCCAAGCTGCATGCCTCTGCTTTTCCTTTATCAGAGTACTAGTCTGGTTACATTAGTTCTAGCATAACCTTGTAAGCAATATTGTACAAGAGTTCAGAAAAATTAATGAGAGGAGACTTCCATGACACAGGGTTAATTACATGCATCTTGGATATCGACTGTTTAACTTTCTATTTAATGAAGGTAGGAAAAGTTAATTTGTAAATGGTACAGGCACAACATATTGCTCTGATAGAGAAGAAACATTTTGTTTATTAATGATTTGTGAGATTTAATTACTTGTTAATTATTCTTCTGCACTATCTCTAATGAAACTATTAGATATTTGCATATGATGCCATTCTGTTTCTGGGAATGAAATCTCTATTAGTCATTAATTTACTCCTTACTCTGTGGTTTAAAAAGTTGAGAGTGTGTTAAAAACTTTTTTTATCCTCTAAGAGATTTTCTTGTTGTTGATGTATAATAAGTGTACAAATTTAATGATAAAACTTACAGTTTCATGTATTTGGAAAAAATGCTGCATCATAATAGGGCTTATGTGAACTACTTAGTATTTTTGTTGTTTGATATCTCTTGGATACGTTACTAACCCTTACTATGTTTCCACTGAATGGACCACTCCCATGATCTGGCAGCCATCTTAGCTCCTTTTTACTTACTGCCTTTCTTGCTCCCAGTAGATAAACTTAATTTTTATAAGAGGTCAGTAACAACAAATATGTTTCTGTGAGTTCATAGATTTATCACCATCTCACTGCCTCAGATTATAAATTTCAGGTAGGCATGTATCAAGTGAATTTTATATAGTCATTGTACATTTATGTAAGTATTTAAGAATCTAGTGAAACTTAAAATCTTTTTTTATTAAATGAACTGTTATCAAAGTAAATAAGTACATATGAACCAGTAATTTAATAAATGTTTTGTTGTTGACAAAATAAAAAACTAACTAAACTCTAAAGGATTTCACTTATTCAGTTAATGTATTTAACAAACACTGAATGAGCTTATGCTGTATACCCTGGAATGGAAGTTCTTCCTTTACTATAGATGTTGGAAATGTATCTTGTGTTGCCATGTATATTACATAATGCACAGATATAATGTCTATATCATATTTAGGTATATATATTATTGTATGCATATGTATGCATATATATTATCTTACAGAATGCATACTGCAATGCATATTATAACTGTGTGTATGCATTTTATAAAATATAATTTTATAATAAAATAATGCATTCTTTATTAACAAAGACATATGTAGGACTAGACTCCCCTTCAGGTCACTGCATTCATCATGTAATCTGAAAGGGGATCCTGCAGGGGAATAGCTAAAACTTTGCTTTATGACCTTCATTTGTCAAAATATGGCAGCTTTTGGCACCGTTCCTGGTGGCCGTCACTGCACATCAAGTCTGCTCTGTCCTTGTTGTCCCTTTAGGTTGGGTTCCTGTGTAATGCTTCCACTAGTACAGTGACAAAAACTTCTTTCAGAGACTGTGTTCTCTCTCCTTTGATGCCCAGCTTCAGTACGATTCTAATAAAATGGCTCGGGAAGCCGGGCTTGTCATTTGGGGTAATGTCTAATGCCCAGATAATGGTTTGCGAGCGACTGCTGTTCCAACAGTCTCTAGCACCTTTTTGAGCAGGACCCACAGAAAAAAGCACATTTTGCATTTTGACCCCAAACACATACCCCATACATATGTGTAGGTGCAGACAGAGACTGAAAACAGAAGTTTTGTAAGTAATGCATAATTACCCTCACTGTGCAGGAGGTCATCACCCTGCTATTTTCTCTTCTGTGGTTTTCTATTCTATCTCATTGAACTCATCCTGGTTAGCACCCAGGAAATAGGTTTGATGATCGAGTAATGGGTCACAAGCCCCACTTTGACAAACTGCTTTTGAGATTTTATAAGCCAGACATGCTCAACACACCAATAACCACGTTCTCTACTGAAATGACATGCTGTCATCCATGATACTATATTCTACTCCTGGGCAGATTGCTTCATTTGTCAGCATCTTGCTTGGTTGCAGAAATAGCTCTCTCAATAGACTTAATGTGAGTCTTGGTTTGATGTCGGGCTTCTAAGCTGAAGACAATTCATGACCTTATAGATCTTCATGCTTCCTTACTCCTTAATGCAGCAAATATTTATTGAGTATAAGCTAGAAGGAGAGGATACAAAAGGAATAAAACAAATTCTTTGCCCTTGCTGCACTTGGGCCTTGCTGCCCTTGCAGTGGGGAGCTAGGTAGAAAACCAATATATAATGTGTGATCAGTGGGAGATCAGTGCCCTGCAGGAGGGTAAAGATGGGTAGAGGGATAGAGGGAAGTACCAGGCAGTGGTTGGCCAGAGGGAGTGAGCCACTCTCAAGTGTCCTCTCTTCTCTACTTCTATGAATTCCTACAACCCCAGTGCTCCCCACTCCCATTCTCTTCTGCCTTGATGCCTTCTCTGACTGTATCTATCATTGGTTATTTCCAGGCCTCAACTTCATTGTCCCCATCCTAGAGAGCCCTGCCCTGCCCCCACAGTCACAGATATGTCACCCCTGTTCCCGTCACAGCACTTACTATTTTGTAATTATATTTCTGGGTGTATTTATTTTATAATGCCTGCCTCCCCTGCATATTAGCAGCTCCCCAGCAGCTAACACAGTGCTTGGAGTCGAGTAGGCCCTTGGTAAATATTAGCTGATTGAAGAAGTGAAAAATGAATAAATGAAGCGAATGAATATTCTCCTAAATTCTTGTCATGTGTCCTAAGTATAAATACTCTGAGACCCACGTCACTCATTCCATACATTTAATTTGTGTGGAAGGAGGTGGCTGGACCTAGGATCTGAGTGAACATTCAAACCTATGTCATGGAACCTGGGTTAAAGATGGCATTTGATTTTTTTTTAATGTATTTTTTTTTAATTGAGTTCAGTTCCTCAATGGAATAATGAAGGAATAATAGTATTCCTTTGTTATTGCCATTATAAGATGTAGGTATTTTTTTTTTTTACAAATGAGCCTTCTCTTTTAAAAAAGGTTTTATCATGAAATTTTTCAAACACAAAAGGGGAAAGAATAACAGTATAATGCACACATATCTCTATTACTGAGATTCAACAGTTATCAAGATTTTGCCAAGTTTGCTTCATTTATACCTTCTTTGTTAAAGCATTTCAAATCCAATAGAGATATTTCATTGAACTCTGTACAATCAGTATGCATTCTAGAAAATATGGATATGTTCTTCCCTACCCATAGTGCTAATTTCATACCTCACAAAACTGACCATAATTCTGTGATGTAACCTAATGTCCAATCCATATTCAAGGTGCTTTGATTGTCCTTTCCAGAAAGGTCTTTGAACAGTTGGGCTGCTTCAATCAAGATTCAGACAAGGTCCACACATTAACGTTTGGTTGTTCTGTCCCCTAAGTCTTTAATCAC
The DNA here is from genome assembly GCF_022355385.1 of Mustela nigripes. Taxonomy (NCBI): domain Eukaryota; kingdom Metazoa; phylum Chordata; class Mammalia; order Carnivora; family Mustelidae; genus Mustela; species Mustela nigripes. Next base: position 13,917,501 of record NC_081571.1, read on the forward strand.
CCTACCCATTTTTATCTCCTCCGTTGACTTGTAGAAATCAGTGCAGCTGTCCAATAAAATGTACCTAACTTTGAATGATCTCTTTGCTCCCTTAGGGTGACATTTAACTTGTTCCTGTATCCCCTTTGTTTTCTTGTAAATGGACATTAGCAACAATGTTTTGAAAACTTGATGAACATGGGCATAGGGCAAGTTACAACTCCCTCTCTACCACACTGCCAAAGTCATTTCTGTTCCAGTGGTAGGAGCGTGAAAGCCGCTGTCTCATTCAGATGCACGTAGCCAACATCACTTTCAGTGCTTGGGTGCAGTAACTATGACCAATATCCTGCCACTGATGGGGAATTTTGAGAAAGCTTCTAGAGTTGATACTCTAAAAATGCTTCTTAAACACCTTGGTTATCATAACATTTCACCAGGAAATCTGTTTTGCATATTTTCTTTATTGAGAAAGGGTGATATGACTGGACTTCAGGTCCCTCTGTATACGATTCACTTACTATCTTCCTTCCTGTTCCAGTAGACCCCATCCAGATTCCCATCTTCATTCTTTTTTTCATAGTAGGTGCAGTGGTCTTTAATTTGTATTGTCCTTCAAACAGCGCTCCTTTAGCCCACCCTTACACACCACCAATTCAACTTTCTTCCCAGAAACCTGCTAGCACCCAGTTGTCCTCTCAGTAAAGTCTAAACTCATTGGCTTACCGTTTAAGACCTTAATTCTAATCATAAGAGCTAGAAACCTACATTTTTATGGGACTTAAGAGTTTAAGTTTTTCATATATATACTTGCTCAATTATTTCATTCACACAGAGCTGTATTATAGAATCGGATGGGTTCAGTTCAACCAATATTAAGTAAGTATAATTGTTTAATTAATTGTGCCAGACACGGTGCTAAGTACATGGAATAAAGACAAGATGGAATCCTGTTCTTGAAATGTCACAGTTCCTTAGTGAAGAGAAAGTCTGAACACGTGTGCTAGGAAGGTGAAGGGAGGAGGGGCGAGGAGAGACTTAGCAGGTACCTTCATGCACCTGTCATGCTAGTCCCTCTGCCTGGCTTGCCCTTTCTCCTCTCTGCCCATCAGAATTCTACCTGTCCTTTAAGACCCGGGTCAAATGCCTTCTATCCCCTAGTATCGAGCTAATCAGTGGCCCAAAAAGGAGTTGAGGCCTCTGTCCTTCACGAGGCCTCTAGTACAGGGTTTTTTGAAAGGCAGACTCTCAGTACATCATTCTTTTTTAATGTTAATGCAAGTCCTGGGTTTGCAGTTAGGGAGAAAAGCAGGCTTCCTCACATGTCCACCTGTAGTATAGGGAGTTGCCCGTCTCAGGAAGGTGAGTGGAACCAGAGAAGAAGTGGAAGAGTTAGGATCATCTGTAAAGCTTTCCTCCATAGAGAGGAGAGATGATACAATCTCACTGGTTCATGTTAATTCAAGGGAAGCAAGTGTTAGTTTTTAAAAAATTTTTGTATTTGAGTATAATTGACATGCAATGGTATATCAGTTTCAGGTATACAACATAGTGATTCAAGAAGCTTATACGTTATGCTCCCCACATGTGTAGCTCGCATCTACAGAAGAGTCATCATCATCATACAAGTTATTACAGTACTATTGACTCTATTCCCTGTGCTGTGTCTTTTGTCCCTGTGATTTACTCATTCCACAGCTGGAAGCCTCTGCTTTTCACTCCTCATCACCATTTTGCCACCCTGGTACCCCTGTGGCGACTATCAGTATGTTCTCTGTATTTATAGTTCTGATTCTGCTTTTTATTCATTTGTGGGTTTTTTTATTTTTTATTTTTTTTGGTTCCTTATGTGAGTGAAATCATATGAAGTTTATCTTCCTCAGTCTGATTTATTTCACTTAGCAGAATATCCTCTAGTCTATCCACTTTGTTGCAAATGGCATGGTCTCACCCTTTGTGTGGCTATGCTATATTTCATTGTATAGATAGACAGAGAGAGAGATACTTTCTTGTCCACTTGTCTGTTGGTGGCTAAGTGTTAATTATTATTTGAGTTGTGCAAGTCTTGAATAAGTGATGTTTTGTGACTTTTCAGTGTATATAGTTTTTAAAGATTTTATTTATTTCTTTGAGAGAAAGAGAGAGAGTGAACATAAGCAGGCAGAGGGGCAGAGGCAGAGGGAGAAGCAGACTCCCCGCTGAGTAGGGAGCCAGATGCAGGGCTTGATCCCGGGACCCCCGGATCATGACCTGAGCTGAAGGCAGACGTTTAATCCACTGAGCCACCCAGGTTCCTCTTCAACGTATATTCCTATATAGTCATAGAATACTGGTGCAGCAGGGACAACCTGGCCTGCCTCTTTAAGAATAGCATATAAGGAAACTGAAGCCCAGTTGGTTCAAGTTCATCTGCCAAGTTCATGTGGAGCCAGACTTGGACTTTTGACTCCCCTTTCAGAGTTCTCTTCCTATGTTTTGCCTAAAGAGCATCGACTTAGTTAAAGTTAATGAAGCATATCTATAGGCAAATGGAATTAAAAACAATGTTATTGACTGGATTAATTGGTCTTCTTTGTTTCCCCATTTATTTATATCAGAGGCGTCAGGTTATAGTCCCAGGCCAGCAGCTTTGGTTGGGACTGGTTAAAAATGCAGTTTACAGAGCCCCACCCCAGACCCACTGAATCAGGTGGGGCCCACCTTTCTGGGAGAATCTGATGTGCAGAGGTTCTGATCACCACTGATTCACATTGTAAGTCAACATATCTTTCTCAAAGTTAACGTTAAAAAGAAGAGCAAAGCCTTGTCCAAGGGATCACAAAGTTTGACTCAGTGGGTTGCAAATTAGTGAGGTTTTGCAGCATAAAACAAGCCCGAAGAGGAAGAAATGGAAAGGAAAGAAGACGAGAGAAGGAGGAGAGGCTGGCTAGGGAAGAGCACGCGAATGAGAGCCACTCAGCAGCTCTGCTGGGGAGAAGGAAGCTGAAGTTCAGGATTATCCTGCCTCCAGCAGGTTATTCGATCTCCTTTTGGTGAGAAAGGACCTTGAAATGTCCATGTAACCTCATCTTCCTTTGCTCACAGATCTTGGCAGACATTCTTTCAGGCTCCGATGACAGTACCTACTTTGAAAATCGGGAAAGGTCCCTGTAATTGCATCTTAGCAGACGACAGGCATTTATAAAAGAAATCACTGAAGTGTTACTGTCATTTCTCTAAGATAAAATACTAGAAGGCAAAGGAAGGGAGAAAAGAAGACGGCAGCCATGGGATACTTCTATTCTCTTTATGGAGCTCCTTCGCTCTCTCCCGGTATCCAGTCTTTGGGAGACCAGAGACAAAAATGTTTTGGAGAGGTCACAGACTGAACAGAAATTTAGTTGCTCCTTCTTTGAATAATAACCAGTTAAAGTTGATGTCATCAGTGTATCTAGGAAGGTGTGTCTAAGGTGTGTGTCCTAATCAGATTTCATGTATTTTATGGGTCTTCAGTTCTTTTTTTTTTTTTTTTTTTAAGATTTCATTTATTTATTTGATGAGGGAGAGCACAGCAGGGTGAGCAGCAGAGGGAGAGGGAGAAGCAGGCTCCCCACTGAGCTGGGAGCCCGATGTGGAGCTTGATCCCAGGACCCTGGGATCGTGACCTGAGCCAAAAGGCAACCACCCAACCAACAGAGCCACTCAGGCATCCCCTGGGCCTTTAATTCTTAACTCTTTTTTTGTACTCCTAGGCGTTTCCAAAGCGCTTCTCTAGGTTAAAAGATGCATTCAAGTTTAAGAGGGCCGACAACTTGGCAGGAGGGACTCCATGGCTGGCAGTTATGTTAGCCTTTCTAGAAAATCAGCAACTATCCTGATCTATAGGAAGGTCCCTTCTCCAAGTCACAACCTTTATATTTCATTTCATCATTCCTTAATGTCCCTAGACTGGCTCACACCCAGGCCAAAGTAAGGGAACCCACTTTATTCAGTCTTCACCATAGACATCTGGTTTGTTTTTAAATTCAGGGTCATTCGAGAAGGTCAGAATATATGCTATCAGAGGAATATGGAGTCAGATCCTGGGTCAACCACTCTGTGGCCTTAGGCAAGACACTTCATCTCTCTCAACCTACATGGTTTTATCTGTAAAAGTGAGATTGTTTGGCCTCTTAGGATTATTTCTGAGGGTTAAGACATTAATTATCCTGGATATATGTCTTGTGGACCCTGAAACTTGAAGGAACACAATTTGAGAACTACAGGACCGGGAGAACTAAGTGGTGGAAGAGAGAAGAATATTGTAGCAACAGAACTGGGAGGAACATTTCCCATTACCAGAATCATATAGATTCGTTAAGAAGAACTTAATGTGTCACTGATTATATTTTTCTTCCAAGGCAGAAAGCATTGCTGAGTGTTTTTACCTTGTATTCTCTTCTTGACTGATTTTGAAATATATAAAATTAGGCATCATCCATCTCTTTGTTAAGAAATATTTTTCTATTGCTCAAACTAATTGTTTCTTCTTATCCCAACATTTTCATTTCTTAATAATACTCTTCAGAGGAAAATAATTCTTCCTATCACATTTGGAAGATTTTTTTTTCTTTTTATCCTAATTTATTTTGCGTGACTTTTAAAGTTTCTGGTCATTTGAGTATTTGCAGTACCTTTTAAAATGCTGTTTCTTAAGCACCCTCATAAATGCATTAGTGGACAATTTATTATAGTTCTATACACAGTGTGACATGTTCTCACAGTAGCTGCGTCATTCTTGGTTTGTTATGTTTTATGAAATGTTCCTGTAATGCCAGTAAACAAAATAACTCTTACGGGAAAAGAGAGATTTGGGGTGAACATCAGGTCCTAAAGAAGGATCCCAGCACTTGGGTACTAATGGGATTTGCCCTCAGAAACTACAAAAGGAAAGAGTCCCTAAGAACTGGCAGCAAGAATAATGTATATCCAACTGTGAACAAAGAACTCTAATCAATTTTCTCCTGTGTTGAAAGAAAGGTTGCATTGATCTCTAGGAAATAAAGTTGTTTAAATGACCTCCATTTCTAAGAAGGGTGGCTATGTTGAACAGTTACCACCATACAGTCTCAGGGGCACTTTAAAAGAAAAGGAAGCCTTTTTTTTTTTTTTTTTTAATTTCAAATGCTTAGAGTCTGATTCTAGTTTCGGGAACGTCAGAAACAGCATCGAGTGTTTTGAACAACTGGCTCTGTGCTTGTCCATCTTTATAAGCTGGAGAAGAGCAGACAAAGATGGTGCTCTTTCCTGAGTCACGTGCTTTGTGGAGGCAAGCAGAGGAGCTGTTGGGCATTGTGATGGGCATTGTGTTCATGCCCTTTGCTGCCTGGTTGACATACTCATTCCCAACCAGAACTGACACAGAAATGGGCAGGCCAAAGTGATGGGTTGGAAAAGCAGATCCTGCCCAAGCCAAATGTTGTTCGGGTTTTCTTAGATACCAAGATGGTGCACAGCTTTCATTCTTCTCCACAGCAGTTCCAAACTAAAACATTTGAACGTTTCTCTTTCCCTTCACTCAGTTTAATTTTGTTTTTTTTTCTTTTAGAGCATATTGTGATCTGTGTACACGTGTGTGTGCATGTCCAGATGCGCACGCACATGTGTGTGTGTACACAAAATTGTTGATTGCATGGCCCTGCCTCAGCAAACCATAAACTCCATGAGAGCAGGAACCATCTGTTCTATTCACTCTCACATTCCCAGTACCTGGAACAGTTCGCAAAACCTAAGTACTCCTTAAATAGATATTGGTTGGAATGAATGAATGGATGGATGAATGAATGATAGCCTGTAATGAGTGATGGTATTAACTTCACTGAAGATCTGACTGAGAAAACCAGTTGTTTTCCTGTAACAAATAGTGCCCCTTTTAGCCTCTGGGATATTCACATGAGGAAACTCATTATGACATTAACTTTCCTTTTGGTGACATAATACAAACGTAGGTGAATATGATTTGTGGGGTCTTTGTCTTGGTGTTGCAGTTAGGAAGTCAGTAATTCTTGGAAATGTTGGTAATTCAAGGGGAGTATACTGAAGACCTTAGCCAGCTAGAAGCAGCCAGACCAAAAGGCAAGTTATGAGGCAATGACACTGGGGGAAAAATAGTTACGTTGGAAAGATCATCGCTTGCAGTCAGAAATAGATCTAATAAAGAGGTAATGAATGGGCCACAAAAGCCAAAAAGAGACTTCTTACAGATTAAGGAATGGAGCCTGTTCACTATAAGAAATAGAGACCGCAGCCTCTGGAGTCTTCCAGCAGAACCAAATAGAAGCAGATTTGGAATAAAATAATAACATCAACAAAACCCATTTAGGATACAAGAACACAATGGAGAAAAATTCAAACATGTTAAATCCAAGATAAAAATGTAAATGAGAAAATCTAAAAAGAAAGCAAATTTCCAAAAGGTTCAAGAAGTTGGGTCCTGGTTAATAGCTGAACGAGGTACTCTTTTTCAGGAACCCCGTCTCCGCTCCCCACCCACCAGAACCCCGGTGTGGGTGACTTCCTAGGTACATTGAGCTGATGTGAGCAGATGGGAAGATGAGCTGAGAAGAAAAGGAGAGAAGATAAAAACAGATGGAGATGAAGCTCAAAAATGTATGCCGGGCAGGAAATTTAAATAACAGTTTTCAATCTAGCAAATTAAATTGCTCCTTCAACATACATTTTTAGGTGGGGAAGATGAGGTAACAGTGACCTGTCAGGACCCTTTGATGAGCAGGGATCCCTATTTCCAGAGGCCCCACCATGGGGATGGCTGGGGTGGCCCGGACCCCACCAGGTTGGGGAGGGAATCCTGACCTGGACCATGAAGGATGCGCAGACTTGCTTGCCTGGCTGGACAGAAAGCAGTGGAAACACTATGGGTGGGGAAGAATCCGTTCAAACAGGAGCCACCTGCACTGACAGAGCTGGAAAGGGGCTGAAGTGTGGCTGTTGCTGAATTGGCCCTGGGCCTGTTTCCATCAAAAATAAGTTCCAGTTACAAATCAGACCTGTGAGGAAAGAGATGTAATTCTTCAGAGCTAGATTCTTCAGCTTAATTCTGAATTCTTTATACACCCAAACCTTTTTTGTAGGATTTTCTTTTGGGAATCTACATCACTCTTTTCCCCACCTTATCTGATTGAGGACTATATATCAAACCTCCTGTAGTCTTTCCCTGGGAGTTAGGGTCCTCGTCATGAACCTTAGTTGTGACAACATGCAGGATGGACCCGTCACTGCCCCCACACCTGTTGGAGTGTCTGATGCTGTGGCCCAGTGCCAAATGGCATTTTATGCAAATTCATTTTTAAATTTGGCAGGCTTTTTAGCATAGCGCCATTTTTTCCCCTTCTTTTGCTCTTAGAGTTTGCACCCATAGATATTGCTCCTTTCTCTTGTAATTTTGTTTCCAGACTCTCATGAACTTAAAAACCAGACCATTGATCCTACTTGTGGGCAGATTCAGAGCAATCAAGTGCAGAAGGAAAGTCTAACGAAGTTTTTCTCATAATGATGTTCTAGTGTTTGGACTGGTCTGAACTTTGGGACTACCAGAGAACATGGGCTTCCTGGTTCTTAACTATATTGTCATTGGATAACGGGGTTACTGAAAGGTGCCAGGTCATATGTTTACTTTTGAAAATCATTCTGACAAAAGACGAGAGTTTGTTGTGACTTAATTAGGGTAGGACAAAGTAGAGTTATTAAAACAGAGCAGATCCTGTTCAAGGACACTCACCCCTGAAATGTGACTGCATCTCCATCCGCCCAGGGGATGTGTTTGGAGCAGGAATGATGGGCTTGAATTTCTTGCAGCACTAGCGTGGGGCTCTGCCGGGCTAGGCTGGTTCCAGCTCACTAAGGCTGTACAGACTTTTGTACTCACAAGGATGTCTGGCTTTGAAGTACAGGGGACTAAGGGTCTTTTTGTTTGTTTATTTGCTTTCTTATAGCAGTGACTTGGTACTTTGGCCGTTTAAATGGAATATTCATCTGAGAGAGATTTTAGTACCTACATTTTGACTCTGGTTCAAAATGCAACATTGCAGGCAGACTGCAAGAGGTCACTCTTACAAAAAGTCCTCTCACTGTGGTTAGGAATTTTGGGGCCCCAGAGTCTTATAATTATGGATCTGATTTTGCAATTATATATTACATCAATTGGATTCATTCCGTCTTCTAGAAATGGGTTAAATCCTATGGAAAACTAAAGATAATGAAATACTGCCCTTCACTTAGATTTTCTCAGTTTATATTTACGGTTTCCAGGTCTATGGCACAACGCTCTTGATAAGATGAGGAAGATGTCTCAGGGGGACCTTATGTCCCTCTGTAAGTTGGCCTTGGGAGCCTTTCCACTTCCAAAAGACACCTGCACTGAGAGGGAAGCAGGCAAAGCAGAGGGGTGAGCAGCAGTTCATAGACATCACCTGATTTTGAATATGTCCAATTAGAATAAGTCGTGCCTTTTAGGGAGCCACTTGGAGTGCCATTTTACTAATGACTCGTGATTGCAAATACCGCACCCTCTTCCTTTAAAGATTCTAACTACGGATTCTTCTCTGAGAGCTCCCTCTCTATGAATCACTTCAAGATGTACAGAAATAAAGTAAGCTGTCATTTTAGATAGTTATTTAAGGAGATCTATTGCGTGTTATCTATGTCAAGAATTCTGTACTAGACCAGGAGGTAACAGTCTTGTTGGGAAACTTTCAGGGGATACAAAGCAGAATGTATGGTTTGGTTACAGGGTCACTGCTGGAACGGACGATGGGACCAGCTGATAATCACATCACTTGACTGCTGTCTTCAGAGTCTGTCTTCAGTAATGTGGGATGTACCACGTCAAAGAGCATGACTTAAATGTTTAAATACTGTAATACACCCTTACCAGTGAGGAGTGGCCTGTCGGAGGTAGGATTTGTGGAGATGGCTTTAGACACGGTTCTGAAAGGACAGGAGAATTAGGTGAGCAGAGAGGATGAAAAAGAGGCACAGGGGAGAACAGTGTGCTCACGGGCCAGTCAGGGCACCAATGAGACTCAGGTGCCAGGGGGAGACAATATATGGAGGGCTGTCAAAAGCAGGCCATGCGTCTGAGGCTGGATGATCATTAAGAGCCATTGAAAATCTTGAGCAAAAAAGTGTTATGATTATAACCATGGGGAAGAAAGTAAAATGAGTGAAAGGAAGTCAGCAAAGGGACTGCTTTAATCAGCAAGCCTTAAGCCTCCAAGGGCCTGGACTAGGATGGAGCTTCTAAGAATATACTATACCTAGGACATATTTTATTTTTATAACTTGAGAGACCATAAAATTTAGTGGTAGGTGAGGTATAAGAAGACCCTTCAGCTGTAAGGGACCCCTCACCGGTATGGCAGGTTAAATGGAACAGAGAGGAAGAGATGTAGGGAAAGAGAAGGAAAGAGAAGGGAGAACCTATACCCTAACATGAGGACAGGTTTATCATTCAATAAAGTAAATACAATTTTTGCTGGGCTTCCTCAGAATTTCACTTCAGATAGAAAGAAGGGAGGAGAAGCCTTGAATTTATTTGTCATTTTGAGAAAAGTGTTCGGCTTTCCTGGATCTAGGACTTTTTTCTCTTTCATTTTTCCTTATTTTATAACCTGTCCTTGTTTTAGAATCACCATCCTCTTGATATCCAAACCAGTACCCAAACTAGAAATTCACTTTTTTCTTCACTTTCTTCCTTAACCTCTGTACCCAGTCATCTAGAACTAGTTAGTCTTCCTTTAAAAAAAAAAAAATGTCTACTTTATCATCATCCTGTCCTTAGCACTTCTAATGCCTCTGTCTTAACCACATTTAGCTCTTACCATTTCTTTCATTGACTGTCATACCCGACCATCTCACAAGTACTTAGGTGGAAGGAGGTAGCACGTGTTAGAGTTTGACATGCCAAAGTGTAGTATAGAGGGCAGAGATGTGAAATTTTCATATATGAGTAAAAATTATTTTCTCTCTCAAAATAGTTGACTCCTTTGCATTCTGAAAGGAGGTCACTTCCTGGGGACTCTGTCAGCTGCCTCTATTCAAGATCTAATCCACATAGGGAATCTGCACATTTCATGAGGGATGAGGAAAGGCATCCCAACTTGAACCAAAGGGTGGCACAGTGAAAAGTTAAATCTACACCTTGAATGGCACAGATGGGGCACTGCCTGAGCTTTTTATCTTCCAAGAGGGACATCTCTTTCAGGGGCTAGAGCCAGCTGGGTTTCTGAAACTTCTGGGCTCATGGAAACGTCTGGAAGCCACCACCCCCAGAGTCTTTTCCATTATTAGAATAGAGCATGGAGAGCTCCTGGCCATTAGGAAAACCATAACAAGAAATCACTTTTTTCCCCCTACATATATTTTCTTAGTCCTTTTTTTCCCGGGTCATAAAAAAGAAGCAAAAAGCATCTTAAATGTTGTAGGATTTCTCAGCTCTATTGCATGCTTACAAGGTAATTTACCTAAAGTAATGTGGTAAACAGAAGTACTTTGAGATTATCAAATATGGCATAATGCCAACTTAATGTAATCAACACACATAAATCTTGACACGGTTCCTAAAGAATAAGGCCAAGTTATGACATAAAGTGCAACATTATTGATACGATTTGTATCCTTATGTTTATGTTTTAAAACAGCCAATCTGGGTATTTATGATGTGATTTGCAGCCAGTAAGAGCATCTGTTATATTTTCCAGCTTCTCCAGTTGGCAACGGTTACATCAAGCCTCCAGTTCCACCTGTTTCTGGCACACAGAGAGAGAAAGGGCCGCCAACCATGTTACCCATCAACGTGGACCCAGACAGCAAACCAGGAGAATATGTCCTCAAGAGTTTATTTGTCAACTTCACCACTCAGGCTGAGCGGAAGATTCGCATCATCATGGCAGAACCTCTGGTGAGTATGGGCCATGACACCCTTTTAAATTCATCTTGACGCTAAATATAGTAGATTTTACAGCTCCAAGAAAAGATGGATTTCCCAAGGTGTTTTTGATACCGTAGGTAATTTTTTAAAAGGTTAGAATTAAGTTTCCTGATTTAAGAAAAAAATGAGAGTCAAGGACTTCAGAACAATCTTTGGCAAATACATTTAAGTACCATGCTTGGCTACTACATTTAAGACTAATAAGCATAATTTAACAATAGGTGTGAATCCTGGAAAAATTGTGTTTAGGGTCTCTGCTATATACATACGCTTTTCATCAAAATCTTTGGTCTGTTTTTAAAGTAAAGGAGAAAAAAATCATTCTTTAGGTGGCTGCCTGGACTCCCAGTTTGAGAACATGTGGTCTTGGTGATCTATTGCTTGAGGAAGTTATTTGGTGAGTCATTTAGAAACACCTCTTTGTTTTCTGAAAATTGGAGGACAGGAAATTCTCAGCTCACTTACCTTTAGGTCCCTTATTAGACAGATAATGTCCTTGGACGTCAGTATCTTTCTTTGCAGACGATTCTGCTACAAAATGAGGCATGTGTTTAGCCTTAAGTGAATTGCTCTAACAAGGGCTCTAGAGTCCTGAATCTCAAAAGGACAGTCAGGAAGAAAAGTCCAGTTAGTAGATTCAGATTACTTGTTTTCTGACCTTCGCGGGACACACACAATAAGAGAAAAGGAAAGAAATTCAGAATGACACAGTTTTTTCTATGAAGCTCGGCTTTGTACCTCCTGAGAGAATACCGGGACATGAGAAGATGATGTGAGGTTGGCTTCATGGCATCAAGGCTTAAAATAATTAAATATAATATTATTGAACCCACTATATAAGGTTTTTAAAAAAAAATAACTAACGGATGATGCTCAACATTGTTAAAAATAACCTTTGTGGGGCACCTGGGTGGCTCAGCTGGTTAAGCATCCAACTCTTGGTTTCAGCTCAGGTCATGATCTCAGGGTCATGAGATCGGGGCCCCACATTAGACTCTGTGCTCAGCATGGAGTCTGCTTGAGATTCTCTTTTTTTTGTCTCCTCCTAGCTGTTCCCGCTCTTCCTCTCTTAAGAAAAAGGAGGTGGGGCGAATGACCTGTGTAAGAATCACATTTAAGGTTTAGGAGTCAAAATTCAAGAATATTTGTTAAATATGTGGTTGCCTGAAAGTTACAAATTTTGCATTTTATTTTTTATTTAGAGGGATGCCTGGGTGGCTTAGTTGGTTAAGCACATGCCTTCAGCTCAGGTCATGATCCCGGAGTCCTGGGATGGAGTCCCTCATCAGGCTCCCTACTCAGTGGGGAGTCTGCTTCTCCCTCTCCCTGTTGCTCCCTCTGCTTATGTGTTCCCCCCGTCTCTCTCTCTGGCAAATCAATCATTCAATCAAGTTTTCATTAAATCAGTGGAGGTTATCTTCATGAATTCTAACTTCCTGTTTTTAGAATGTTTCTTGGTTTTATAGTTTTAACCCTTTAAATTAAAGCTTAGTGCAGTACCTTTTCCTCATTCATTCATTTTTTAAAAATTTTCTGCTACTCTTAGTGCTAATAATAATAGCTAATATTCCTCAAGTAATTACTCTCTGCCAGTCTCTGGGCTTAATTTATTTTATTCTTTAATCTTCATAGTGACTTTAGGTAGGTAGTATTTACAACCTCATTTAAAGACAGGAAATGCTGGCACAGAGAGGGCAAAGTAATTACCCAAGTTCTCACAGTGCTGACTTGACCTCAGGCTGGATGCCTTCAGAGCCCACCTCTGAACCTTCTGCATTCTGTAGCCAGTCTTTACATGGTCATTCTCGTGTGCAAATACTTTCTTTAATGTCTTAAAACAAACTAACGCAGGACTATCCTGTAACTTGAATCAACCAAAAAATCCAGTACCCAAGTTCTCATTGCCCAAAACTGTACTGATCTTTGGAACCCTCCAGGTACCTCGAGAGATGCTGAGACTGTGCACCTGCCTCTCCTGGTGGAGGGTGAGAAGCTACCTTACTCCAGAGGTCATGGAGGAGTTTAAGGCACAGAGAGTGGGAAGTAACAAAGAAGAGTCCTTTTACTCCTAACAGGGGCAGATCAGGGCTCTCTGAAATTGTCATGGTGAATTGTGCTAAGGAACAGGAAAGTTGTATAAAAGTTGAAAGAGATGCTAAAAAGGCTAGGCCCTGACACCTTTTGAGCCACCCCCTTACTAAAATAATAGTTTATATGTCATTATTTGAGAATTTGTGATGTAAAATATTAGGGTCAACTTTTGGGTTTAACCCAAAAATTGGGGGTTAACTTTCTTGTCTTTACTAGCTTGGAATTTATATGTATAGCATTTTCTTCTTGGAGTAAACATTATGTCTGAACAACTAATATATGCCACAGCATTCTTTTAATTTGAAGTAGGCATTTTTGTTCCTTTAGTGAGACAACTTTTAAGTCCCCACAAGAAAAGTGGAGATGAAAAAGCATTAAGTCATGTTCCGTCAGCAAATCTTCATGGTGCGCCGAGGGTGAGAATCCACTAGAGGCTGAAGGCCAAGTAGATGAACATTGTGTTTTTAGCTCAAGAAGTATATCAATCAATTTTTAGTATTGTTGCTTTTTATAAAAAGGGACTATTTATTCTCCCTTGTATTTTTTGGCAGACATGCAAGCTTCCGTGCCATATCCATTTCTGGTCTGCTGGAAAATGCTTAGTAATTTTTGTCCTTGTAGTTGCTTACTTAAGGGACAATAAATATGAGTAGATTCTGTGGCTTGCTACTGGATTCAAAAAAGGTTAATGTGCATTTGACATTTTATTCTGTAGCCATAGCAAGAGTATTATTTTTGATGTAGGTATAGTATGGTTAAAGTGAATTTCAATAAATGGCCCTACTGTTTCTCTTGCTGAGTTATGTCAAAGACAGTGAATCCTTTAAAAGCCTGCATTTATGTATGTTTGTATCAAATCACAAAATTTATTCTTTTATCTTTGTAATTAAAACATGTATGGGAGTAGTAAGGGTAATTTTCAAAAAGTCAGAAGTACAGATTTATCACTTGTGGTGATACTCAGGAATCTATACTTTTTAGTTCACTTTCAGAATACTACATTCTTCAAAATTCCACATCAGGTAGACTGTGTGGGATAAGTTACACAAAATATTAAAGTTGTATTTATGAATTCCCAGTACCCAAATAGCTAACTTTAATGATTAAAAAAGAACAAGAAATAAAGGTGTTCTACCAAAATTAAATTTTATATATTTTTTTTCTTTGTAAACATCTTTCACTGGGTTAACAATATTATTCTTTTTGCTCAAAAGATGCTCAGATATTTGTTAATATTTACAGATGAATCAGTAATGTTATTCTACTTTTATTGCTTCATGGGCTTAGCTGATAGCATTTGCTCTTATCTACTCTTACCATTATTTCACCTTTCCCAAGAAAAGTGTTTTAAACAAGCTAAATTGGGTAATCTGTGGCTTCTTTTTTTATATTTTTATTTCAAATAAGAAAAAATACAGAAAATAATACAATGGATGCTCATGCCTTTTGCCTCCTACTCTTTCCCTCTGTTTAAATTTTCTTCTTCCCAAAATACGTTTTTGGTAGTTCTTTTAAGTAAGAGTGAGTGGGTAGTAAACTACTTGGTCTTGTTTACCTATCTTGTTTATCTTCTTTCTCCCTCAGCTGTCAATGATAGTTCAGCTGGGAATAGAGTTCTAATTTGACATTTATTCCCCCCCACCCAGACTACTGGTGATACACTTCACTATGTTCCCACTATCATTCCTGTGGTAAAGTCTTTGGCTGATTTATTGTCTCTGGATAATTGACTTTGTTCCCTGTTTGCTTTTATGGTTTTTCTCTTTGTCTATAGTGTTCTTCAGTTTCACTACACTCTGGATGTGGAGTTATTTTCTTTCTTAATCCTTTTTTTTTTTTTCTCACCACAGCACATATCCTTCTCAATGTCCATCACCCAGCCACCCCATCCCTCCCATGCTCCTCCCCTCAAGCAACCCTCAGTTTGTTTCCTGAGATTAAGAGTCTCTTATGATTTGTCTCCCTCTGGTTTCATCTTGTTTCATTTTCCCCTTCCTTCCCCTTTGATCTTCTGTTTTGTTTCTCAAATTCCTCATATCAGTGAGATCGTATGATAATTGTCTTTCTCTGATTGACTTATTTTGCTTAGCATAATACCCTCTAGTTCCATCCACATCATGCCAAATGACAAGACTTAGGCTTTTTGATGGCTGCATAGTATTTATTCCATTGTGTGTGTGTGTGAATGTGTATGTGTGTGTGTGTGAGTGTGTATGTAGTTATTTTAATTTTCTTTTTTTGAGACTCCCATGTTTCTTGAATTAAGGGTTCATATCTTTCATCAATTCTGGAAAATTAGCCATTAATTTCTTGAATATTGCCATTCCTCCACTTTCCCTCTTTTCCTTTCTTGGTGTTCCTATTAGATGTATTTTAGACCGTATGCTCTATTTCATATCCTTTTTTACCCTTATTTTATTATATCTGCTTCTTGTATTTTGCTACTGCATTCTGAGTAATTTTCTCAGGTCCAACCTCAATTAACACTCTCTTGGGCATAGTCTAATCTCTTGTATAACTTGCCCATTTAGAATTAAAATTTCAGTGACTCTATTTTTCATTTCTGGAAGTGTTGTTGGTTCTCTTTTAAAATCTAGTTAGAGGATGCCTGGGTGGCTCAGTCGGTTAAGCATCTGCCTTTCACTCAGGTCATGACTCCAGAGTCTCTAGATCCAGCCCTGCAACAGGCTCCCTGCTCAGCAGAGAGTCTGCTTCTCCCTCTCCCTCTGCTCATGCTTTCTCTCTCTCTCTCTCTCTCTCTCTCACTCTCAAATAAATAAATAAAATATTTTTTAAAAAATTAAAATAAAATCTTGTTAGGTTTAGTTTGTTCCTTTCTTGAGTTTATGATTTCTATTTTATGTCTCAGATCACCATAAACATACGTTTCTTCTGTCCTCTTTTGGATTACCTCCAGAGTAATCACTATCTGGGGCCAAATATTATGTTGACTTGGGAATTTATGCACCTAGAAGATGATACAAGTAAACCCCAAATTCATCTAAGACTTGGGACTATGATTTCAAATTTTCAGGGAAGATGTTGTTGCTGTTTTTACTCAGAACCCAGGCAGGGACCGTTGGAATATGTTTTTATTTTCCTGTGCCAGTGGATAGATTTTTTGCCATGCTTTGTTTCATTTTTAGCACCAGAATTTCTGTAAGTGCCTTATTTCCAGTGTCCCACCTCTCAAGGTCCACAGCTTTGTTTCCTGTCCCCAAGTGGGCAACAAAAAAAGCCTCTAAGGCAATGAGACCAATAGTCCTCTCTCCGTGCAGCCACTATGTCACCTCATGTCTTCTTCCTTTTCATTTCCCTTTTCCTTTCCAGCGAACTTATTTCTGCATTAAAAAAGTAATAATAATCTTACATTTCATTCAATATTACGAAGTGTTTGTAGCACATGAGATTTTACATTACTTTAGTCCATTTTCCAGCCAGTCTTCTACCAAATTTTTGGTTTGCTTCCCATGCAGGTAAGGCCAGGGTGGGCCTTTGCACTGTGAGGCTCATGTGCAAGCAGAAGTTCCCATGGCAAGGTGGAGTGGCCTCAAAGTGCATAAAGGAAGAATGAGGGGATTCTTACCAATTCCTCTCTGATGCTGTCTAATGGATCTTCCCTAAATACAACCCCGTCCCCTTCGTTTCCTTCTTCAAAACCTTCATTTTTCCTTTCATGCCTTGATGTGACTACAGCCTTACTTCCCCCCTGCACCTTTACCAACCCATGTTTCAATATGTGCTTGCCTGCCACTGTGCATTTCTGCATGCTGTCTCCTTCCTGGATGGCCGCTTACCTCTTCCTCCTGCCTGCTTTTTAGCCTATGTTTCAAGGTCCCACTCAAGTACCTCATCATCGGAAAAGGTTTGCTTGATTTCTTCCCTGCTGACTCCATACAGCTATGTAGATGTGAATATTCACACCTCTGAAATCTCTATCTGAAGCGTTGTTTCATTCTCTCAAGCAAACAGTACCATGTTTATTGAACTAGAGTATTAGAATAGGCTAGAATAGAAAATTACAGACGAGGGATGTTTGGGTGGCTTAGTCAGTTAAGTGTCTGCCTTCAGCTTGGGTCATGATCCCAGGGTTGGGATCAAGCCCTGCATCAGTCTCCCTGCTCAGTGGGGAGCCTGGTTCTCCTTCTCCCTTTGCTGCTCCCTCTGCCTGTGTGCAAACTCTCTCTCTGTGTCAAATAAATAAATAAATAAATAAATAAAAATCTTAACCAAAAAAAATATATATATATATCAGAGTACATTATAGGTTTTTTTTTTAAAGATTTTATTTATTTATTTGACAGACAGAGAACACAAGCAGGCAGAGAGGCAGGCAGAGAGAGAGAGAGAGAAGCAGGCTCTGCACTGAGCAGAGAGCCCGATGCGGGGCTCGATCTCAGGACCCTGGGATCATGACCCGAGCCGAATGCAGAGGCTTTAACCCACTGAGCCACCCAGGCACCCCTATATTATAGGTTTTAAGGGTAAATAATGCTTTTTAAAACTTTGAGTCATGTGTATATATATCAGACCCTAGTGTAAAATACACATTTTCTTGGCAGGTAGATGGGAAATACATTTTTTTTAAAGTTGGAGAAACACTATACCAGTCAGTAAGTTCCTTAGAGGCAATAACTATGTCTGATTCATCTTTCTCACACACACACACACACACACACACACACCAGGTCCCCTTGTCTAGGACTCTGCTTTATATACTATAAACAGTAAATAGTTTTTGAGTAAATCAATGAGTGGCTTTATGATAAATGTGTGAGTAGAGAGATGGATGAATAGATGAAACAATATAGTAGCTTAAAAGAAATGTGTTTATAGGAAACTGCTTCTGAGGGTCGTCTTGCCAACCTCTAAACTGGTAACAATGGACTTTGTTTTGTCCTTTGTACTCCTCAGCAGATGATGCCTTGTATCTGCTGTGTATAAGAGATACTGATTCTCAGCCTTCTGTCTTGGGGCATCTAAGGATACCTCATTATTCATTGATACGGTCACCTGCTCCCTTCTTCACCTTAGCAATATGTGCAGAGGAGAGTCAGGTTGTCTCCTAGCAGTTGGATACAGTCTCAGAATGTGCGTTCCCATTATCTCTGAGTCTCTCCATTTATATGGCATCTGTCACTGCAGTCACAGGCAATTACCTTCTCAATAACCTCTTTCAAAAACAAGACTCTTCAGCTCTACAAAATCAAGAGCACCCATAATCTTGACTTTGTAGATTTAACGGACAAGAATGGATAAAGGTAAGAACCAAACAACTTTTCATTCAATCTAATCTGAATTTGAATCCTGATTCAACCTCTTCAATGTCCTGTGGCCTTGAACCAGCCAGTCAGTTTCCCTTTTCTCTTATTTGCTAAATTGGAGTAGCAGAACCTAACACACAGAGCAGTTGAGAGGGTTAGAGGTAATGTGTGGAGCTTCTGATATAATCCTTAGGACCTACTAAGTGCTCAGTCATCATCGTCGTCACTCAAGAATTAGTATCAACTAACCAAATCTGGTGTACTTCTTTGGAAGTCTGCCTGGTGCTTCCTCTCTTTGTGCTTGTTCAAAGGGAATGGAGACTTGAGTGGCGCAGTTGGATGCCTGCCATTGGCCATTCACTGTTCCTGTCAGATGGTTGTTCTGAACTCTACATGGCTGTGAGAGAGACCCTGCCAAAGTTGGCTTAGGCAGACCTGGTTTGGATCATGTAGGGACTTGTGCGCTGGGAGGTGACAGAAGCAAGCAAATGAAAGTATACAAGAGAAGCCAGCACCTCCACCATCTCACTGTATCTGTATCACCAGCAAAATACTTGAGGCTTACCATGTATATACTGTGAAAACCTAGAAAGTGAAATCAGGGATTTGAATTGAGTCCACACGGAATGGTTTTCAAAAGCTTTCCAAGAAGAAATGTCCTGGGTTCTTAAGGGTAGGGGTCTCCGAAACCAGTAGGAACATCATCACGCCGGGCCACTCTGGGAAGCCAGTGGCCCAAAACATGAAAGGCTATATTATTCAATGAAATAGAGCAAGTTCAGAAAATTTCAAGAATTTTCTTTTTCTCATTCATGTGTTTACATTTATTGAAAACTTCAGAGGGAGAAATACCTGATTTTCTTAAAGTGAGTCATCAATTCAAACCAATGCTCCATTTTCACCTATTTTATTGAGATATAATGACACACACATACACATACACACGCATACACATAAATATATGGTATAATGTAACATTATGCTAGTTTTAGGTGAATTCATTTTAGGCAGATTAGTGTTAGTTTTAGGTATTAACATGACATATACATATGTCATGTTACATGTATACATTACATATATTAACATGTATATGTATACATATATATTCATATACATATATATGAATATATATTGCAAAATGATTACACAATAAATGTAGTAATATCCATCACTACACAGTTAAAAAAATATTTTTTCTTATGTTGAGAACTTTTAAGATGTACATTCTTGGCAACTTTCAGATATACCATAGTGTTGTCGCTTGAGTTGCCACACTGTACATTAAGTCCCCAGGACTTATTTGCGTTATAACTGGAAGTTATAACTTCCAAGAATTTTCAACCACACTCCTGAGGCTGCCTCTTTTGTCTGCCCTCCTTCCTCTAATTTGGCCAGCAAACAAGGAACTTGATTTTACTAGCCTGTGCTTCTAACAAAGCATCTAAATGTGACCCATCATTGTTTTCTTGCCTATCAAATGTTGACGACCAGGCACAAATTTAGTTCTAAAATATGTAATAAATACAAGCATGAATTCTCTGCATCTCTGGATGTATTAGGTCCCATCTTGGCAAATCTGCCCTGGTTTCAGCTTCCAGTATCCTTGCAAGGAACTGCAGGAGAAACCAAATCAGTTATTGGACCAGGGGTTTCCTCTAGATCTGTAGTCTGTCAACATAAAAGGTCAACAAGAAGAACAAGAAATTCTGATTTGCCTAAGACTTATTCAGAATGCAAGTGATTTGTTCTCTACTTTGATTCAAACCTGGAAAAGGAAAAGATCTGCATACAACTTCAAAAGGAGAAAACACACTTGACTTTCATCTTGTCTTCTGGCAGAACCTGCGACTGAGCAAGAGGGTGGTGCTTGCCTTCCTCTCATGTTCTGGTATTTAAAAACACTTTTATGATGAACAGTGATATGGAAATGGGAGAGTTTATCATTGGGATTGCTTGAGCCTTGAGAGCACCTGCTCACAAAATAGTTCCTGGGTGAGACACAGGCAAGAGCCTCCAGATGTTACTGCTGGGTTGAGCTTTGGAGCACAGGTGTAGGGTGCTAGACACTTATTTTTTTTAAAGATTGCATTTATTTATTTGACACAGAGAGAGAGATCACAAGTAGGCAGAGAGGCAGGCAGAGAGAGAGAGGAGGAAGCAGGTTCCCTGATGAGCAGAGAGCCCGATGCGGGGCTCGATCCCAGGACCCTGAGATCATGACCTGAGCCGAAGGCAGAGGCTTAACCCACTGAGCCACCCAGGTGCCCCATAGACACTTATTCATAATGATGCTAACTGTGTTATTGTGGAATGGAGACTTCATAACCAAACATGCTCTAGCAGGTTTGCTAACATAAACAAGGCAATTTCTGTTGTAATATAAGACTAAAAGTAAACTAGAAGGAACATACAATATTTTCTTGTTCTGCAAGTCTTTGAAGAATGTAGGATGCCAGTCTCTGTTGCACCACACACCATGATCTGGAATGAAATATGTCATGCTGTAAGAACAAACCTGTGTGAACACCAGTCATGGTCAGCTGGCACCAACATTGAAAGGCCAGGCAATTAGCTAATGACAGCATTACTGCACACTAACGTTGTTCTAGGTTCAGGCAGTAACGTCTGTTGACAAACCTTTGTTCCTTGGCCCAGTGTCTCAGGCTTCCAGCTCCTCCTGGGTGCTGATGTCACAGGGTTGGCATCAGGACAGTTTTCCCATTAACCCTGAAGGTGAGCAGGACGTGGCGCTATAACAATGACATTGGTAGCCTGCCACCAGAAAACTGTATAGGATGAGTTGTTTGTTCTAGCCGTTTGAATGAATTCGACTGTGGCTCTAAGTAACCAAGGCCTTTGGCAAGTGAAATACACACCCGCCCATGCTTCCTCTTATGATTTTGGACCGGATCCAATGAGTTAACAGGCCAAGGTTAGGATACAGTCTATTTGTCGTTATAAAAGAGCTTGTGTTTTCACCTTTAGCACATACAAAGTTTGAACAATCAGCTGTAATCCTGTGTCTCACCTCTTTCAATACCTGAGTTATTGACAGACTGCTCGGTACCAGAAAATATCAGAACTTTTAATTAGGAACCTTTTTAGTATTTAAGGAATTTCTGAATTAGGAAATCATGCTAACTAATTGAAGAATAGAATTACTGCCTCTAATGAAGTTTGGGTCTTTCTATGGTAGATCTTCCTAAAACCTATTCTAATTAGTCATATCTGTAGCCTGATAGCTAGTCACTAACATCAACCATGTGGTATTTCATGATATTTCACTGTGCCCAAATTTGCAAGTTGGTGGGATTTCTGAACTGTTGTACATGCCTATCTTCCTCTCCTAACCAAATGTTACATGTCTGTTGACTAAGGTTGTGTAAATAGCAGAACACCAGCTTTAATGCCTCTCAGCATCAAATCCTCCCTGTGGATTTGAGTCGGCTTCCCAGAAGGACAAGCTGCTAGTGATTTTAGCCACACTCCTCTTTAAACAGAGGCCTCTCTTACTTTAGTAAATCTAATAAGGGAAATTGAAAGAGAATGAAAATAATTTCTAGATTGAGTTCCCTATTGAGTGTAGTGATACTATTCAAACTAATGCTGTCCTAAAAGGAGACTAAGAAACCATTCTTGTCAGGTGGGAAATACTTGTATTACACTTGACAAAGTACTGGCTCATTGTCCAAATTACAAATAAATGACTTTAAAAATAGCAATCTCTTAGCAAAGCACCTCAGCCTGGCCCCCTTTATGTAATCTACAAAGGCATCCACCGGAAATCTGGAAACTCACCCTAAACAGAAAGAGAATAGTATTAGCAGTTAAAGCCAGAGGTAATTGTTGAAAGGTTTCATTTAGCTGCCGAATGAAGTGATCTTTCAGATGAGCTCACAATCTCCCATTTTTCTGTACACTGCTCAAATTAAAGTGTGTTTTCCTTATTATGAGTATTCTTGGAATCATAGAGACCAAAAGCATTTCTTTTTTGGTTGTTAAGTAGGACTTCTCTGCGGTAAAATGAAATTTAATGCAACTTGATAGTACAATTTCAATTGAAACTTATAGCAAATAAACTATATATGCAAAGTATTATGAAGTAATTTTAAAAAGGGGCTTTTCCCTTGAACTTCATAGTATCCAATTCAGTTCATCCATGGTTAAGGCCTTAATTTTTTTTTTAAGGCCTTAATTTTTATGTCCAGTAACTTTATGAGAAAATTATTAGTTTCTTCTTGAGACTACAAAACCAGGGGAAGGTTGTTCCTCAAGATGTTTTCACTCTAATTCTTTCAGGTTATATGCTTCTTTTTACTATTTTTGGAGATTTTGTTTCAACACAAAAGAATGTTTGAAAATATAGCATCATATTTTAATGTAACAGGAAATGCCAATGAAAGCAAGTTCAATAATATGACATAGTAATGAGCACTGAAGGTCCATTTGGACATTCACTGTGATATAATATGTCTATGTTTCCACATAACATTTTGCATTTTGACATTCCTAAAGTGATTAATACAATTTTAGGCAGCAACAGGCTTTACTGTAACATTTTAATAATTTTAACCAGCATTAGTCTGGATTTCCATAGGTCATATTAAAAATAATAAGACAGGTTATTAGATATTTTTGATTGTCGCTGATGTATAGATCTTGTTAAATTATTTTGTGAAATACAGTATCCCATTTAATGGTATTTCCTGATGCCTTTGGGGATGTCTGCTCAATTCATAAGCTGTAATCACATAAGTGGGGCTGGAATGTTCTAGTAGGATTTTCCAAGATGATTGAGTTGCTGAGCCAAGGAATGAAAGTCAACAAAAAGGAAGTCAGGTACTATAATCTTTAAATATTTTTGATTGACCTAAAATGGATGTATTGCTTTTTATTGAGATATATTCACTTATCCATAAAATTCACCCTTTCAAAGAAAGCAATTCAATGAGTATTCACAGGTTGTGTAGCTATTGCCCCGTCTAGTTCTAGAACATCACCTTTTAATAGCACTTTAAAAGATAGAGGCACCTGGGTGGCTCAGTGGGTTAAGCCACTGCCTTCGGCTCAGGTCATGATCTCGGGGTCCTGAGATCGAGTCCCGCGTCGGGCTCTCTGCTCAGCGGGGAGCCTGCTTCCTCCTCTCTCTCTCTCTGCCTGCCTCTATGCCCGTGATCTCTCTGTCAAATAAATAAATTTTTTAAAAAAAATTAAAATAAAATAAAATAAAATAAAAGATAGAATAGGTACATAGATTTTGATCTACCTATTTTTCTATTCTTTACCCCTGGAGTTTGCCTTTTATTTTAACAGAAAACTAAGTCTTTTTTTCTTAGCTCAAGTAATTGGATCATTTATGTTTTGTTTGTTTTGTTTTGTCTTGATCATTTAAGTTTTGACTAAGAAGTTTTGTGTGCTGATGAATTGTGGTATGTAATGAATTTTATATAATGATAATCATGGAGAAGATGCTGCCTGAAGCATCAGATAGAAATAGCTTATGTAGAAATAGCTTATGTAGAAATTGAAACTTCAAGCTACTTAATGGATGGTAGAACTTCAACAGAAATGAAAATGCTTATCTATGGATGCCATCCTGATTCCAGAATGGCAGCATTCCTACTTCAGTTGGGGTTTGCTATAGCTGTTGGTGCAGATAATGGCTTTGGGTGGCCAGATTTTACGTGAGAGGAGACTTGTCTGCAGCATTGAGTGAAATGGTCTTTACTCATCAGCGTCAGCTTCTGACCTTTCAGTAACCCCTGAGGAAGTGTGTAGCATGGATTCCTTCCCATCTAAATGGCGCTCCACACATACCACATTGGTCAGTCAAAATAAATCCAAACTTGCCCAGTGACCCTGGGATCAATGTCTCACCTCATAAATAGCAGCTCTGTGGTTTCATCCATACCCACTTGCCCAAGATTTCCTGGGATTCCCAGTGGGAAGAATAACATATTATGAGCTCCTCAAAGGCCAACAGCACCATGCTCATGTTCAGGATAGATAAGCTATGACAAGAGAGTATGGGAACAAGGCAGTGGTTCCCATTTCTAAAGCGAAATCATTACCGTCACAGTTGCCTCCCCTCCTCCATTTTGGTTTCCAGGAACATAAAGTCCCATTCAGACAGTTTAAGGATTCTTCTTCTCATTCATCTAATGAAGAGTTTTATTTTAAATCAGCATCACTGTAGAGTTTACATATGTTCAACTGCAGGGGTTTTAAATCTATGGTTTGATGAATTTTAGCAATTTCATACACATGTGTCTGTACCACCACAATCCAAATGCAGAACATTTCTGTTATCCCAGTGAGTTCTCTTGTGCCCTGTGCAGGTGAACCATATACCACCACCCCTGACCTCAGGCAACTATTGATCTGTGTATAGATTTCCATTTTCTAGAACTTCATGTAAATGAAAGCCATACAAAATGTAGTTTTTGTGTCTAGTTTTCTTCACTCAGCATAATGTATTTGAGTTGCATCCATTTTTTACTGTTTTTTAGTAATTCATCTTCATTGCTGAGTAAATTTCCATTTAATGTATAGACCAGAATGTGTTTATGTAGTCACCTTTTGATGGGTATTTGGGTCAACAAATAATTTTTTAGTACAATTTTAACCAGCACAACTCTTGATATCCATAGATCATGCTAACAATTATAAGAATGTATGTTTTATAAGGCAGTTTTTGTAATAGCTTATGGATAGACACATAGATAGTATTTTTCAGCTTCCCAATACAAATGATTAATGCTGTGTATTATACAGAAAGATGTAGAATGACTACAATTTTTTGCTCTTCTGTCATATTTCAGGCACAGTAATCTTCACGTTAACCCTAGAAAGTGGATAAAAATAGTAACAATCTGTGTTTACATATAGCCCACTCAATGCCAAGCACTGTTCTTTTTTTTTTTTTTTTAATTTTTTTATTTGACAGACATAGATCAGAGAGCGAGGAGGAAGCAGGCTCCCTGCTGAGCACAGAGCCCGATGCGGGACTCGATCCCAGGACCCTGGGATCATGACCTGAGCTTAAGGCAGAGGCCTAACCCACTGAGCCACCCAGGCGCCCCAGCACTGTTCTTAATACTTGAATAATATTAACTCACCTAATCTTCACGTCAACATCATGAGGTAGTTACTTTTATTATCCCACTTCACATACAAAGAATTTAAGCAACTGTTCCAAAGTCACACAGTTAGAAATTGGTGGAGCTGACATTCACCATGGACCATCTATCTCTGGGACTCTCGATCTTATCTCCATATCCATGGCCTAATACATTTTTAGTCAGAGAGGCTAAACCTGAGAGATTTAATAAGACATACCAAAGGTGGAGTGGTTAGGGTTAATTCCCCAATTCAAGTCCTAGCTTGATTGACTCTAAAGTCCAAGCTCTGATCTACTTGGGAAATGATATGTCCATGAATAACTAGGATGACATTGGTTGGGTCCACAAGAGCTAGATAATATCAGAAGAGCTATGGAGGAGTGAAACTGGGCTATCACTTCTCATAGGAGTGATCAGGGAAAGTGTGGTGGGATGAATGAACCTTGAAGGGAGTATAGGATTTGTTTTTTTTTTTTTTTTTGATGAGAGTTGGTTTCACTGGGTCTGAGAGGTGTGTGTGTGTGTGTGTGTGTGAGAGAGAGAGAGAGAGAGAGAGAGTGATATGTTAGTAATGACAGAAGAAAATCAGAACATGACTGATTTCAAGTCTCCAAGGGCAGCCCTGGGGATTATAAACATTTTAGAAGAAAGACTAGCATATCAAGGACACAGAGAAGAGATGCCTAAAGAAGTAGGAGGAGAAAGGGTGGAGAAATGGGGGTGATTCAAGTGAACAAAAGGGAGGCCCATTGCAGCTGAAAGATCTGAAAGAAAACTACTGAAAAATGGCCACCAGATTTTTTATTTAGAAAGTCACTGGCACCTCTAGGGAGGAGTATTTTTAGTGGTGATGGAAGAGACAGATTGCTGGTGGTTGAGGAAGGGGAAGAACGGGATACAGGACATACAGACCACTCCTTGATGAACAAAGATGAGTAGGGCATAGTAAGAAAACCACAAGTATGTGGTCAAGGCAGACATTATAATGAAAAGATCTAAGCATGTAGATAACAGAGAGAGAGAGAGCCCACAGATGAGTGAGGGTGACATTGGGGGGAATGAAGAGCTGGCTGATGGAGCAAGGTCCCAGATGAGGCAGGGAAAGATCCATCCACATGTACTGAATGTTCACTTGATGTAGCCTGCACCATTAGTTCAGTGTATGAGGAACCCCCCCCCCAAAAATTTTTTTTTAAATATCAAAAAATAAAGTAGAATATAGCCCAGAAACAGATGAATGAAGGTGATACCTTACATTTCTTGGACCTGCCATTGTTTCAAAAAAGAAAAAAAAACCCAAAAACCTATAGGAACTGTTCTTTTCTTCAATTAAAGTGAAGATTAACTTTGTAGCTGAGTTTAATTGAAGTTTCCCCTCTACTGTTCAAATAATGGATTTGAACTTCGGACTGTTGGACTTGGCAAAGAAGTAGGCTTCACTGAAATTTGCAAAGCTGGCTGCAAATAGAACAGATTCTCTTGAGAGTTTTAAGGTTTTTTTTTTTTCTTTTTTTTAAGTGCCAAAATATTCTTCCAGATTTGAATCTGTCCTCACATCTCATATCATGGGGTACTACACAGCATGTTATGTGCTTGTACCTTTAACTGATTTGAGATACTCCCGGTATCATTAACTTGATCTGCAGATTTTTTTTTTCATTATTTTGGGTGAACAGAGCATATATTGTTTTGTTTCAAAATTTATTTTAGGGGTAACTGGGTGGTTCAGTCACTTAAGCATCTGCCTTTGGCTCAGCTAATGATCGTGGGGTTAGCCATGTCCAGCTCCTTGCTCAGCAGGGAGCCTGCTTCTCCCTCTCCTTCTGCCCCTCCTCCCTGCTCATGCTCACATTCTCTCTCTCTCTCTCACACTATATCCCTATCTCTCTCTCTCTTTGTCAAGTAAATAAATAAATGAAATCTTTAAAAACTTAATTTTAGATTCAGAACAGAATAAAGGGAAATAAAGGGATGTGTCGGTTTCCACAAGAATCCTTCTTCCACAGATCTCCAGGTGTTCCAAGTCCTGCTTATTAGTCTTATCAGAAAACTAGTGAGGATGCCATAGGGTGACGTCACTTTTTACCTGGGGACAAACCAAGACAGTCTCTCAGGCTCCCACTTAAAAGTTCAATGATCCTGTAATTGCTCCTCATGAAGGGAGAGTCTTTTGAGAAGAAATAGTCTCATACTCAGAACTGTGCATTCTCAGACTCACTCCTTAAATCTGTCTCCAAAGTTGACTCAAAGCTGCACCAATAGTATCTGAAGAGAAAAATATGTACCAAACATGAAGATATTTTGAACGTGTTTTTCTTTAGTTCAGACTAAGTGGGGTACCTGCTGCCCTGAGCTGGTGGCTCTGGATGAAATGCTCTAGTGGCATTTCAACAGTCGAGCCCACAGCTCCCTGCTCTGAGGAGCTGTCACCACGCGATGGGCAGCTCGCTACCCCACCCCTTCATGTTCTGGAGACCCGAATTGTGGTGGTTCAGTTCTGAAAATTGTTAGCGCCTCAGATCAGACATGTGGATTATAAAATTTCACTGCTGATAGCATCAAAACGCTGGAGTCAACTATGCCAAAACATATTCTTATAACAAAAACACTGTCGTGTCAAGACTGAGAAGTTTGGTGGCGGGTTTTGTTTTGTTTTGTGTGTAAACCATCCCACCATTAAATTAAAAGGTTTCCTCTAAATTAGATATTAAGAATTAAAATCACTATAATAGTCTTAGACTTTTATTGTTTGAGAAGAGCAATTCTCCTTATAATGTTTTGGTTCTTTTTTTTCTACTCTCTGTAATACGGCTTTCTAGTTGTACTTGGAAACTTCCAGGAAGCTCAAATATGAAGCTTAAATAATGTTAGTGGGAGTGTACATTACCCTGAAAAAAATGGGTAAAACTTAGTTCCAGCTCCTGGGCGCCTAGGTGGCTCAGTCGTTAAGTGTCTGCCTTCGGCTCGGGTCATGATTCCAGGGTCCTGGGATTGAGCCCCGCATTGGGCTCTCTGCTCAGCAGAAGGCCTACTTCTCCCTCTGCCTGCTGCTCCCCCTACTTGTGTGTGTGCTCTCTCTCTCTCTCTCTTTCTCACTATCAAACAAATAAATAAAATATTAAAAAAAAAAAAAAACTTAGTTCCAGCTCCTAAACATTATGAAAGAGGTTACATATTTTAATCTGGTCTAACTCCAGTAATAATGGTGTTAAAAGGAATTTCAATTGGTAATGACTATCAGTTACTGAGTACTCCACAAACTATTCATTTTTCTGTTCTCTGAGATTAGGTTGATATTATTTATCTTCATTTTACCTAAAAGTTATCTGAAAGTTACAGACATTAAGTAAAATTCATATGTTTATAAATAAGGGGAACTAGCTTCAAACTTGAGTCTCTGACTTCAAAGCCCATGCACTGAATCACTACATCCAACTGCTAAAATTATTAAAAGATCTCATCTTAAGCAAGATTGGTGACATATTTAACAAATCAAATAATCTCATATAACTAGTGACATTGCTGGCTTGCACCTTTATTGAAATATCTCTGAGGGCAATAGTTTGGATCTTTTTAGATTAGCGAAGTCCTACTGTATGGGACACCTTTGGGATTTTTTTTTAGGCCCCTAAACATTCAGATATGGAAAATGATTTCTTGGGGTACCTGGGTGACTCAATGGGTTAAGCCTCTGTCTTTGGCTCAGGTCATGATCTCAGGGTCCTGGCATCAAGCCCCACACCTTGCTCTCTGCTCAGCAGGAAACCTTCTTCCCTCTCTCTCTGCCTGCCTCTCTGCCTACTTGTGATCTCTATCTGTCAAATAAATAAATATATTTTTGAAAAACAAAAAAGAAAATGATTTCTTAAATAAGCCCCTGGTATCCCAGAAATAGAACACCTTTTGATACGTGAGCCTTTTCTAGACTTGTCTAACTGCCCCTGTCCTGTCTCATATGGCCTTTTTTCCTCCTCTAGATTACAGAGAGGCCGAGTGTGAAAAGACTAGAAGGGAGAATGTAGCTAGCAGATACTGAAATTGTTTGGAAATTGAGGGAGAAGTCAGTGGCCTTCCTCTGCCCTTTTCAGGTAGATACAAGACATGGAAGAGCTTTCTGAGTTTGTGTTTTCTTAGGGGAGACGGGGAGCTTCCCAAGTTGTGAGAAGCACAAATAAGGACCTTTCTCTTTTCTTATGGAAATACTCAAAGATTCTTCCCAACAGGAGAAAATCCCTCTTGGATGGGTGAGGACAGCAGGGCTCTCTGATTCAGGGAGAGCAAATTCAAAGAAAAGCCCACAGTGCACAGAGCTGTGTCTTGCTTCTCACACAGCAGGCAACATATCTGTTACCCAAATCCTATCTGTAAATGGAAAACAATGGGGAGAGGGTCCCTTCTGCAACCCCATTAGGTAAAGATAAATAGCTGGATAAGTGCTATTCAAATAAGTTTTAAGAAGTAGCTTATACTATCTTGAAAACTGAGATATTGTTAAAAAAATTAAGTAACAACAGAAGTGATACATCATGTTCTCCTGTTTTGCATTTGTTTTTCTTGTGGAGAATTTCAAACATCGCTAAAGTAGGGAAACAGTAAATGAGCCAGCTTCAACAATTATCAACTCACAGCCAATTTGGTACATGCTCCCTGCACTTCCCCTGAATATTATTTGAAACAAATACTAGAAATGGTATTATTTCATCTCTGAATATTTCAGCATGTACCTCTGAAAGACGTTGTCTTTTTTAAACAAAACAGCTATATCATTACCACACCTAAAAAATTAGCAGTCATCCCTTAACATCATCAAATAGCCATAAAGTGTTCAAATTGCCAAGAGTCTCATGGATATCGTACTTTTTAAAAAACAGATCTTATTTTTCAACCTAAGATCCTCACATTGCAATCATCTTAAAAAAAAAAAAAAAAAATCAACAGGATTCCCTCCCCTGCCCCCACTGCCACTTCTCATTTTTCCCCCTTGCAACTTATTTAGTGGGGGAAAAAAAAAAAAAACAACACTTTTCCTTCCCTCAGAGTTCGTTTCAGTCTGGGTTTTGTTGATTGCATCCCTTTGGCATAGTGTAATATATTCCCCTAACTGCTGTATTTCCTAAAAACTGGATCTTGCCTCTGAGTCTTGGTCAGACTCAGGTTTGGTGGGGTTTTCTGTTTGTTTATTTTGGTCAAGACTATTTCATACAGTTCGCTCTCATGAGAAGGGACTTAATGTCTAGTTGGTTCTTTTCTGTGCTGCTAGCAGCCACTGACGTTCAGTGCCAACTCTCCTGACGTTTTTGGTTTGCTCCACTCTTTATTCAGTGTCCCCCAGTGAGCTGGAGCTTCTGGGCAAGGCTAAGGTCTCCCAGCTTTGGACCACTAAGAATTTTCAAGGACCTATCACCCCAAAGTCAAGTTTTTTTCACAATAATTTTTTTAAATAAACATATTCAATTCAATTAATGAATGTTCAGTAAATAAGTAAAATTGCTATTAAAACAAAAGACAAATTTTTAAAAAATTTAAAAGCACACTATTCCAAATTGGATGAATGAGACCTTTGTTTTGAGCCTCTTTTGTCATAGTCTATTTCTACTTGGTCTTTACCCGTTGTTTCTTCTGTGTTGATTTCACTTTACTACTTATTTAATGCTCTTTGGGAACCAGGATGTCTTGAATATGCAGACCTTGGATTCTTAGCCTCTAGATTCCATACAGCTGGTCTCTTGCAAGAGAAGCTCAAGCAGAAGCATGCTTCTGCAGTTTATCTTGCTCTGTATTCAGAAGGCTCTCTTCTGAGCTGGAGCATGTGTGCCTCCCTTCTCTTCTCTTTTCTCTCCCCACTTCCTACCTTCTTCCCTAACTTTCTTCTTTTTCTCTCTACTTTTTATTTAGCCAGAATTATGCTCTCTTTTCTAGGTCTACTTTTAAGCCTCCTAACACTGATAAAATCTATGTCAATGCAAAGAAGTTATTGAGAATGGTGAAAAATGAGCTTGGTTCTCTGTGCCCCGAGCTATCTTTCCAAATGCATAGACATATATTCAGTCATTTAACAAACCCTGGCAAGAGTAGAGAGCCCAGATATGGACCCTCAGCTCTATGGTCAAATAACCTTCAACAAAGCAGAAAAAAATATACAGTGGGAAAAAGACAGTCTCTTCAATAAATGGTGCTGGGAAAATTGGACAGCTTTGTATAGAAGAATGACACTCGACCATTCTCTTACACCGTACACAAAAGTAAACTCAAAATGGATAAAAGACCTCAACGTGTGGCAGGAATCCATCAGAATCCTAGAGGAGAACATAGACAGTAACCTCTTTGACATCGGCCACAGCAACTTCTTTCAAGATATTTCTCCAAAGGCAAAGGAAACAAAAGCGAAAATGAATTTTTGGGACTTCATTAAGATCAAAAGCTTCTGCACAGCAAGGGAAACAGTCAACTAAACAAAGAGGCAACCCATGGAATAGGAGAAGATATTTGCAAATGACACTACAGACAAAGGGCTGATATCCAGGACCTATAAAGAACTCCTCAAACTCAACACACACAAAACAGATAATCATGTCAAAATATGGGCAGAAGACATGAACAGACATTTCTCCAATGAAGACATCAAATGGCTATCAGACACATGAAAAAATGTTCATCATCACTAGCCATCAGGGAGATTCAAATCAAAACCACATTGAGGGGCACCTGGGTGGCTCAGTGGGTTAAAGCCTCTGCCTTCAGCTCAGGTCATGATCCCAGGGTCCTGGGATCAAGCCCCACATCAGGCTCTCTCCTCCACAGGGAGCATGCTTCCTCCTCTCTCTCTCTCTCTGCCTGCCTCTCTGCCTACTTGTGATCTCTGTCAAATAAATAAATAAAATCTTAAAAAAAAAAAAGAATAGCCAAGACAGTAAACAACGTGTGTTGGAGAGGATGTGGAGAAAGAGGAACCCTCTTACAGTGTTGGTGGGAATGCAAGTTGGTGCAGCCTCTTTGGAAAACAGTGTGGAGATTCCTTAAGAAATTAAAAATAGAAAATAAAATCTTTAAATAAATAAATAAATAAATAAATAAATAAATAAAATCTTAAAAAAAAAAAGGAAAAGAAATTAAAAATAGAGCTACCCTATGACCTTGCAATTGCACTACTTGGTATTTATCCCAAAGATACAGTGGTAGTGAAAAGAAGGGCCATCTGTACCCCAATGTTCATTGCAACAATGGCCACAGTTGCCAAACTGTGGAAAGAACCAAGATGCCCTTCAACAGATGAATGGATAAGGAAGATGTGGTCCATATATACTGTGGAGTATTATGCCTCCATCAGAAAGGATGAATACCCAACTTTTGTATCAATGTGGATGGGACTGGAAGAGATTATGCTGAGTGAAATCAGTCAAGCAGAGATAGTTATCATATGGTTTCACTTATTTGTGGAGCGTAAGGAATAACACGGAGGACATGGGGAGATGGAGAAGAGAAGGGAGTTGGGGCAAATTGGAGGGGTAGATGAATCATGAGAGACTGGACTCTGAAAAACAATCTGAGGGTTTTGGAGGGGTGGAGGGGTAGGAGGTTGAGAGAACCTGGTGGTGGATATTAAGGGGGGCAGTTATTGCATGGAGCACTGGGTGTGGTGCATGAACGATGAATTCTGAAACACTGAAAAGAAATTTAAAAAATAAATAAAAAATAAAAAAAAAAAAACCACACAACCCTGATAATAAGTCCCAACTATGTCCTAGGCATGTGGGGAGAGAGACAAGTTGCAACACAGTGGAAATGCTAACAAGAATAGATGCAAACAGAGTTCCATGTGACAACTAACAGGTGGCTCTGAGGGAGAACTGAGAAAAGGCTTAATCTTGGGAGGAATGTTTAAACTAGGTCTTCAGAGAATATGATGAAGACAGCATGTTTGTGTAAAAATAGTTAACATACCTTTACACTGCTTTTCTTATTCTGTTGAAGCACTGAAGCCAAGTTCTTGGCTAGTGGACATAGATGACTTTTGGGTATAGCAGCAACTTGTCATGTTTCCTTCATATGTATGCAAATACATATAAGTTTAAAATATCACCCTCACTGGCATTCCAACCCAATTAATAGTGGGAAAAAATAGCCTTTAAGCATGGGAAGTTTCAGGGTGTGGGACGTTCACAGTCCCCTTACCCCACTGCAGCAGGTTCCTTTGTTTCAAGTATTAGTGAAAGAAGTTTCCCCAGATATGAACTCCTGATTTATTGCAGAAGTCTGTAGATCCACAGGTGTGCTATGCTTTATCCTACAGCTGAGTAAATTACAGTCTCCCATATAGATGTATTCCTTTTTCTCTGATGTATATAAAATAAGTACTGTTGCTAGTATAGTACAAAACTTATAAAATTATCATTGAAGGCATAGTATGAGCTCTCTGTCATTATGTAAACTTTGAAACAACAGATATTAAAACAGAATTACTCTCTTGTATGTCTCGAGGTATGATTGTGTGTTTTATAATTAGGAGTTCCTGGGAAATTTTTGACATTAAAAGGGTTTTTTTAAAAATACAAAGGATGATGTTCGCACAATATCATGAATGTCCTTAATACCATTGAATTGTGCACTTAAAAATGGTTACAGTGGCAAATTTTACACCACATATATTTTGCCACAATCAAAGAGTCTATTAAAAAAAATTGTTTTTAACTGACTGCGAAACACACATGGAAATCAGGAGATCTCCTATTTGAAGAAACTGGATTATTTTATTATTTTATTAATTTGGCAGACCTTTAGCCATTGCCAAGCAAGGCTGTGTTCTATAACCTTTAGGCATCAGAGCAGCAGAGCATCCTGAATTTCTGGGGCTTGTAGTCTAGAGGGGACGACACTTAGCTCATCCCTCATGCACATGTAATCGCACATGATTCTACACTGTGATGTGACTTTACCCTATGGTAAGTGCTATGAAAGGAAAAGTGTACAGAGCTTTGCAAAGTGTTTGAGGGTTGGGGGTGTGGGTACCCCTGGTGTTCAGAGAAGATGCACAGAACACTTCTCTGAGGAAGTGACAGTTGGACTGAGGTTGGAATAATGAACAAGTAGAGACAACAGTCCTAAGAGGTCATTGACTACTTTTCAGAATTTTCTCCTTAATGGCAGGAACCACGTGTTCCTCAGCACTCCCCCAACAGGTAGCAGGGGGCATGTGGTGAGCCCCCAGTTACTGTTGAGTGGTGAATAAATAAAACAGTGAGTAGAAATGCTTTTACTGGGTTTGTTCCAGGGGTGTTTGTGGGACCTGGCACCACCCGTCGTCACATCTTTAATTTTTACACTTTTAATTTAACTGGTTTTAAAAAGAACTTTGGATGACGTTATAACCTTCGCGTATACAGGAAATACTTCACAATTTCATTGCGAAATTTGCCTTTTTTGTATCATCAACTGAATCTGGGGTTTCTTTAATTGTTCTTCTGTGTTCTCGCCTATGTTTTTGTATCCACTCTCCCACCAGTGTGTTCTAGATAGCATACTTTGAAGAGAAAAATGTCTGTTAGTGCTTAAGAACACAGCTTTCTTTTTATTTTAGAAGAATACACCTTTAGAAGCTGTATATTTTGCAAAGGAGACAGAACAACTGATTTATATGGCTCATGGTTAAAGATCAGATAACCAGACTAAGTCCACTGTTGGCGTGGGCTTCTTCAGGAATAAAGACTCTATGGGGTGTATGGAGGTGGGTTTGCCTCTATCTTAGTTGTATATTACCTTTTCAGGTGGAGGAGAAGATTGGAGAAGTGAGGTAGGGAGAGAGGGTCTATGTGATTGGCAACATGCAAATGAAGTCTTTTATGACATCACTGGCTAAAGTAAAACTTACTTTTGTTTCCATATATAACTTTTACATGATTTCTCATCCTGAATCGAATTTGGGAACAGTATTAACTCCTATATCAAAAACAGAAAAAGAAAACAAGGGACCCATAAGGATAAACCATTGTCCTTAAAATGTCCTGCTAGAAAGTCAGTTGAGGCCTCCTAAAGTAAACAAAGGTGTAATGATTAGCAAAGATGATTTCAGTAGACCTTTGTCACTGCCCAGATTATTTCCGCAGAGATTTGGATATGGCATAGTCAAATAGCATGCCTCAAATTCACAAGTTACACATAGTAAGTGTATTACCAGTAGAGACCTTATGTTGTTTCTGAATCTAGGGACTTGAAATAGTGTATCACTTTTGGCTTTTTATTGTATGTCAAGTGCTAGCATAGATAATAAAATTTTCAAATGGATCCTGTAGGGGTTTTTTTTTCAACTTTTTATTCTATGTCAAGTCCCAGGATAGACAATAAAATTTTTCACGTGAATTCCATAGCTTTTATTATGTAGTTTCCATTATGTAGTTTCCATTAAGAACTCTAGATCATTTAGAACATCAAATTTTTAAGGTTTTGGTCAAAGAGGTATATGTTAAGACAGATAGTAAGAATCGTGATAACAAACACTATATATTAAGGTCAGAATAGCTAAGGGAGAGTTTCTCCTTTAAAAACTGGTACCTCTCCCATTAAGGGAGAAGTAAATCAGAAAAATTTTAACAATAATGGTACTTTTATGCTGTTTAAAAGCATCTATTAATTTATTCTTTTTCTTCCTAGGAAAAGCCATTGACAAAATCTCTACAACGTGGAGAAGATCCCCAATTTGACCAAGTATGTAATAAGATGTTATATACATATTATATTGTGGTTTTTATTTATTTCAAAATGCACAAAAGACAAGGGCTCGATGCTCATTATTAGTGTATTGATTAACTTCCTCAAAGAGGATACAGGGATATGATCTTGGGAACTATGTCTTTCAGCTTTTGCAATTATGGCTTAAAGTAGGCATTCAGTAGCTGTCTATTGATTTGAACTGGAAAGAATGGGAATATGTTGGGATAATCCAAATAAGTCCTCAACTGATCATTTCCTAAATCTTTATATACCAGAATTAAACTAGGAGAAGATAAAGGAACTTCTACTCCAAAATTTGGTAGATCTCATTATATTTTCACCCAGATTTTTTTTTGAATGCCCACTATTTGCTTGACACCATGCTATAAAGTACAAAATTGACACAAGTTTTAACCCTTCAAGAATTCACAATATTGTGAGAGAAAAATCACTTAAACAATAACTGTAAGACAGTTTAGTAACTTAGATTCTAATAGAGAACATGAACAAAACAATTTAAGGCAGGATAAATATAAAGAAAGTCTTTTGGAAAGTAGATCAGGACTAGTAAAAGGACATCCTGCTCTCAACAGCATATTTAAGCAGAGGAAATCAGGGTCTGCTAGATCCTGGATCACTAACCAGAGGCTTCGCGTATGCATCAGAGGAAGTGAGAGATGTGTTGGTGGTGTTTCCTGCACATATGCAGTTAATGACAGAGAAGACAGCATGTCCTCCTTCAGAAACCTCACTTGGTGCCAGTGGTAGAGACAGAACACTGCTGGATGCACCATAGTCTGATCTGATATGGTGGGGGTTTTCTTGTCTTATGGAAAACACACAGAGATGCACTTGTGGCAGGGCTTTGCAGTTGACTTTCATGTGGAATCAGAAGGAAAGTTCTCTGGCTGTTAAAGTCCAGACCTGTTCAGTCCAAAACTGTAAGGACTGGGGGCGCCTGGGTGGCTCTGTCAGTTAACGGTCTGCCTTTGGCTCGGGTCATGGTTCCAGAGTCCTGGGATTGAGTCCCACATGGGGCTCTTCTCTCTCTGCCTCCTCCTCTCCTGTACCCCTGGCTGGCTCATGTTCTTTATCTCTCTCAAATAAAGTATGTTTTGAAAAACAAAATAAAACAGCCCTGTAAGGACTGATTATAGAGATTGAATGCTACATTTTCTATTGTATGAGTTGTTCACTGAGGGAAATGGCTTGTGCCCGCGGTCAGTGTCCAAGTGCTAGTGGGGCTCTGGGTTTGCTCTCTGGTGCTGGTAGAGCTGGCTGTTTTCTGAAACGCTGGCAAAATGGAGTATGTGCTTTATCTCTGTCTTCTCTTGTCATATCATTCTTAGTTGTCATCTGGTGGGTGCTAGGGTGGTCAGAGACCCTGAGTGAACATTTGGGGTCATTATTTTAGAAATAGTGACTCTTTCTTTTTTCCTTAAGAATGTAAATATTTGAGGCTCCCGGGTGGCTCAGTGGGTTAAGAGTCTGCCTTCGGCTCAGGTCAAGATCTCGGAGTTCTGGGAACAAGCCCTGCCTTGGGGCTCCCTGCTCAGAGTGGAGTCTGCTTCTCTCTCCCTCTGCTGCTCCTCCTTGCTTGTGCTCTCTCTCTCTCTGAAATAAATAAATAAAATCTTTTTTTAAAAAAAGTATTTATTATCTGTTGTCCATAATTTTTCACTCTATTTTATGTTCTCTGTCTGTATTCTAACCTAGTTCTCTCCTAGATATTCCTGTCCTAGGATATCACTATCCTTTCCTCAAAAACGAAATTAATTTTCTCCATCTTAATGTATATCTTTCTCTATACACTGGGAAATAGTACTTCTAAATTTTAACGTTGTGGATAATAGTTAGCTCAAATGAGTTGGCTTAAGAACAGTTTCCTACTTGTTATTCAGCCCTCTCTTTCTGCATTTCAGCCTTGTGGGAGAGGGATAGCATTTGGAATTTAGACAGCCCAGGTTTAAATCCTGACTTTGCCACTTTAATTAGCTATAATACTTTTAACCTTGTTGCACAGAATGTTGAAATGCAGAATCTCCGCCCTGCCCCAGATCTTCCTGAATCAGATTCTGCAGCTTAATGGGATCCCCAGGTGACCCATGCACACATTAAAAGCTTGAGCGGCCCTGCTCCCTAACACAGCTCTCTGTACTAAAGACACTTGGCGAGAGAATCAATAGGAAAATGGCTACTGAGAACTTTCAAATAAGATACATAAAATTAGCCTCTCATCATTAAATCATAAATTTACACATGAACCAGGAGGCAACCTACAAAGTCCATCTCACTTTTAAAGAGCAAGACTCTGGGACCAGGAGGAAACTTGGTGGAAATAGACCCATCTGTGCCCCTTTATTGTTTTCCCAGCAAATTATAACAATGGAGATTCCATTGGCAATGTCATGGTTGTATCAAGCTCTCTTAATCTTGTGACATTTAAACATTTAAATTAAAACATTTAAATTAATTAAATTAAATTAAAACAATTTAATAAATTAAATTAAAACATTTAAATTGATTCTAAAAATTAAATTATACATTTAAATTATATAATTCCTCTTGTTCTAACAGCAAGCGGTAGGATTTTAATTTGGATTCACACAGAGGTCCGTCTACATGAAAAGAACATGCTGGTGACACCACGTTGCGTGGCATAGACTCCATTGTTATGATCGTGGGAGCAATAGTAATAGTAGAAGAGGTATTAATGTAGTACTTACCAGAGGACAGGCACTAGGCTAAGTACATCCTTTGAGTAGTATGCAGCCAGTCCCTGTTCAGAGAATATTTTTATCAGTTTCTTCCTTTTAAATGTCACTTGACATGAATGATAAACTAGAAAGAACTGAGCTTCTGTACTTCTAGTGCCTGATCCCAGGCGGTCCTGTTCACTCCTCCACTTAACAAGCCCATGATCCATTTTTCTCTTGCTAGAAATAGAAACAAAATAAAAAATTATGTAATACCTTATAATTTATGAAGCCCCTTCTCACGCATGCTCTCAGCTGACATCACTCACTACTTACAACAACCCCAAGCAGCAGCCACACCACCATCATCATCTCTATTTTACATTTCATGGGAATGAGTCTCAGACAGCTTGCCCAACCCTGTATGGCTGAAGTGGATGTTCAGGCTATAAAGCCAGTGCTTTTTACGCTATAACATGTTTCTACATCTAAAAACTAAGGTGGCGAGAATTTAGAGGGGGGGGGTTTAACAGGTAAGGGATCTCAGATCCTGTAGCAGTTAAGATTCAGCTTCCCTGCAAATGACACATAAAATAACAGCAACTTGGATAAGATGCCATCTTTCAATCTCACATTCAAGAAATACAAAGAAAATCAGTCTAGTATCTTTATCTTATTTTTGTTGTCTTGTGTGTGTGGCTCATCTCATAATCCGGTTTGGCTTCTAGAG
Source organism: Mustela nigripes (assembly GCF_022355385.1). Classification (NCBI taxonomy): domain Eukaryota; kingdom Metazoa; phylum Chordata; class Mammalia; order Carnivora; family Mustelidae; genus Mustela; species Mustela nigripes. The sequence goes on from NC_081571.1 coordinate 13,957,052, forward strand.
TTCAACCATTATGTCTGTATTCCAAGCACTAGGAAGGAGAAATAGGAAAAGAGTTATAGGCAAAAAAATTAAAAACAAAACAAAAAAACAAACAAAAAACCAATGTCTCAACATGGCGCACACCACTTCTCATATTCCGTTGGCGAGATCTTAATCCCGTAGGAAATATTAGGAAATTTTATTTCGAGCAATCATTTGTCCACTTAAAAATCCAGTATTTTATTGGAGCACCCTGGTGGTTCAGTCAGTTAAGTGTCCAACTCCTGATCTCAGCTCAGGTGTCCATCTCAGGGTCATGAGTTCAAGCCCTGTATTGGGCTCCCCACTGAGCATGAAGCCTATTTAAAAAAAAAAAAAAAATCAGGTGTTTTATAACTAAGGAAGAAGAATAGACTGGATATTAGGTATTACCTATATTTGCCAGATATCATAGAGTTTTTACCAAATGCCCAATGAAGAATACTGTTTATTGTATTGAAATGAATGCACAATCACAGGCAAAACTGGCTTTTTTTCAATAGTGGGAGAATGAAGTCAATTGAACCTTCACTGGGCACAGTGTTTTTTCTGTCTGCAGACAAGAATCTTTGGCATTGCTATCAGTAGTCTATCATATGCACAATTTTAAAATAGCTCGAAGGCATTAAAAGGTGCAGAACTCTTGCAGACTCAAATTAGATAACCCCTAGAGAGGTGAGCTCTGAGTGATGGATAGTTTTCTACTGAGACACAAAATTTTCCTGTTGACTGGGAGTGTTGGGGAAGAGACCAGGTGGAAAAGGATCAGACTGTGGGAGACTTTAATGACAGTGGGCTGGCGGGGGGGGGGCTTTGTCTCAGACATACTGCGACCAATTTAAACAAAGTAACAACTTGGAGTTAACCCCAAGGTAGCAGGGTTCATGAATGAAGAGATCTTTGAAGTATGGAGCCATTTGAGGAGTTTGGGTGTTGATTTGAGACTAAAAGGGTCCAAAGTAAAATGGAGACAATGAAACTAAAGGAGAAACGAAAAGTAACTATGGTTTTCAGCCGGTTTGGAACCATTTCTATTCAGTTCAACAAATACTGAGTAGCCAAGCGTGCTAGGACCTGTACAAGGTTCTGGGATTCAAAAACAGTAAGATGGAGTTCCTGCCCCCAAGGAATTCCCAATCCCAGGAAGAAGGCTGATATCCCCACAAATAACAGTACAGCGTGAATGCTATACCAGAGGTCCATTTCAAGGGCTGTGGGAACTCCGGCAAGGGGGCAGTGAAAGACTCCTGAGAGGTGGACAGTTGTGTCACAGGAGGCAATCGGGGCCCAGTGGCATTTTAAAGGTATCTGTTATCCAGATGAAGTGGGTTGGATCAGGCCAGGCAGAAGGAGCTGTGTGGACGAAGAGTGGGGATGTGAGTAGTGGAAGATAGTAGTAGAGGAATGGTCAGAGAGGAAGTGGGAAAGGCACACAGAAGCCCATTGCTCCGGGACTATGGGAAGAGTCTGGACTCTTGCTGATGGATAAGAAGCTCTTCCAACAGAGACACGCTGGGCTTGATGAGAGGTTATAAACCATTTTACACGTATGCAATTTTCAGGGAGGGTAGGATTCCTCAGGAGAAATAACCAGGGTTCATTCATTTATGGGGGTCACCCAACAGACACTGAAGGATTAGAGACCAGAGCAAATGGGTGAAGAATATCCTAGGGAAACAGAGTTTAGGATCAGGAAGTGGGATCCACAGAAGAATGCCCAGAAAAAAAAAAAAAAAAAAAAAAAAAAGGTGGCCAAAAAAGTACAAGAAGCCTCACAAAATGCCACTTTCCAGGGCAGGGATGGGTCATGATGGCAGCTGCGCCGACACCCTCACAGAAGAATGGAGATCAGCCGTTAGTTGCTCCCTGGAAACCAGCTTTGAGAAAGCCTTAGGCTGTGATGTTGGTGATTGACATGTAGAATGCATTTTCATAGTCGATAGATTAATATTAAGTAGTCTAAGAGACTCACTTTCACAGCTAGCTTATGCTGGCTGATTACTACCGGCTATAAGATTTCAATGGGAAAACAGTCTACCTGACAGAACACAGTCGTGGTCCTTGTGACGAGTTCCCTATCTGTGGTCTCTGGTGGGGGGGCGTCCTATGAATGGAGGGCATGGCAAGCTCCCCCTTTTTACTTCAAGTGACTTTCTTCCGTTATCAGAGTTTATGGATGTCCTTTTTAATATATAAAGTCCAAAGCATTTTTTTTGGATTCTCAGCTGCCACAGTAGCTAACCTGTGATGAGCACAGACATGGGGAAATGGGGACCAGAGGCAGCTGAAATATTGCCTTAACCCATTTTAAACAGGGGAAAACAGTTCTCCACAGTAAGCCTCGTCTGGGGAAGTGTGTAGCCCTCACCTGGTAGAGGAGGTCCTGATACTTGATACATTTACACACAGAGATGGAAATTGTGGCTGTTGAATAAAGGAGTCACCGAATTGTTATCATTTCATGTAACTTCCAGGTACATGTGCTTTCTTGCCTTTTTTTTTTTTAAACGTGTTTTATTATCAAGTTTGTCTGTCCTTGGCTCTAGACTTTGGCTTCTATCTAATAATGACCTAAACCTGAAGTAAGTCACATGACACCAACAATAGTACACCATATGATGTTTTCTGCTCAGACTTTGTTTCTTCAAACAGTCACATACAGTAAATGGAAGTTATTTTCTCTTTGTGTCGTAAGATATGATTACTCCCCAAAGAGCTGGTGCCGGAACAACCAGAACAAGAATCCAAATCCTTATTTTCACAGGTGAATTGTCATCCTGTGCTTTGGCACTGCATAAGTAACCATACAGGAGATAAGAGAGTATAAAGGGGAGTAAGACGGGCAGCACTACCGAATCCTGGGGAGGAAAGCAGTTCAAGGAGAACCTGAGAAAGAGTGTCATTTACTCAGGAGACCTGAGGGGGAATGACTGCAAAGGTCTGTTGGTTGGCCAGTAGGTTTGCCCTTTCTGATGTTTTATATAAAGGTTTTGGGGAGTGTGGCAAGAGCAGAAATCGGGTGTCAGAGAGGAAGAAGTGAGGCAGGAAGAGGAAACATCACCAATGCTTGGCTGGTTGAGAAGCTGGCCAGGAGAAGGGAAGGTCCTCTGGTGAGCGAGAGGAGAGCAGATCAAATGAGGCCTGTGTGTGGTTTACGGAACCCTCTTCTGCTGGCTGAGACGCAAGTGCTTAACACCGTCTCTCTGCCGGTGGTTCTGTCCATTCTACACTTGCATTTGGGCTCCATGTTTTCAGATGGTTGTGGTTCCTGAGAGACTGATGTGTGTATAAGTGGGCCTCCCAATAATTGGTTTTATTCAAACTATTGATTCTGGTTCCAGGGTAGTGTCCTTTCCCAGAGTGAGCTGTTGCCTGCAGCAAACCCAGGGAGCCCGGTTCTCCCTACCTTTCTCTTATGGTGCAAACATAGGACAGGCATTGCTCAGACCCCTTAACAAGGAAGCATTTGAAAGGCCCCATGTTTGTAGCTGCTGGGGCCAGAAAAGTGTGGAAACAAAAGCCAAGCTACCAGGGTTCTAACGGAGGCCCTGATATCTTTGTGCGTAGATGAGTGGTAGGTGGATCTTTTTTCTTTTTTTCTTTTTTAACTATATCAGCTCTGATAAGTAAAATTCTGTCAATAATTTCTATCATTTTTTCTGTTATTAACTTAGCCTATGATCCTCTCAAAGTCAAAACTTTTTTATGTCTGGGTCTCATTTTCAATATTTAGAAATGGAAGAGGAAAATAGAAATAGACATTTCTGAAGATATGTTATGTGCCCCATACTTTATAGTATCTCATTTAGTCTTCAGAAAAAACCCAGTGTGGCAAGTATTCTTCTGTCCCATTTTATAGCTGGAAACATAAGAGCCTCAGAGAAGTGGACACACCCAAGCTCACACAGGTCATAAAGGACAGAGCTGTAACTTGAACTCAGGACCATCTGATCTTCCCAATACACTAATGAAATTATGAAAACATGGCTTGTGGCCAATCAGTCATCACACAGGGCATTCTGAGAACATTATTTAGGTGGCAGCTTATTCGCAAGTCAGTGTGACATATCCTTTACTAGTGTCATCTCTATAAATTCCTGATAATTTGCTCAGACATTCTAAGGAACTTCTACTAGGGTTTTCCTCTAGATATTAAATATTACATATTTTGTAGCACTTCAGTGTCATAATATGCCAAAATTCCATCTAGAAACAGGACACACATGGTAAAATAAATCCATACATCTATAAGAGAGTGAAAATAACTTTTTACCATCTTGGGTAGCAGTAATTTTCCAGAAAGAAAGGAGATGAAATTCTAGTGCTTCAGCACTGATTCTAATGCTACAGTTCAGTCAAAATCGATTTAAAATGTATAAATGAAAAATATAAGCAATCAAGAGTAAAGCCAAATTAATTGGCATTGGGTTCATATTAGTATTATTCAGTGTTTCCTAAATTATTCTCCAGTGGAACAGGGTATTCCATAAAATGGACTAATATATTAAAGTCAAATAATATAGATATTTTCCTAATTTGCAGGAAAAATAGATTTACTATATAGACTTAGATAATTTTAAGTTTTTGTAAGAAATTGTTCTTAAGCCTTTGTTATCTGTCACCACTGATTGAATGCTAGATTATCTAGCACTATTATGATAGATGATCAAGTAAAACAAAATTGCATTTGAATTACTGTACTATATCAGCATTTTGTGGTATTACCTAGAGAGTACCCTGACCCCCAGGTATCTGGCCATCTGAACTAGTTTGAAAAATTAAACTATCAATGAAGTTAGTTTAAAATTTATTCACGAAATGTGGCAGTCAGGACAAGTCAGCCTTATAACTGTAAGATATGGAGTGACTCCACTGAGTAATTATTCAAATATTTATGTAAAGTTTCCTTCTTTGCATTCAGCAAGTATAATAAAATGCTTATGAAAAAATTAATGCCTTACCTACAGCATAATGGACAGTCTCTTTTAGCCTATTTATACATAAAATGCCAAAATAAACATCAAGAAACCTTTGCAAAGTACATTGAGCATCCCCCCTCTATCCCCCCAGAAAGAAAACACCAGCATGAAATAGATCAGTGATTCTGTACGGTTCATCTCCTCAGGCTGCCCAGTACCTAGCTCATCTATGATGGAAGAATATGATCATTTAAATGCAACAAGAACATCTTTGTAAATGGGCCTGCCCCCTTTCAACAGCAGCACAGAGCTAGAATTCATCTCACCATTGGCTCTGCTTCCCGTAAATGAAGGAGTTGAGTAACCAAGAAGCCAGCTAGACCTTCCTCCCTTCCTGAGCTTTGAGGGCCAGGTCTTTGCAAATTCCACCCTTCCTTCCTGAAAGCCTGGACTCAAAAGGGCAGTAACAGAGAGATGGAAAAAACACACACATCCACCCCATCCTGACCTTTCATCTCTTCTAAGATGGTCTCAGTGTATTTGCCATGGAAAGTATGTCCAGTAGATAGAAAGCGAGAACGGCTATGAGATGCCTTTAATGGGTAGAAAAAATTATTATGGCTGAGGTTTAATGAACGCTCCTGACGTTCCCTACGGAGCCTCTGGGTTACACCTAAGTAGGTGTAATTAGCTAAATATTGTGTGCTCTACCCAGCGATGATTAAGGGATAGACATAGGTTTAGATTGCATTTATGGATCCGTAGTAAATAACAGAAGCATGTAAATATCCCACACAAGTGTTTTTTAATTAAACTTTTGTGAATAGCTACAGAAAATGTGCAAAGATAGTACAGATAGTTATCATGTTTCTCGCACTCAGTTTCTTTTACTAACACCTTTCATTACCATGTGTATTTGTCATGCCTAAGAAGTCAACATTGGCACATTATTAGCAACTAAATTCTGTATTTGCATTTTGTTTCTTTTTCCCAAACATCTCCTTTCAGTTCCAGGATACCTTCTAACATACCACATTATATTTAGTCATCATGTCTCGTCCAGACTTACACAAGTATTTTTAAATTACTGAAATATTAGAGTGGATGGTTGGGGATTTTATTACATATGCGATAATTAAGACAGAATTAACCCATAGTGAAGAAGTCTGAATTCTGATTTTTTTCCCTTCTGGGAGGAATCCCCTTCATTTCCCAATTCAGAATATGAGATGAGATGGTGGTGATTGGAGAAGTATCCTTTCTTACGCTGGGGTAACTTTAGAAAGAACCTGCAAATTACCCCTGGAACATGCCATTAGTTTGCTTTCCTCCCCAAATTTCCCACTGTTGTATCCACAGGAACAGAGAGAGAATATGTTGTGGCTGTGAATATTACAGTGTGTGGGGGGAGGGCTATTTTTAATTTTTCAATTAAAAAATAACAACTACTGGTGATTTTGTTCCCAGGGCAGGCAGAATGCAATAGCCTATTTATTTCTGAACTGATATTAAACCATAGCTAAAGATAGTGTATAATTTTGTGTATGTCCATATAACCACAATCATAAGAGAGAGCAAGAAATAAGGTTCTCAAGAAAGAGAATCTGAGGAAGAACGCATAATCGTTGTGTTCAATCTTAGAGCTGCTTTTAAAGCTAACAGTGGAAAGTCCCCTTGACACGAAGTACTTCAGCTCCCCTTGCTCTAGTTTCCTTTATAAAAAGAAGTTAAGCCTCTCCAGCTTAACTAGAGAAACATTTTGAGTTAACTAAGGTTTTCCATTTCTTCTGCCACCTCCCTGCTCAAGCCATGATCACTGTGTGCCTGGATCTGTGGCAATGACCTCTTTCAGTTCAGGGGTGTGTGTGTGTGTGCGCGCGGGTGGGTGTGCACGCGCGCTCCTAACCACCCTTGTTGGCAAACCTCTTTGGTCCAGCCTACACATCACTGCTGAATTAAACCTCCTCAACGTGTCAGTGGGCTTATTTTCCTATTCAGAAGTCTTTAGAAGCTTCTCATTTTCTAGAGAAGAAAACTGAAATTCTTCAGACTAGCATTAAGTACGTGCTATGATTTAGTTTTACATCAAGATTTTCAGCACTTTTTCTTTACTCTGGTATACCAGAGTCCCTACACCAACCAAATATTTCTTCTTTCAGTTCACTCAAAACTTTCACTAAATTAATCACTGTAATTATTATGAACAAACAATTATTTTGTACCTTAATCACTATAGGCTTTCTGCCTTTGAGTCTTTGCTTAGTTTTTAACTTGGCTCTTATCTAGTATTTCTACCCTTCCTACAAAAGGCGCAGGTAAAAATCCTACCTTCATGTCTCTTTAACTCCCACCCACTTCTCCCTCTAGTGATCTCTCTGTCCTGAGGATTCTTGATTTACATGTGCACTCTCAGTATGTCGGTATATCTCCTCCTAGTTATCTTTTCTGGATATGCACACTTATGTAGTGTCTGCACTGAATTGGAATGCTACCAATTAAATGATTATTTAATTCTCTTCCACTTAACATATTATGGACATTTTCATGTCATTAAATATTTTTTTTAAGATTTTATTTATTTATTTGACAGAGAGAGGTCACAAGTAGATGGAGAGCAGGCAGAGGGAGGGGGAAGCAGGCTCCCTGCTGAGCAGAGAGCCCGATGTGGGGCTTGATCTCAGGACCCTGAGATCATGACCTGTGCCGAAGGCAGTGGCTCAACCCACTGAGCCATCCAGGTGCCCCCATTAAATATTTTTGAACTGTGATTTTTAATAGTTTCAGAGGTCATCTACATCACATTCCACATTGTATTAAAGCATTTTCACATAGTTAGACATTTAAAGTGTTCCCATTTTTTATGTAATAGGTAATGTTTTCCTGAACAATCTTACCTCTAATTGTGTATTTGACATAAATTCCTAAGAATGGGCTTACCACGAATGCCATTTATGAGGTTCTTGATTTGCATTTCCAAATTTCCTTCCAGATAGGTTAGGCCAACTTTTTTTTACGGATCGGTTGTGTTTGAACATGCCTTTTTAAACACTGTCTCATCTGCCCTGGGGGTTATCATTTGCTTGTGAGAAGTTTTGTGAATTCATGTTTGTGAATGAGGTAGTTACAACGTTTCTCATTGTAGGTTTACATGTTCTGTTTATAAGGCCTTAATCAGAGGGGTGTCTGCCAGTATTTTCTCTGGGTCTACAACCTGTCTTTTCATCACTTTCTTGACAGTATCTTTCTAAAAGCAGAAGCTCTTAATTTTTATTACTGAAGTATTGTTCACACACAGTGTTACAGTAGTTCCTGGTAAAGAGCATAGTGATTCTACAAGTTTATACACTCTGTTGGGCTCACCACAGTGTAGCTCCCATCCGTCACTGGGCAACACCATCACAGCATCATTGCCTTGATTCCCTATGCTGTGCCTTTCATCGCCATGACTTTTTCATTGCATAGCTGAAGTCTGTGGCTCCCACTCCCTTCACCCATTTTGCTTATCCCCTTAGCCCCGCCCCTCTGGCAGCCATCAGTTTATTCTCTGTATTTATGGGTCTGGTTCTCCTTTTTGTTTGTTCTGTTTTGTTTTGCAGATTCCACACATAAATGAAATCATAGGGTATTTGCCTTTTTCAGTTTGACTTATTTTATTTAGCACCATACTCTCTAGGTCTATGCATGTTGTTGCAAATAGCAATATTTCATTCTCTTTTATCTTTTATGGCTAAATAATATTCCATTGTATATATATACACACACATACTGTATCTTCTGTATCCATTCATCTGTGGGTGGACACTTGGGTTGCTTTCGTATTCTGGAGGCTGCATCAACTTACATTCCTACCCACAGTGCATGAGGTGTTCCCCTTTGGACACATACTCACTGACACTTATTATTTCTTGTCTTTTTGATTCTAGAAATTCTGACACATATAAGGTATTATCTTATAGTAGTTCTGATTTGCATTTCCTTGATAGTTAGTGATATTGTGTGGTTCATGTGTCTGTTTGCCATCTGTTTGTCTTCTGTAGAAAAAAAAAATATCTGCTTAGGACCTCTGTCCATTTTTAATTGGATTATTTGGGGGAGTTTTTGGTGTTGAGGTGTGTAATTTTTTAAAATATATTTTGTGTATTAACTCCTTATCAGATATGTCACTTGCAAATACCTTCTCCCACTCAGTAGGTTGCCTTCTCATTTAGTTGATGGTTTCCTTCACTATGCAGAAGCTTTTAATTTTGGTTTAGTCCCACTAATTTATTTTTGCTTTTGTTTCCTTTGCCTGACGAGACATATCTAGAAAAACGTTGTTACAGCTGATGTTAGAGAAATTATTGTCTTGTGTTTTATTCTAGAAGTTTATGGTTTTCTATCTCACTTTTAGGTGTCTTTAATCTAATTTGAGTTTATTTATGTGTGAGAAAGTATAATGAAGTGGTCCAGTTTCATTCTTTTGTGTATAGCTTTCCGATTTTCCCAACACCAGCACCATTTGTTGAGGAGACTGTCTTTTCCCCATCTTGTATTCCTGCATCCCTTGTTATTGATTAATTGACCATATATTGTGCGTTTATTTCTGAGCTCTCTTTTCTGTTCCCTTGATCTATGTGTCTTTTTTTGTGCCAGTACTGAACTGCTTTGATTACTAGAGCTTTGTAATATATCTTCACACCTGGGATTGTGATAATCTTCGGTTTTGTTCTTCTTTTTCAAGATTGTTTTGGCCATTCAGGGTCTTTGGAGGTTCACAAATTTTAGGGTTATTTATTCTAATTCGGTTAAAAATACTGTCGATATTTTGATGAGAATTGCTTTGAATCTGTAGATTGCTTTGGGTAGTATGGATGTTGTAACAATATTATTTCTTCCAATCCATGATTGTTTTCTTCAATTTCTTTTGTCCGCATCTTAATAGTTAAAAGAGTTGAGGTTACCTCCTTGGTTAAAATTATTCCTAGGTATTTTATTCTGTTTGGTGCAACTGTAAATGGAATTGTTTTCATAATTTCTCTTTCTGCTACTTCGTTACTAGGGTATAGAAATGCAGCTGATTTCTGTGTATTAATTTTGTATCCTGTGACTTTGCTGAATTCATTTATTGCTTCTAATAGTTTTTTGGCAGAGTCTTCAGGGTTTTTTATATGTATAGTATCATATCATCTGCAAATAGTGACAACGTTACTTCTTTCATGCCAATTTGGATACCTTTTATTCCTTTTTCTTATCTGATTGCTGTGGCTAGGACTTGCAGTACTGTGTTGAATAAAAGTGATAACAGTGGACATCCTTGCCTTGTTCCTGATTTTAATGGAAAAGCTCTCAGTTTTTCACCATTGAGTACTATGTTATCTATAGGTTTTTCATGTATGGCCTTTATTATGTTGAGGTGTGTTCCCTCTAAACTTGCTTTATTGAGCATTTTTAACATAAACAATGTTGAATTTTGTCAAATTCTTTTTCTGCATCTACTGAGATGATTGTATGACTTTATATCCTTCATTTGGTTAATGTGATGTATCACATTGGTTAGTTTGTAAATAGTGAACCGTCCTTGATTGAACCATCCCCAGAACAGAAGCTTTTAATTTTGATGATGTTCAGTATCAAATTGTCATGGAATTTGCTCTTAGTGTCTTACCTAAGAAATCCTCAGCTAGTCCAGAGTCACAAAGATTTTCTCCTGTGTTTTCTTGAGAAGTTTTATAGTTTTAAGTTTTTATAGTATGATTCTTTAATTTTTTCACATGGTATGAGATATCAATTGGGATTCATTTTCTCATGGTAATTAATAAAAGATGCAAATTTTTCCAGATAAGGAAATTAAAATAAAAACTCATCTATCAAAGATATGTTTGTTGTGTAAAAAAAGAGAGAAGTAGTTTGCCTTTAAGGTGATACACAGGAAATTATTGCTACTAGTTTATGTCTTCAGTCTAATTTGGGGCATTACTCAGATGAGTAGATGAATGATTATCATCAGAAAACCATACCTTATATTACCACTTGAGTTGTTTGGGAGCTAGATTTTTTTTTATTTCACTTAAGTGACTAATGTAATTGTGTTCATTAATATATTTATTTATACAACAAGCATTTTTGAGAGTTAAGGAGTACAAAACACTACACTTCTTGGATAGTGTGGGAAATGATTTCTCTGCAGTCCATGAACAACCTGTATGCAATTAACATCCAATTTCTAGAATGAAAGGAAGTCAACGTAATTAACTTTCTTGAGCCACAAAATTATAATAACATAAGAAACATCTGTCAACATTGAGAGATTTTGGGGGCTCTTGGGAATGTACTAATAAAGATTATTAAAGGAAAGATTGGATAAGTAAGAAGATTTTGTGAATATCCTTGAAGTTATTTGTGAAATGAAAAGTTTCTCAGTAATTGGCAGGGCCACCAAAGCCTTTTTATCACCTGTTTTTCTCTGTAGGTCATCAGCTCAATGAGCTCCCTTTCTGAGTACTGCCTGCCTTCCATTCTGCGTACATTATTTGACTGGTATAAAAGGCAAAATGGCATTGAGGATGAATCACATGAATACAGACCAAGAACAAGCAATAAATCAAAAAGGTATATTTCTTTTGTGTAGGAATTATGAGGTTCCTTCCTTCCTTCCTTCCTTCCTTCCAGAAACATAAGTCAAAATGGGATTTATGCATCATCTAAATCTGCCTGTCTGCACATGGATACCTAGCAGGTGCTGCAGGGGACAGGGCAGGGGCAGCTGTCTAGCTAGCAGTGGGAGTACTAGTCACTGTCACTTGTCACAGGTTGAAAAGATATACTTAGCCTTATTTTGACATTGGTGAGGCAGGTGTAAAGGGCCCTAGGTTACCCTCTTGTCTGCTTTTTTCCTGAGCTCTTTCTCCTCCAGTGTATACCTAAAAGCAGAAGGGCTGTTGCAGGCCCTGCGTGATGCTCTCTCGTCCTTGCTAGTATCCTTGAGTGCCCAGGGTGCCTGTGTGGGGAGGAGGTGGGGCGGGACATCAGCAGTAGGCCTGGAGCTGCCACAAATTAACCCTGTGACTTTGGACAACTCACCATCTCTCTATACTTTAGTGTTTTTGCGAGGAAAAACAGGGAAGTCAGGTTGCATCATCTCAAACTTCCCTTGCAGCTGAGAATTTTGTTTATTCTATGCTGCCCTTCTCTTATGGATTTGAAAAGTGGAACTTGCTGCTACAGAAACACTTTAACAACCATAAAATTTAAGACTCATGTACTGTCAAATGAATGGGCATCCCCCAAAAGTTAATGTAAATATAAGTAATTTCATGTTTGAAATATAAGTAAATATAAGAAAGTTTGCTATATTTACCTTTTAAAAATATTTTAAAAACAGACTTCTCTGTATGAATCGATTATGCATTTTTAAGGAGAAGTAAACTGAAATGAATTATTCAGAAAATAAGACATTAATTACTTCTTGTGAGTGATTTATCTCTTTCATTTCTCTTGACACTTCTAATACATTTTTTAAAATACCCACTTCTCAGTGTTATGGAATGAATTACATTTCATCCACACTTGTAATTTCATTTTATAATATGCTTGAGTTTATGCAAGATTGAGTCCTTTATTTATCATCTTGTTTGGGAGAGAAATTAATAGGTTTTCATGTTGAATCATTTCTTAGTTGAAGAGAGGGAATTTTCTTGTGATATAATTTACGTGTGGCAAAATTCATTCTTTTAAAATGTGTAGTTCTGTGTTTTTAGTATATTCACAAGGTTGTACAGCCATCACTACTAACTCCAGAACATTTTATCTCCCCAAAAAGAAACCCTATTCTAATTAACAGTCTCTTCTTACAAATATTTTTGATGTATATAATTTTAAAGGTAAAATCTTAATTCTGAGTCTGAAAATGGTTCAGAATGTGTGATCAGTAAGCTAATTGTACCAGGGGCACCTGAGTGGCTCAGTTGGTTAAGTATCTGACTTTCACTCAGGTCATTGTCTTAGGGTCCTGGGATCGAGTTCATGTATGACTTCATGCTCAGCAGGGAAATCTGCTTGTCTTTGTTCTGCTGCTCCCTTGCTTGTGCTCCTTCTCTCTCTCAAATAAATAAATAAATAAATAAATAAAATCTTTAATTAACTAATGGTATCATTTTATTATCCTTCTCATATGACATGTTAGTTTATAAACAGATAATAAACTTTTCTTGGGAGTGAGGAATGGAGCCATTTTAGTGAGTTGAATTGAGTTTTAGTGTTGTCTGTTTTGTCAAGTTTTTGGTTACTAAAACTGGATTATTTATTAACTAATTTCTTTATGGATTGGAAAATAATATTTTAAAAGTCATGTTACTGATTGTTTTGAGGAGATCAGAGTAGTTGCCAAGATCAAATACGGCATCAGGACAGAGAAATTCCGCTTAGCAGCATTTAATCAACCTTTGGAGGTACAAATAAGAATGTTTGGGAGAAAGCCAAAAGATAAGTGTGTCCAGAGCAGGATGTAGGTGATGATGCAAGTTTCTGTTACTAGAAGCAAAGAAAAGAGGAACTTTGGAGGAAGCATAAGCAACTGAAAACAGTTAAATGTGACAGATGTGTACTAGGGTAACGATTTCTAAGATTAGTACAACATCAACATTTTGACGGCCAAATAAATTTGTCGAATGCTGCTGGCTCCTGGCAGTTAGACCTCAAACCAGCAATAAAGTTGAATTCATTATTGGAAAAGTATAGGTCTTATTTTTATATGAAAGCATAAATTGACTTATTAAAAAGAATCAGGGGTTTAAAGTTTTTCTCCCTGCCAAGAACTGCTTCCTCAAGGTCCTCTGGCCCCTTTAAAAGGCTCTTGTTGGCCATCCAACACAACAAGTTTCTGTCTACTGCCGCTGGCCATCTTTGAAAGCTCTCCTTCCTTTCAGTCTTCAAACTTCTTATTTACTTATTCCATGATATAATCTCTAGGTCAGACTTGTGAATGTTCTCTTTTCTTAATACAATTCCATGTGTTTTCTGCTCCTCCAGCTGGCAGAAGCTCTTAACGGTTCTAATGGGTCTTGAAAGACTGCAGATAGATGATTTGGGCCAGTGCTCTTTTTCTTGGCAGGACGAGTCACAGTGATCCTGAATGAATGAGTTCCTACCCTGTCCATACATTTCTCCTTGAGAGTTACAGTTACAGCCTCCCTTGTTAACCTATTCTGTCATCCACCAGCCTTCATTTGACTTGCTCAAAGTTTCAGAGCTTCTCCAGAAGTTCAAACATCACCTACCTTTCTTCTCATTCCCATTGACTGAAGGGTAAAACATTCGATATTTAAAATGTTCTTGATTTATTTTAAACATACCTGCCTGACAAGCCCAAATCTGGTCATCCTTTCTCATGGCTTTTCCTTACTATGCAAGCATTGAGCAGTTCCGTGTTCAAGAGACTATGTTAAATACAGTAAATGCTTTATCTTGTTTAGTACTCAAGCAGACCTTTCTGTAATTATTATTATTATTCCCATTTTGTAAATGCAGAGATTACTGGTAGATAGAAGAGGCATAATTTTAATCCAGGACTGTTCCACACCAAAGCCAGGGCTCTTAGCCACAGTTCTGTGCTAGGGTCTCGGCAATCATGTCATTTGTCTTTCTTGGTTCAATTCCAAATTAGCCCTCAATGAATACGTTAGAGAAGCAGAAACTGGGGGTTGGGCTGGGGGTGGACAGACATTTCTGTCCTTCTGCCAACGCTAATTCTGCTCCCTAACCTTTGAGTGAGTTCAAATGACTCCACTTTGCCTCTCCCTACCTCTTCTTCCACCTGTTTTATGACCATTCTCTCTCCCACTGCCCCCTCACTTCTTCATTCATAAATCTCAAGTGACAGAAGGTCAAGAGGAAAGAGGCATGGAAACCAAAAAAGAATAGTGATTTCTAACCTTTCTCCACCCTCTGTAGTCCTGCTGTAGCTGATAATCACATTTTGTCCTTACAGTTTCCTGCATTGTGTAGCTTCTTTCCCAGGAGTTTCTCAATCTCCACCTCTGTTATGGCAGCCCTGCCCTAGGTCTCTCTCCATTCTACAGATGATAAAATTCCAGAAAGTTACCTTAGAGAAGTCCATGGAATGACACCGGGGTGGCTCAGTCAGTTAAGTGTCTGCCCTCAGGTCAGATCATGATCCCAGAGTCCTGGGATAGAATCCTTCTTCAGGCTGCCTGATCAGTGGGGAGCCCGCTCTCCCTCTGCCCCTCCCCTTGCCTGTGCTCTCTCTCTCACCTTCTCTCTCTCAAATAAAATCTTTATAAAAATAAATGAAGAAAGAAAGGTCCATTGAATCCATTGAGATCCACAAGTAGCTACTCAAGCTGACATGGTTGAAAAGTTGAAATTTGAAGTAAAAATTCTGGTCCAATGTGAGTTCCCTACCCCTCACTGATAACAAGAAGCGTTAGCCTATATTTACCACTGTAATTTCGTAATAGAAGAATTGGTTTGCAGTCCATTGGGAATGCGCCTTGATGTCTGGTGAATTGTATCACTTCCTGAGTATCTTCAATGACACTGAATGTGAATATTTTAAATTTTACAGTGATGAACAACAACGAGATTATTTAATGGAAAGACGGGACCTCGCCATTGATTTTATTTTTTCTTTAGTATTAATAGAAGTTTTGAAACAGGTAGGTCAGGAATTTAATGTTCCTTTTAGATAAGATTTATCTAAAAACTACTTACGTTTTTAAAATCTGTTTTAAATTGTTGGTGAATTTCAGATACTGGGTCATGTGAATTATGTTTATTGACTGCTAGAGGCCATATAGTTTCCAGAAGTACTGTTACTGATTTGATCTTTAATATTCCCTTCGTTTAGAGCTATCTTTTTCTTTTTTCTTTTCAGATTCCACTTCATCCTGTAATAGACAGTCTAATACATGATGTTATTAACTTGGCTTTCAAGCACTTTAAGTACAAAGAAGGGTAAAGTAATTTCTCTCCTTAGAATTTTGAAGAAGTTGGGTACTTAAATCTAAAACAAGTGTGCTCTTTTTAGGTGACAGGGGAACCCTTCACTTGTCTCATCATATCTTATTTAGGTACCTTGGTCCTAACACTGGCAATATGCACATTGTGGCCGACCTGTATGCGGAAGTCATCGGCGTGTTGGCACAAGCTAAGTAAGTGAACGTCAGTCCTTTACCATAAGAACTTGAGTGCCTCTTCTACCTCAGTCCAGCCCCACTCTCAGGAAAGGACTGTGTGTGAGCTCGCAGAGAGCTAGGCTTCTTTTTGCGATGGCGCCATGTCTCTGAAACTGACTAAAACTCCCTCAAGGCAAGTACCAAGTCTGTTTTCAGTCGTTTTCTCTAGCATCTGTTTTATCTGGCAGTTGGGTCAGGACCTACCTGGAGTCCATGAGTTTCAGACTACTGCATCAAAGAAGGAAGTGGACTAACCCAATTACTTTTTCTCTCTGCCCTAATATTCCAAAGACATTTATCAGTTTTAGAAGTTTTGTTTTATATATTCCATGAGCGAGTAGTTACGATATATATCATCTGTGAATGGGAAAATTCCATTCTAGAATGTCCCTCTACTATAGACCTTACTTAATTCAGCTGAGCTAAAAATGTCCCAGACTCTGTCATGGAAACAAGTCGGGGGAAAATTCTCATTGCTAAATTTATCTGGCCCCATAACACTACTTTAGCAGGCTAGAACAAAGTGATGTTAGACTATTAGCAATAAACTACTTCTCCAAAAATGATGTCACACCTTATTCACCCATCTTCATCTTATTTAACCCTGAGGCAAATCAAGCAAAATCCTGAATGCCGAGATTAGGCAAAATGAGCCAGAGACAAAATATGAATCCAGGCCAGGAGGTGAGCTTAGAACAACAGTGATACCCTGATGCTTGTGAAATGCAATCCTCAGAAAGAGATTTTTATCAACAAGAGATGGAATTTCCTAACTTAATAGCATGGAAATACCCAGTTTATCCAAAAACAAAATTTTATAAAAAGTATTTACTTAGCAACCTTACCTAGCGAAAAGGTTCAAGAACTCAGGAAACATACCCCCCAAATTCTTCAATGTGACTTATTTAACCTGGTTTATCTAGTCATCTCAACTATATATTTTTTCTAACATGTAAAACATCAGTGTTAGGTGAGAGAGAGGTAGGGACACTGATGCCAGTGAGAAATATCAAGGTCAAAGACTAGCAGCAACAGAGAGAAAGAAAAAGTAGTCAAAGCCTACATAAGAACTAAACTACAGAGTTATCTGGGCCATTTTGCATGAGATTATGTTGACTTTTTTTTGCAGCCCATTGTCATAATTGTGGTTCATGAGCCATCAAGGAAAAAAAACCCAATACATCCTTTTCTGTTACAACTGAATATAAAATTTTGGCATTTTGAAGGGAGAAGCTTCAATTACCTAGCAAGTTGATTCACATGTATCAACCCATTTCTAGAAAAGATTGTAAAAATAAGTTATTGATATGTTTTTGGCTCATTTGTGTTAAACCCTCAAAATCTCAGCATATTCCTGTGTAATTCCTTCTGCAATTATCCCAGCCCAAGTCTCTTATACTATCATTTGGAAAATTTAATTTGCTAAAAATGGCTTTTTGTGTTTTTCTTAGTTGTTGTGAACTATGCGTGACAACATTGGTTACTGTAGATTAGCTTCCTTAGCAGTAGTGATGTTGATTGTGAATGAACTGAGAAACAATGTTATAACTAAGCCACATTCTAAGGTTATAGGAATTTCTATATTAGGTCAGATTTATATGATCCACCAAGCCAGTGTTCTTTTGCCACCAACCATGGCTTGTTTTAATTTCCATGATGTCAATATTTGTCCTAATTCTTACCCAGCAATAGCTGGGTATGTGAAATGTCTCAATTTGGACAATGCTCCCGTACTTGCCAGTCATAAGAGAATCCCTTGGTCAGTGTCTTTTTATGGTAACTTCAGTAGTGTATAGTAATCACAGTGATATATTCTCAACCAGTCAATGTATAGGTAACCTTTATTAATAGTACAATCCTGTGTCATAATCCAAATTATCACATTGTTTCCTTTTTGTGAATATGCCAGAAACATTACTTTGTCATTACCATAGAAAAGTACTGTTTACTTTGTTCTCAGTGGAGGAAAAATGATGTATGCTTATCTAGTACAGGGTGGTTATCTTTTTTTTTTAATAAACTTGAGTAATATAGCAATTCTAATTTTAGACTTTAGATCTAGCTCCCAGTGGTAATGCATATGAAATATTTTCTTCTTTATGACTTTAGTTATTAATGCTTAATTTTAGTCTTTAAGTTTTAGCGAAATCACTATTTTTTACTTACTAATGATAATGCACTTAATTCCTGTCATAGAGGGAAAAAATTTTTGCTATTTAGTGATTATCACCCAAAGCGTTGACTTTCTGAAAGTCAGTTGAGTTAAAGTTTGACTTTTTTAGGTTAAGTTTTTTTGGTTAAAATCTGATATATTTATTTAAATAGTGATAATGGCCTCTAAGATTCATAGATTTCAAAATTACTTTCTCTTTATACAGTATAATCATAATGTATTTATTCTTAAACTCTCACTTCTATAGTATGTATGAATCATTTTAAAGCAGTTTTTTTTTCCCATATGGATGTTCTAGTATTTCAAAGACCGAGTAATCATTGAGTTACTGTATTTACTAAAGGCACAGTCATTAAAAACGAATTAATTTTTCCCTAAAATTACTTTACAGAAAAATAGATTTTAAGTGCAAATAGATTTTGGGATACTTCTAATGCTAAAATAGTATGTTTATGTCATCTGGGACTTTTAAAAGTAAAAGACAGCCATATTTATTCTTCATTGAAAAATAAACAGACTGTCAGCCACCCACTCCTGAGACTGTTGACCTAGTAAGTTATACAAGTAACCTGCCCCCTCCTACTGCTCCTGGTTTTAGTCCTGGATTAGGGATAGAAAACAAACTTTCCTAAGTATCATATGGTCTTTAAGACAGTATAATTCTAACCTATAAGATTACTTTTTCCTTTCAAGCTTTCACATTTCAAAATTAAAATCCTTGGTAAGTTTTTTAGTGTTTGGGAATAACTTGAATAAAAATACAATTTTTAAAAATCCAGTTGAGAATTAATAGATTTATATAATCTTGATTAAAAATGTTCCTTCCATTGTTTTGCACGCCATTTCTGCCTCCCACCCTTTATTATCATTGCCTAAAGACTCAGCCTTTACCCCAGCTCAAATCCCCAGAAATCTCTACTAATTTTCCAGCTGGAAAGAGCCCTTTCATTCTCCTATGCCCTGGAGCCTCTTTAAGTGTGTTAGTCTCATAAAGGCAATGTGAAATATGAGAAAGTGATTTGGCCTGACCATTCCACCTCCCGGAAAGATCAGTGAGATTCCAGCAAAGGGTCAGGCAGTGGCAAATACACCTCACAAAAAATAATAACAACAACAATTATTATTGTAAATAATATTTAATAATTTAAATAAATACTAGTCATAATTGGTTTAATGAATAAACTGTAAATAAATAATATTTAATGGTTATTACTCTTATTAATATTTTAAAATTATTATTGTTATTATTATTCACATCGCTTTATCTTCCCAATCAAACTGTATACATTGTTCTTAAAACAGTGACTGTATTTCATAGTTCATGACAAGGTAAGGCAGCTGGAGTATGGTAGAAATCCCTGGAATTTGTGTCAGAAGACTTGCTTTTGAGTCTTCTTTGTCATGTTGATCTTCCATGTCTGTTTCCTTATTTGTAAAATGGAAATGTGTTCACTGCCTGACACAGTAGATTGTTGTGAAGGCAAAAATATAAAACAATATAATGTGCATAAAATATAAATCGTCTTACAAATATACCTTATCATGATTCCATGTCCAGACCAGTGTTTCATAAACTTTAGACAGCAAAATCACCTCTAGGGCTTGTTAAACAAGAGTCCTGGAAATCAGCCCCAGTGTTTCTTACTCAGTGGGTGTGGGGTGGGCCAATAATGAGTGTTTCTCCTAAGTTCCAGGCAGTCCTGCTGCTGCTGCTGATGATGATCTGGGGGCCATGCTTGGAGAACCACTGGTCCAGACATGACAGCTCACAGATTAAGTGTAGGGACTCTAGAGCCAGACACTTGGCTTGAAATTCTGGCTGTCACTTACCAGCTATGCGACTTGAGCACATGAAGAAGTCTCAGCCTCAAGTTCCTGTTCTGTCAAAAGGGTTTAATAATACTACTCTGCTCAAGTTGTGAGGATTGAATGATCATGAAGATGAACTGTAGGGTTGTCTGAACTTTGGTTGGCATATTGTATGTGCTGGATGTCTCCCTATAGCTGTCATGGTCACCGTCTTCAGTATCAGATTATTTTCTACTCTACAAGGAGGAGGAAAGAAAGAGGACATTGGCATTTGGATTTTCTGTTTTCTGCTCCATTGCCTTCTTAAAAACCTCTTTTATTGGGAAATATGTGTAGCAAACATGAAGAAAAGTCTGTAAATTGGCTTAAGAAAAATGCAGTTCTAACAAATTATTACCAAACGAGCCCCACATAACTTTCTGCACCCGAGCCAGGAGCAAGAAAATGGCCAGCTGTTGCCAAGTCTCTAACACCAACTTGCCCATCATGGCCGTCTGTACTGCCTTCTGGTGAAACAGTACCTTCATGTTTACTGCCTATTTTATTTGACCTCAAGTTTCTACCTTGAGCTGTCAAGAGTTTTCTCAACCTTCCAGGATTCTGTTAGTTGGCCTTTAACTTTTATAATCATAATAACCCTCTTTAATCATGCCTTGCTCCTAATTGACCTTTTCACATATGTGGAATCCCAGGCTGACTGTCTCAGGAAGCAACACACAATGAGTTTTAGAATGCTTTCCTTTTTCTTTTAACTAGACATTTCAGAAATAGTTAGGATAGCTTTTATGTATATGTTCCTCTACCTTGGGTACTTTGCAGATCTGCTACTATTTTCCAACCTCTTAGGGTCTATTCTTTTTTATAATCTTATATGAAAATGTTGTAATTAATATTATTAATTGTTACTATTTTACTATTTATACAGACACCTCAAGCTCCTTGCAGGCTTTGTTTCTTTAGTTGTAACATCCCAGGCGTGGAGAAAATTCTTATTCAATCTTTTTTTTTTTAATTTATTTTTTATTTATTTTCAGCATAACAGTATTCATTCTTTTTGCACCACACCCAGTGCTCCATGAAATCCGTGCCCTCTCTAATACCCACCACCTGGTACCCCAACCTCCCACCCCCCACCACTTCAAACCCCTCAGATTGTTTTTCAGAGTCCACAGTCTCTCATGGTTCACCTCCCCTTCCAATTTCCCCCAACTCCTTTCTCCTCTCTAACTCCCCATGTCCTCCATGCTATTTGTTATTCAATCTTTTAGATTCAATTTGAATTGTTTCATTATTAGATTCTCCTCAACCTAAAAATATTTTTTACAATGATCATTAACCAAAAAGTATGAAAGAAACAACAATAGAAAACTCTGGAAATGGATTAGGA
The DNA here is from genome assembly GCF_022355385.1 of Mustela nigripes. NCBI lineage: Eukaryota > Metazoa > Chordata > Mammalia > Carnivora > Mustelidae > Mustela > Mustela nigripes. The sequence continues at coordinate 13,978,529 of NC_081571.1, forward strand.
CTATTTCTTGGCATGATTTTCTGTCATTGTCACAAAGAGCAGGCCTGTGCTATTGCTCAGATGCTCACAATTAGACATACTTCAGGTCCCTGGGGTTGGCAGGTATGCTAGAAATTGCCCAGCCTGAGGAAATGGAGCTTTTTGTTGTGCTCAATTTAAGAGCGAGGCCATTTTGAGAGGGTCTGAATAAACCTGGATCTTCTCCCTGACTGAAGGAAACATTGAGCATCTCATAGACTAAGAGAAGGAGAGGTTTGTACTCTTTGCCCAATCCCACATAGTAGATCTTTACAAAATGACAGCCATGTTCTTCAACTAATTCAAAGGACTCCTGTCACTGTGCCCTGTCACTCCTAGACACTGGAGGCCTCCATTATGGTCACTTTCGTACCCATTATTTGATAAACCACTCTTGTTCTCTTTTTAGATTCCCTGCTGTGAAGAAGAAATTTATGGCAGAACTCAAGGAATTACGACACAAAGAGCAGAGCCCATATATTGTTCAGAGCATTATCAGCTTGATAATGGGGATGAAATTCTTTCGAATTAAGATGTATCCTGTAGAGGACTTTGAGGCTTCTCTTCAGTTTATGCAGGTAGGTAACTTCTTGGGCAGGAGAACCAGGGGGCTGAACAACTCCCTTCATCAGAACGACTGACTTGGAACATGAAAGCCCATTCACTTGACAATGTAAAGAAGTCCTACGTTTTCCTCAGTAGTGCACAACGTGCTTTGTAACCAAATACTAGAGTTGCAGGCAGATAATTTCACTTTTAAACTTTCATATCACCTTTGAAGTAGGGCGTATAGTGGAATGTCTTCTTGGTGGACTTTTTTTCTCTTTTTGACCCATCAGCTACATTTTGATCTATGCATAAAATACAGCTGATTTTTTGCTTTTTATAATTGATAGCATTGAGGTGGCTGTGTTAACATTCATAGACATCCGAACTTTAAATAATGTGGAAAACTTTGTATTCCAACTATAAAAGAGAATCAGTTTTTAAAAAATCAACCAAACTGTACATATGGTTTAGGTGTCAATTATTCAGTGTTTCTCATTACATACTAACAGAAGAGTTGTTGCTAATGTGGATTTTGCAGAACATGAGGCTCTATTAGAATTTATGAAACTTTCTTTGGTACTGCTGAAACTAGGTTTAGTGAGGGTCTTTATCAGTGTCAAGCTTAGATATAGGGATGAGGCATATAGACTGTACTGCTTCATACCGACTGAAATGGCTATAACCAAAAAGACAGATAACAGGAAGTGTGGGTACAATGTAGGGAAATTGGAACACACATACACTGCTGGCGGGAATATAAAATGGCCTAACAACTTTGGAAAACAGTTTGGCGGTCCCTCAATGGTTTTAGGGATATATGCAAAAGAAATGACAGTATACATTCACACAGAAACTTGAATGCAAATGTTCATAGCAGCATTATTCATAATAACAAAAAAGTGAATATAGCCCAAATGGTCATCAACTGATGACTAGATAAACAAAATGTGGTATATTCATCTAAGGAAATATTATTTGGCCATGAAAAGGAATGAAGTACTGATATATGCTACAAAGTACATGTATGTACCTTGAAAATATTATGCTAAACAGAAGAATTCAGACAAAAGGCTGCATATTACATGATTCCATTTGGATAGGCAAATCCATAGAGACAGAAAAAAGATTGGTAATTGTGTAGGGCTTAGAGGAGGGGAATGTGATTAGAGAGGTTGGAAATGACTGCTAAAGACCAGAGAGTTTCTCTGAAGGGTAATGAAAAAGTTCTAAATTTAATTATGGTGATAAAGGTACATTGTGGGGGCCCTGGGTGGCTCAGTTGGTTAAGCATCTGCCTTCAGCTCAAGTCATGATCCCAGGGTCCTGGGATCAAGCCCCACTTCAGGCTCCCTCCTCAGGAGGTTGTCTGCTTCTCCCTCTCCCTCTTTGGGCCACTCCTCTGCTTGTGCTCTCTCTTTCTCTCTCACACTCTCTGTCAAATAAATAAATAAATAATCTTTTTTTAAAAATGTACAATTGTGAATATCCTAAAAGCCATTGAATTATATGCTTTAAGTGGGTGAATTACATATCATGTGAATTATATCTCAGTGAACCTATTTAAAAACAAAAAGAAGAATATATGCCATGTATCAAACTTCTTGGGTTTAAATTCAAACTTCAGCACTTACCAGCGCATTGACCTTGGGCAAGTCACCCTTAACCCCTCACCACTCACCACCTCACTTACCTTTGTGTAGAGCAATAATAATGGCACTAACCTTAGAAGGTGGTTCTGAGGATTCTTGGTACATGGTAAGCACTTAGTTGTTAACTATGTTGATCCCTCTCTCATATGAATAATTCATGTATCTATGTACTTGAGTAATGACTTGAAAGAGTATTTACATGCATATATAAAATTATGTAGGAAAAGAACTGTAATTCCAGGAAGCATGAAGCTCTGTTCTGCACTGGGGAAACCATCTCAATGACTCCATGTTGGCAGTGCCTTTCTTGGACTGTTGTCTTAGTATAGAATCAATAGAGTAGGGATTTTAGTAACGTTTATTGGCAGTGGTCCCAACCTTGACTGAAATCAAGTATAATAGCTAATATAAATATTACATATCGTCACAAACACGTGTAGCCTTAGACCCTTCCATGAAAACAATACCTAATGAAGAATTATTACCAAAAAGGCCAGAAAGGAGAAAGGGGCTGGTGGAATTCTCAACAGGTCAGCTTTCCTAATAAATGATTCTCTGGGCCACCAGAAATACCCTTTCATAGATGGTAGTCCACACGTAAAGACCGCCTTGCTTGAGGAACTATTCTAAGGGTTTCTTGCCTGAGGTGGGGGAGGGAAGCATTCCAGACTTGCTTATGAAACTATCTGAATAATAAACACACCTAAAATGTCAGAGCTAAGAAGTAAACAGCTCTGTGCCTGGGGCTGTCACAGGTCCCAAAATAAGTTTAATATCTTCTGCCTGCCTTACCTTCTCTGGGGATTTGTGTTTGTGGGTTAATCAAGGACTTAGGGCCCCACGCACAGTAGGTGGTCAACAAAATTTGTCAGCAGCCTATGTCTGAATGAATCAACCAGTAAGTCAGTGGATGAGTATTGTTCCTGATTGTAGATGCTTTGTCCTTTCAGCATAGTAGGAGAAGTAGGAGTCTGAGAAAAGCAGTTTTGCAAAATGTCATTGAGACTATTTTGAACTGAAGTATAAATGCTAGAACCCAGTGATTTTTCTTTAATGGATTAAGGAATATGCTATGTTAGTGTGTATGATTGAATTAAGAGCTGTTTCCTTAAATTTGTTTAAGGACATTTTATATGCACATTTTAATCTATTCTCCCTCCTTTCTGTTTTTTTTTTTCTACTTCCTAGGAATGTGCACATTATTTCCTCGAGGTCAAAGACAAAGATATCAAGCATGCCTTGGCAGGGCTTTTTGTTGAAATTCTTGTCCCAGTTGCTGCGGTGAGTTAATGTTTTTATTTTTTTTTAAGAACTTCAAATTGGATTAGAGGATCACCAATTTCATTAATATAATATTAACATGCATCTCTATTTTAGGCTGTTAAAAATGAAGTAAATGTTCCTTGCCTTAGAAACTTTGTCGAAAGCCTGTATGACACCACGCTGGAACTTTCTTCTCGAAAGAAGCATTCGTTGGTTAGTAACTCTTGAGAGAATGCAAAACTTCAGAGGCTGAAATTTGAGTTATTTGAGAGTCATAAAAGTCTCCCAGAAGGGAGATTACCTGCAGCTCCCCCCAAAAGAGGGAGCATTTCAAAATTTTGAGCTTGTACTTAACATTGACTATAACCGGATCCCAATAATATGAGGGGATTAGACAGTGTCACCTCAGACAACCCTTCTTGTCCTAAGATTCTGTTGTTTATTTTCAAGACTGGCTTAACTTGATTTTTGTTTAATTTTGAGTATTTTTTCAAATCTGAAAGTCAAAGTTTATAATAACAGTTTACCTTTTTCAATCTCCAGAGGTCTTTACTGGTTCGTTCCTATCCTGATATTGAAAATCAAAATGGAAGCAGGCAGCAAAGGGAGTTGGGAGATAGACAGTTGCCCGTAGGAAAGATTCTCAGAAGGCTGAGAAAACAGTAGTTGGGAAAGGTTTTGTGTTGAAGAGCAGCAGCACATAAAATTCTTCTCAATTACCAGAACCCTTTGCCCTCAGTGGAAAAAAAAGAAAAAAAAAAAAAACCAAACTCTGGTTTATGAATGGAAATGTGGCTTGTGAGCCACAATTGTGATAGTGTGGAGGAAGCAGATTAATTAGGTAACTGGTTAACTGGCATGATTTACGCCAGTCTTCAAAGTATGAGCGTTGGCACCATTATTTGAGCTAATGTTCAGAGTTGCTTTGCTGGCAGTGCTGACGGATGTCTTCACTGTCTTCTTCAATGGTAGCATAGTTCAAAGTCAGTTTAAAAGCAAGTGAATAAAAAAATGAAGTTAATGGTCCATAATGCACTAAATCTCTTTGTGGCAATTGTTTTTTGCTAATTCACCTTAATGGATGAGCCAGTTCTATTTTTGTTTAAATTTTCCCTAGCTTTAATTCTTTGGGCACCATCCATGTGTATGTTTGGTTCAGCAGAATGGTGATGGGGGTTGCATATATATTTTTTGGTGGCCGCTCATTAGCTTGTCTATCTTCTCCAGTTGCTGTGGGAAACCAGCCCAGTTAGGCAGTAAAAGCACAGTAGCACCTCTGTTTATTCACACGTAAGCAAATTCCTCCTGTGGTTAAATTTGTCTTGGTGGAGTTTACCAATGCAATAACATTTCTTTTAGGAATCTTCTTTAATTACAGGAAGATTGCATGCAAAGAAAATATATACACCTACCTCTCAGACAAGGACAAGCTAGTAGATGTTTCTGAGCAAAAACCCCAATAACATTTTTAAAATCAGTGTGCCTTCCTGCTTTCTCTCTGATGATTGAGAGTGATCTAAGACAATGAGTTTGTTTTTAAAATTCGTAAGTGAAGACAAAATCAGTAAATCAGATTTCCACTTACTATACATGAAACTTATTATACACTTTAAAATTCTAGATAATTCCACCCCCATCGTTGTCAGAAGGCATTTGCGAAATGCCTACTTCTGCATGGCCCCCTCTGAGCCTATAAAGCGTCCTGTTTATTCTGGCCCACAGAGAGAGGTAGTGATTCCAGAGAACGTGTGTTACCTGGTTTGTTGAAATAGAAATCAGCTTGTGACCTCACCTTCTTTCTCCTCAGGCCTTGTACCCCCTGGTGACCTGCCTTCTCTGCGTCAGTCAGAAGCAGCTGTTCCTGAACAGGTGGCACGTCTTCCTCAACAACTGCTTATCCAACCTTAAAGTTAGTATTTCTCCGTTCAAAAAGTCTTTTATTACACGAGATATGTGTCTGAGACTGGTGCATGTGCTTCTGAGAGCGATTCCTTATGTCTGCAGGGGAATTAGTCTATGCTATTGAGAAAATGAAAGAATATATATTTTTTTAATTTTTAATTTTTAATTTTTTTTAGTTTTTATTTTATTTTTTTATTTTTTTAATTTTTTTTATAATTTTTTATTTTTTATAAACATATATTTTTATCCCCAGGGGTACAGGTCTGTGAATCACCAGATTTACACACTTCACAGCACTCACCAAAGCACGTACCCTCCCCAATGTCCATAATCCCACCCCCTTCTCCCAACCCCCCTCCCCCCAGCAACCCTCAGTTTGTTTTGTGAGATTAAGAGTCACTTATGGTTTGTCTCCCTCCCAATCCCATCTTGTTTCATTGATTCTTCTTCTACCCACTTAAGCCCCCATGTTGCATCACCACTTCCTCATATCAGGGAGATCATATGATAGTTGTCTTTCTCTGCTTGATTTATTTCGCTAAGCATGATACGCTCTAGTTCCATCCATGTTGTTGCAAATGGCAAGATTTCATTTCTTTTGATGGCTGCATAGTATTCCATTGTGTATATATACCACATCTTCTTGATCCATTCATCTGTTGATGGACATCTAGGTTCTTTCCATAGTTTGGCTATTGTGGACATTGCTGCTATAAACATTCGGGTGCACGTGCCCCTTTGGATCACTACGTTTGTATCTTTAGGGTAAATACCCAGTAGTGCAATTGCTGGGTCATAGGGCCCAGATCTCGAATAGCCAAAGGGATATTGAAAAAGAAAGCCAAAGTTGGTGGCATCACAATTCCGATTTCAAGCTCTATTACAAAGCTGTCATCATCAAGACAGCATGGTACTGGCACAAAAACAGACACATAGATCAATGGAACAGAATAGAGAGCCCAGAAATAGACCCTCAACTCTACAGTCAACTAATCTTCGATAAAGCAGGAAAGAATGTCCAATGGAAAAAAGACAGCCTCTTCAATAAATGGTGCTGGGAAAATTGGACAGCCACATGCAGAAAAATGAAATTGGACCATTTCCTTATACCACACACGAAAATAGACTCAAAATGGATGAAGGACCTCAATGTGGGAAAGGAATCCATCAAAATCCTTGAGGAGAACACAGGCAGCAACCTCTTCGACCTCAGCCGCAGCAACATCTTCCTAGGAACAACGCAAAAGGCAAGGGAAGCAAGGGCAAAAATGAACTATTGGGATTTCATCAAGATCAAAAGCTTTTGCACAGCAAAGGAAACAGTTAACAAAATGAAAGAATATTAATGAGAGTTCTCTTTATTAAATATAGCCAATTTTATATAAGATTTCATTTATTTATTTACTTAGTTAGAGTGCAAGCCAGGGGAGGGGCAGAGGGAGAGAAGGAAGGAGAATCTCAAGTAGACTCCCAACAGGGGGCTTGTTCTCACTACCCTGAGGTCCTGACCTGAGCCTAACTGATTGAGCCACCCAGGTGCCCCAAATGGAGTCAGTTCTAGAAGATAACCAGGGATAAGAGATATCACTCCAAATCTGGGGAAATAAATCTTTTCTAATAAGGATCGTTTTCAGGGTAGAATTAAATACCCTTGTCCGTGCATTAAATATCGCATTTTATCTAACAGATTTTAAAAAAGAGAGACCACACTTCACTGGCAGAACCATGTGAATTGATTTCAGATGCTCACCTGTCCTTCCTGCAGTTGTCCTCTGCCCCCTGCCGTCGAGGAAAATATTTGGGGGGAAAAGTTCTTTCTGGGAGGATTGACCCCAGTCACAGAGAATACTCATTTCCTGTCATTGTGATCTGTGATTGTTTGAAGGTATTCTATTCAAGCCACATGGCAGTCCATCAGTCCTCGCCATTCACTGAGCAAGTACTGTGGTGGGTGGGCAGCACAGGTGTGTGATGAAGAGAGGAGGGACGTCATCGTTTCCAAAACTGAGGAACCTACAGTTAAAACTACTATAATGATTAGCTTTAAAATTGGCTTTATAACTTCTAAAGGGCTAAGCATATTTTAAGTTTTAGTGACCTGCTGATATAAGACAACTAAGTGAAAGTCAACTCTAATGGAAGTTTGAACAGTGTGTATGTTCCAGTTTTTTCCAGTTGTGTCTGAAAGTTCTACGAGTTTAATGTTTGCTGCTTTAGAATTTTTGAAATATCCTTAATTATGCAATACTGTATGTGCTTATACATGTTGTTCTTTTTTGTTATAAGGCACTTTAATTTAGTGAAGTGGTTAAGATTAATTATATTATTTTGGCATTTACCATAATTACCCCATAATCTGCATTAGAGCGGTTTTAAGCATGGATTATGAAATCCAAGATTAGAATCATTTATTTTCTTCAAATTGGCAGTGAAATATAATAGCAAGGGATATAGGATTAAGCTTTTAAGTATTCTGAAAAACAAAAAGCTTTTCGGGGTTATCAACTATTATATAATAGGCATTCTCCGGTATTTTACTTAGGGATTTGTGCATCTATAATACATCTCTAACTCAGAGCCCAATGTCATTTTGTTGTTGTTTGGTCCACTTTTAAGTTATTCAGTTACTAGTTACAGTTAAAAATATTTTTTGTTCATTTACCTTTTACACAGGTAAAAAATAGTCATTTTGTTTGAAACAAAAAAGAGACATAATTAAGAATGTTTACAGTGCATTTTTCTGTATATATGATACTAAATATGTTTGCAATGACTTTTAGTTAGAATTAAAATAAAAATTTGCATGAAAATTTATTGTTGTGGCCAAAAAACCAAAATTTTTTGTTTAAAGTAGATATTTTGAAATAAAGTGGCATAATCTTAGTTTGGAACGTAATTGCTTCAAAGTTACAATATTGGTGCTTTAGTCAAAACTTACCAGAAAGACTTAATAACAGGGTTATAAATGGCCCTAGAGAGAAGTGAGACTACAGGCTGATAGTGTATCCCTATGCAGACATTTCAAGCGTTTAGGATTTCTAGGAGAATGGCCATGATGAGATCAGAAAGAGTATATAGAGGGAGTAGTATAGAGATGAACCAAATTCCAGAATTCCATTTAGTTCACCCAGGAGGTATGAAGTACCCACTGCGTGATGTGCTAGGGAAGGTGCTGTAAGGGGGGGAATATAGGGGAAGTCAACTGTATTAAAACTAGATATAGAATAGAGTCTCTGTCCTTGAGGAGATAAGCATTTCATTGGCAGATATATAACAAAGTTTCAAAATGCGTGATAGACACAGTGAGGGATGTAAAAGTTGAGAGTCGAGAGATATTTGTGCCATTTGTGAAGGTTCGAGACCCCATGAAGCATGAAAGTAGTTATTAGGCCAAGTTAAGGCAATGATATTTTACTTTATGGGTAATAAATTGTTGGAATTCATCACCCCTAGGCTAAAAGATATAAAAAGATCCTTGATGAGTTACCCTTGGAATTAAATGGTATCATATATATTTAGAACTAAACCCAGTAGGGATTAAATGAGACCATTTTAGGGGTGCGTGGAGGGTTCAGTTGGTTAAGCTTCCAACTCTTGATTTCCATTTGGATTGTGGGAAGGGGCGCAGCCTCGGGCTCCATACTCTGCAGGGAGTCTGCTGGGGATTCTCTTTTTTCTTCTCCCTCTGCCCCTCCCCTTCATGTTCTCTCTCTCTAAAGTAATAAGTGAACAAATCCTCTTTTTTAAAAATGATACCATTTTAAAATCTCATAAATATTCAGAAAACCTTCTAAACCAACTTACAAATAATTTGTGATGAAAAACTAAAATGGCTTCGGAAGTGTGTGTTGTCTTGAATAGTGTCAGGATTTTATGAGAATTAGAGCCAACTGTATCATTTCATAATGACCAGCTCTTCTCCCTATTTACTTTACTTACTTCTCCCCCTCTTTGTTTCCAGCACCCTTACCCTCCATGTGTCCCATATCCCTACACATGCGTACGTATAATGAACCTAATGTTTGTTTGTTTGTTTGTTTTTAATTTTATTTATTTATTTGACAGAGATTACAAGTAGGCAGAGAGGCAGGCAGAGGGAGAGAAGGAAGCAGGCTCCCCGCGAAGCAGAGAGCCTGATGCGGGGCTCGATCCCAGGACCCTGGGATCATGACCTGAGCCGAAGGCAGAGGCTTAACCACTGAGCCACCCAGGCGCCCCAATGAACCTAATGTTTGAACCCTACATTTTGAACCTGGTAGCCATATTTGATGTGTTCTGCAGAGGGGCGTCATCAAGGGGGCAGCGTGACAAATAGCAAAACAGAAGTGTCTGAGTGTGAAAAACCTGCTGCTTTCAAAGTAAAGAAGTTCTCAGATCAATGCTGTTAGTATCAGTGCCCTGGTTTATCTTCAGAGTCTGTCTGTTGGAAGCAGGCTACTTGGGTAACACAAACTTGGAGTTTTTATTTACACTTAGTTAAGAAGGTCAACCATATATTAGCAATATACCCTTGTGAGTTGATGGGAAATTTATGCCATCTTCTTACCACAGCACTGACATCTTTCAAGAACTCTTGCTTAGTAGTAACCAATAGTTTTTTCTTCTATATATTTAATGTCAAATCTGAACATACTGAGCAATTAAAAATTGATACATTTCCTTCACGTCTACCATAATACACCTCATTCTGAAGAAAGGAAATATGTTTTGAAACTATATTTAATAGTACTTATTTTTTGTTGTGACTGTTTATTAATAGTTATTTTAACATGTAGTATTTGTTAAATATTTATAATAACTGTACTAGTTTCTCAGCCTTAAAAATGGATATAATTGGAATAATTTTTTAAAATTTTATGATAGTGAATATAATATCCCAGAGGTCCAGATTATAAAAATGAAACAAAACCATAAAAGAAACCTTGAGAGTTAAAAAATGTATTTGCTATATACTTACTAACAACAATATCTCTCAGTAACTAGAGATCTTTTATGAACCAAGCCAGTGGCAAGAGGTTTCCATGCTTTGTTGTGGATCATCATGATAGTGCAATAAGCTCCAACTGAGCTCTCCCTGTGCTTTCATGGATATCATTTTTTTTCTAAATATTTTGCTCCAAGAGCAATACTGTATATGAAGGCTACATAATACAGAATTAAAAATGATTCTCCTTTCATCTCAGTCACTGCTTATGCTAGGACTTGAATGCATTCATTTAGTCAGTCAATCATCTGGTTAAAGTATTTTACATGAAGTGTAGCAGGCACTGTCCAAGTGCTGGGAATAAGTGATGAATGAGACAGTAGCACTCTCCCACCTCTTAGACCTTGTAATTTAGTGGGACAGACAGATAGTAAACAAGTAAACACATAGGAAGAACAATTCAGATATTGGTAACTGCTGTAAATAAAATAAAGTAGGATACTGTGACAGAGAACGACACATTCAAGAGGAACAGGGGAGGGAAGGTACAAGAAAGCTCTTTTGATTTCCATTAAGAATCTCAAAAACTGGGCACCTGGGTGGCTCAGTGGGTTAAGCCGCTGCCTTCGGCTCAGGTCATGATCTCAGGGTCCTGGGATCGAGTCCCACATCGGGCTCTCTGCTCAGAGGGGAGCCTGCTTCCCTTCCTCTCTCTCTGCCTGCCTCTCTGCCTACTTGTGATCTCTCTCTGTCAAATAAATAAATAAAAATCTTAAAAAAAAAAAAAGAATCTCAAAAACTGTGGTTGCCATATATTTGTTGAAACTTGTCTTCAGCACTTAATGTATATTTATGTGTAATAATCACAATCAAGTTTAAGGAGTGCTTTTCTTAAACTATTCATATAATAGTAAGATAATTAATGATATCTTTCTATCAATGAGTAGACATTAAATAATACATTAAGGATTCCATAGCCATTGGTAGAATGCATTAAAATGTATGGCACCAATTATTTTAAAACAACTACTATTCTCTTTTTAAGTATCAATTTAAATGATACAGTGCTGGCTATTTTAAATAATAATTTTCTAGAAGCAGTTATTCTGCTTTAATATTAACCTCATTTCTATTAACTTGAGAAAATCTCTTTTCTTTTATCTTTCATATGTGTTCAAGACACATTTCAAAGTGTAATTTGTAAATTCTGACAGTGCACATAAACTGAGCTTAAAAATTAGTAATCAGCTGACAAGGGTATTACTTTCCATGAGTTTCTTATTTATTCAGACACTGAAGGGAAAATAATCTGCATAAATTGTTGGTTCAGTAGTGTTGAGGTTATCCTAACCCTGTGTTCTTTGTATATAGGTTCTTTGAGTAATATGGTCATCAAAAAGTGAACTATGATCAGAGTAAATTGATTCAAGTATTAAAAGGAAATGCCTGGAAGAAGAAAGGTGTTGACTATGATCTGTAAGGGAATATGACAAAGAAATAGGTTTACTTCAATGGCTCTAGTCGAAGTGAAAGTGAGAACTAGAAGGTAGTTGAGAATAACAAGATCAAAAGATGGCTAAAATTGTTTATCAGTCTCTGTCAATAGAACTGGACCTTAACATGCGCCAGACTCTCTAAAAAAAGCCTGTTATAAATGTAGCTTCTCGAGACCTACCTCCAGAAATTCTGATTTCAAATGTTTGAGTGCAGTCAAGGCATTTGCATGTTCATAAGAGGCTCAGGTGACTTAGTGCAAATGCTGGGCTGGTGGACCTTGAGAAACATTGGTCCTCAACATTGGTTGCCAGTGAATTCAATTCTCCCTGCTTGTTACTGTTAACACTGAATTGCTTTAACCAAATCAAAAGCAAACTTTAAAGAAGGTAGGCATGGTATTGGGCTGGCTGACGTCATAGGAAGGTGTCGGTGACCAGCACTGAGAGGAGAGGAAAGGGGTACAGGGAGATTCACTCTGAAGCTTACTAGTTTCTTGAACATTTGCATCAGTGTAACCTCAGAGCCACAATATATTAATATATTTTGTTAATTAATTAACAGAGAAGCAGATTACAAAGAGTGAAGAATCCTTTGATCTTAAAGTAGAGATTTTTGACCCAAATCAGTGTTTTGAGACATACTCTAAAGTGTTTACATCCTGAAAATAGACATCAAACCCCTACTGCATTAGCCCCTATTGGAAATACAAAGACAGTGTTTTCAAGTAGAGTACAATCTAGTAGGCACCAGTAGCATATTGGAGTGGTCTCCATATAATAGTAAACCATAGTAGAAAAATTAATGCTTCTGGGGCGCCTGTGTGGCTCAGTGGGTTAAAGCCTCTGCCTTCGGCTCAGGTCATGATCCTGGGGTCCTGGGATCGAGCCCCGCATCGGGCTCTCTGCTCGGTGGGGAGCCTGCTTCCTCCTCTCTCTGTGCCTGCCTCTCTGCCTACTTGTGATCTCTTTCAAATAAATAAATAAAATCTTAAAAAAAAAAAAAGAAAAAGAAAAATTAATGCTTCCAAGACACTGGAACCAGGTTGTCTAGGTTCAAGTTCTAGTACTACCACTTATTAGCCCTTCTGTGCCTTGTTTTCTTCATCTGCCCAATGAGAACAATGACAGTATCTATTGCACAGGTTGAAAATTAGTTAATATATGTACATCACTGCTAGCAATGCCTCATTCAGTAAGTACCATGTATTCTAGAAAATAGTACAGTATAGTGCCCATGTCTTTCACCTCCTTGGTTAAATTTGTTCCTACATATTTATTCTTTTTGATGAAATTATGAATGAAATTTTTTTTCTTAATTTCTCTTTTTGATAGTTTGTGGTTACTGTATAAATATGCCACAGATTTTTGTACATTGATTTTGTATGATCCAACCTTACTGTGTTAGTTTATTCTAACCTTTTTGTAGACTCTCTAGGATTTTCTGTGTATTAAATTGTGTTATCAACAAATAATGGTATTTTACATTTTCTTCCAATTTTGATTACTTTTATTTATTTTTCCTAATTGTTCTGGGTAGGACTTCCAGTACTATGTTGAACAAAAGTGGTGAGAATGGGTATGCTTGTCTTGTTTCTGATCTCAAGGAAAAAGATTTCAGTATTTTACCATTGAGTATGATGTTCTGTGGACTTGTGATATATCACCTCTTCCTGTTTTGAAGTACATTGCCTCTGTACTCAGTTTGTTGTTTTATCATAAATGGATATTGAATTTGTCAAATGCTTTTCTGCATCTTTTGAGAAGTCATGTGATTTTATCCCTCATTTTGTTAATATGGTTTTTCATGTTGATTGATTCACAAATGTTGAACCATGTTTCCATCCCTGGCTTAAATCCCACTTGATCATGGTGCATCCTTTTAATGTATTATTGAATTCAGTTTGCTAACATTTTGTTGAGGATTTTTGCATCTATGTTGATCAGGTACATTGACCTGTAATTTTTCTTTTTTTCATGTGTGTCCTTAACTGGTTTTGGTATCAGGGTAATGTTGGCCTCATAAAATGAGTTTGAGAGTATTCTCTTCTCTTCAATTTTTTGGAAGACTTTGAGAAGTATTAGTATTAAATCTTTTTTGAAGGTTTTGTAAAATTCACTGGTTAAAGCCATCTGGTCCTGGATCTTTGTTTGTTGGGAGTATTTTTTATTACTGATTCAACTTCTTTAGTAGTAATTGCTCTATTGAGATTTTTCTATTTATGATTCAGTTTTGGAAGATGGTATATTTCTAGGAATTAATTTATTTCTTCTAGGTTTTCTAATTGTTTGGCATATAATTGTTCATAATAGTCCCTTATGATCCTTTGTATTTCTTTTGTGTCAATTATAATTTCTCCTCTTTATTTTCTGATTCTATTCATTTGAGCCCTCTCTCTTTTTTTCTTAGTCTAGCCAAAAGCTCATCAATTTTGTTTATCTTTTCAAAGAACCAGCTGTTAGTTTCATTGATCTTCTCTATTGTCTTTTTAGTCTCTAGTTCATTATTTCTACTCTGATCTTTATTATTTCCTTCCTTCTGGTAACTTTGGGTTTTAACTGTTCTTTTTCTAGTCATGTTAGGTTTAAAGTTAGGTTGTTTACTTGATATTTTTCTTGTTATTTGATATAAACCTATATCATTATAATCTTAGAACTGCTTTTGCTGTGTCCCATAGATTTGGCATTATTATTTATCCATTTCATTTATCTCAAGGTATTTTTAAAATTTCTCTGATTTCTTCATCAACCCATTGGTTATTCAGTAATATGTTGTTTAATCTCCCCCATAGTTGTGATTTTTCCAATTTTCTTTTTGTAATTGTTTTCTAGTTTCATAGTACTATGTTTGGGAAAGATACTTGATATGACTTCAGTCTTCTTAAACTTATTGAGACTTCTTTTGTGGCCTAATATATGATCTCTCCTGGTAAATGTTCCATGCGCACTTGAGTAGAATTGTGTACACTACTGCCTTCAGAGAGAATGTTCTGTATATATCTATTAAGTCCATCTTGATCATGTGCCATTTAAATTCTAATATGTGACTTAAAGCCAGTATTTCCTTATTGATTTTCTGTCTGGATGATCTATCCATTGATGTAAGTGGGGGCATTAAAGTCCCCTACTGTTGTTGGTTGTTGTCAATTTCTCCATTTAGGTTTGTTAATATTTGCTTTATATATTTAGATGCTTCTATGTTGGGTGCATAAATATTTACAAATATTAAATTTTCTTGTTGGATTGATCACTTTGTCTTTATGTAATGCCCTTCTATTTTATTGCAGTTTGTGTTTTCAAGTCTGTTTTGTCTAATGTAAGTATAGCTTGCCAGGCTTTCTTTTGGTTTCCATTGGCATGGAATACCTTTTTCCATCCCTTCATTTCAGTCTGTATGTGTCTTTATATCAAAAATAGGCAGCAGATAGATGAGTCTTGTCTTTTTATCCATTCAGCAACTGCCTTTTGATTGGAACACTTAGTCCATTTGCATTTAAAGTAGTTGGTATGAGTATGTACTTATTTTCATTTTGTTTATTTTTTTTCTGACTGTTTTATAGTTTCTGTTCCCCTCTTCTCTTGATTTCTTGCAATTTGTTGACTTTCTGTGGTAGTCTGCTTAGATTCCTTTCTCATTATCGTTTATGTATGTATTATAGGCTTTTGCTTTGTGGTTACCATGAGGCTCAGCCTAAATATTTAACAGTCTATTTTAAGTTGATAGCAAGTTAAGTTTGAACATATTCTAAAACTCTGCATTTTTATGTTTTTGATGTCACATATTATATCTCTTTGGCTTTTATGTCCCTTAACTAATTAATATAGTTATTTTTACTATTTCTTTTAACACTCGTACTAGCTTTATAAGTAATTAGTCCACTTTCTTTGCTATATATTTACCTTTACCAGTGAGATTTTTACTTTAATGTGTTTTCTTATTACTAATTAGTGCTCTTTGTTTTAACATTTCTTTTAGGGACAATTTAATGATGATTATCTCCTTTAGCTTTTGCTTGTCTGGAGAAATCTTTATCTCTTTTTTAATTCTAAATGATAATCTTGGTGTGTAGAGTGTTTTGGTTGGAAGTTGGGTCTTTTTTTTTCCTCTTCTTCTTTTCAGCACTTTTAATATATCATACCACTCTCTTTTGGCCTGCAAAGTTTCTGTTGAGGAATCTGG
Source organism: Mustela nigripes (assembly GCF_022355385.1). Taxonomy (NCBI): domain Eukaryota; kingdom Metazoa; phylum Chordata; class Mammalia; order Carnivora; family Mustelidae; genus Mustela; species Mustela nigripes. The sequence goes on from NC_081571.1 coordinate 13,994,507, forward strand.
TGATGATCTTACATTTATTGTTCATTGACCTGATGTCCTTTGTTCATAACATGTTATTTTTCTCTCACAGTTTTTAAGATTCTTTGTCTTTAACTTTGACATTTTAATTACAGTGTGCCTTGGTGTGGGTCTTTTGGGGTTCATCTTCTTTGGAATCTTCTAGATTTCCTGGATTTAATGTCTGTTTCATTCCCCAGGTTAGGGAACTTATTAGCCATTATTCCTTTAAATAAGTTTTCTACCCCTTTCTCTCTCTCTCCCTCTGGAAGCCCTGTAATCAGAATGTTATTCTTCTTGATGTTGTCTTACAGGTCTCTTAAGGAATGTTTGTTTTCTTGTTTAATTTTTTTTCTTTTTGCTTTCCTGTTTGGTTAAGTTCTGTTGCCCTGTCGCCCAGATCACTAATTCTTTTGTCTTCTTCATTTAGTCTGCTGTTAAAACTTTCAGTGTATTTTTCATTTAAGTTATTGTATTCTTCAGCTTGTGACTTCATTTGGTATTTTCTAATCTTTTCTGTCTCTTTGTTGAAATCTTTCTGTGCTTCCATTCTTTTCCCGAGTACAGTGAGCTTCTTTATGACCATCACTTAACTTCTTATCAGGCAAATTATTTATCTCCATTTAATTAAAGTCCTCCCCCCAGGGGGTTTTTAGCTTGTTCTTTTGTTTAGAACATATTCCTCTGTTTCCTCATTTTGCTTGACTCTCTATGTTTGTTTTTATGTGTTAGGCAAAATAGCTGTCTCTCCCAGTATTAGAGAGGTGGCCCTATGTAAACAATGAACCTTATTGATTAGCATTGCCCTAGCTCTTGGGTGTCTCTGGAACTGTCTATCCGGTTGTTTAAGATTCATAGAGCCCAGAAATACAGTCCCCCTGGCCACCAGAGCCTGGCACTCCAGGGCATCCCCTGTGTGGGCTCTGCATTCCTGGTGGCTTTGGCAAGTCACGAGTGCCAGGTACAGGGTTATGGGAACAACACAAGGGGTCAAGCCCAAGGCAGTGGCATGGGAGGTGGGCCTTGGCACTGGTCAGTTACAGTGAGAGTACAAAAATATTACTACCCAGTGCCGCCACCAGCAACATTAAGAGCAAATGTAAAGGGACGCCTGGGTGGCTCAGTTGGTTGGGCAGCTGCCTTCGGCTCAGGTCATGATCCCAGCGTCCTGGGATCGAGTCCCACATCGGGCTCCTTGCTTGGCAGAGAGCCTGCTTCTCCCTCTGCCTCTGCCTGCCACTCTGTCTGCCTGTGCTTGCTCTCGCTTCTCTCTCTATGACAAATAAATAAATAAAAAAAAAAAAAAAAAAAAGAGCAAATGTAAAAATATTACCCACCAGTCCCTCCATCCCTGTGCAGAGTCCTAACAGGCTTTTGCTCTTCTAGCAGATGCCTTAATATTAGCAACTTTATCTTCTTCACATATGGGCTAGGCTCTTCTCAAACTGCTGATTTTGTACTTGTCCCAGGGAGAGTGTATCTGCATCTGAGGCTTTTAAGAGCAGAATCTCTTTCCCTATAGCCTTATGGCTCTCCTGGATGTAAGCCCTGCTGGTTTTCAAAGTCACACATTTTGGGGACTCATTTCCCTGCTGCAGTTCCTAAGATATGGGGTGGCTAATGTGGGGTGCAAACTCCATGCTCCTCACTGAGACCGCTCTTCATGTTGTGTCACCACGCTTATGGTGGGGTTTTGTCAAGATTGTGTAACTGCCTCTCCTGCCTATCTTCCTGTGGCCCTTTTATTCCTTGATGTAAAAGTAGCTGTTCAGCCAGTACTCGGGTTCTTTCCAGAGGGAATTATTCCATATGTAGCTATTAATTGGTTGTGTCCTCGTGATTTAAGGATCATTCCATGTCACTTTCTTGAACTGCCTCCTTATATAACTTCTATATAAAGAAGTCTTGTGGGGCGCCTGGGTGGCTCAGTGAGTTAAGCCGCTGCCTTCGGCTCAGGTCATGATCTCAGAGTCCTGGGATCGAGTCCCGCATCGGGCTCTCTGCTCAGCAGGGGGCCTGCTTCCTCCTCTGTCTCTCTCTGCCTGCCTCTCTGCCTACTTGTGGTCAAGTTGTTTGCTACTACTCACAGTCTGCTTTTTTAAAACTGGTATTTATTCATAATCTCCTGTTTGGCAATCAATGAGGGCACAAAAATGAACAAACCAGAATTCTGGAGTTCGCTGTCTGCTAAGAAATATACAAGTAAAGGGATAGAACAGCATTCTGGAAGCAGAGAGCAGAGGCCCTTGGCAATCTTTCTGGGGTGGATACATAGTGGTTGTAATAGTAGGGAATTTAATAAAAGAGATGACACCTACTTGAATCTTGCCAGAGAGTAGACATTTTCCAAATATACCAGGAGTAGGAAAGTGTTCAAGGCATTTAGGAAATTGCAGAAGAGGTATAATGGCATGTAATGCACCAAGCCCAAGGTGGAGGTAGAAGGTAGTAATGGAGAAGCCAAATTGCCAAAGGCCCCTCCTGTACCACATCATGGAATTTGGTCATGTCCAGGAAGTGATTAGAAGCCACTCAAGGACTTTAAATGTGGGGAAGTAAATGGTCATGGGTGCAGTTTAAGAATATCATTTGACAATGCCAGGAATGGAAGAGGGGCAAAAAAAAAGCATTTGAAGAGGGATTGTGGTGATCAGTGATATCACCTTGAAATGCTAAAAATCAAGTACAAAGTGAAAACTTAAGTCAGCCACTTGGCTCTTTAGACTCTGGGGAAGCAGCAACTTCTTTCAAGATATGTCTCCAAAGGCAAAGGAAACAAAAGCAAAAATGAACTTTTGGGACTTCTTCAAGATCAAAATCTTCTGAACAGCAAAGGAAACAGTCAATAAAACAAAGCAGCAACCCATAGAATTCTCAAGTGACACTACAGACAAAGGGCTAACACCAAGATCTATAAAGAACTCCTCAAACTCAACACGCAAAATGGATAATCACATCAAAAAATGGGCAGAAGACATGAACAGACACTTCTCCAGAGAAGACATACAAATGGCTAACAGACACATGAAAAAATGTTCATCATCATTACCATCAGGGAGATTCAAATCAAAACCACTTTGAGATACCACCTTACACCAGTTAGAATGACCAAAATTAACAAGACAGTAAACAATGTGTATTGGAGAGGATGTGGAGAAAGGGGAACCCTCTTACACTGTTGGTGGGAATGTCAGTTGGTGCAGCCCTTTTAGAAAACAGTGTGGAGATTCCTTAAGAAATTAAAAGTAGAGCTACCCTATGACCCTGCAATTGCACTACTAGGTATTTATCCCAAAGATACAGATGTAATGAAAAGAAGGGCCCCCTGTACCCCAATGTTCATAGCAGCAATGGCCACAGTTGCCAAACTGCAGAAAGAACCAAGATGCCCTTCAGTGGACGAATGGATAAAGAAGATGTGGTCCATATATACAATGGAGCGTTGTGCCTCCATCAGAAAGGGTGAATACCCAACTTTTGTATCAACATGGACGGGACTAGAGGGGATTAAGCTGAGTGAAATAAGTCAAGCAGAGTCAAGTATCATATGGTTTCACTTACTTGTGGAACATACACAGAGGACATTGGGTGAAGGAGAGGAGAAGTGAGATGTGGGAAATCAGAGGGGGAGAAGAACCATGAGAGACTGTGGACTCTGAGAAACAAACTGAAGGTTTTGGAGGGGAGGGTAGTGGGGAGATAAGTGAGCCTGGTGGCGGGTATTAAGGGGGGCACATATTGCATGGAGCACTGGGTGTGGTGCATAAACAATGAATTTTGGAACACTGAAAGGAAATAAAATAAAATGGAAAAAAAATTGAAATTAAACAGAAGCCAGCACTATGAATTGTTTAAACTAGAGATCTCTGTTAATCTCCTTAATAAAGCTTAGGTGATGTTTGCCCTACCCCATCATGATTCACAGTATGAGATAAAGCACATGAGAGAATTTTGAATGATACACTATGCAAAATATAAAATACATATACTAATATAGAGAAATTAACAAAGGAAGAAACATCTCTACTGGAATGGAAGCTCCCCCAAATCAGAGCATGTTTGCTGCTAGATCCTGGTGCTTTGTATGTAATAATAGTTACTATGGACAAGAACAGTGCTAAATATCCTATATGCATTAGCTCATTTAATTCTCAATGTTCCTATGAGGAGCTTCCCTGAGGCTGACCACACCACTAATAAATTGCAGAGCAAGGATGGATTCAAACCCAGGCAGTGTGTGCCTAGAGTCTGCATTTAACCACCATGTAAGCACATCAGAGACATTTACTAAGTTGGAGGGATTGGAGTAAGGATAATTAGAATTCCCCAAGTTTTTTAATGACAGAATATTTTAAATGTAACTTTATCAGTTTAGTAGTTTACTTAAACTTCATTTATATAACCAAGCATGCAAATCAAACAGGCAAATTGTAATTCTTTATATATCAGTATATGCTTTAGAAAGTTGTGGTCTTTTTCTTCCTACAGCTGGAAAAGTAGTTATAAAGTTTATTTGAAAGAATAAACATGGGAAAATATCTGATAAAACCCTTTAAAAAGAAAAAGAAAAAAAAGAAACTAGTGGAGGATGGAAGATAGTCCATACCAGATAATAAAACACATTTGTTTTATTTTTTTAAGTTCTTATTTAAATTCCAGTTACTTAATATAACAGTATAATACTGGTTTCTGGTGCACAATATGGTAATAAAACACATTTTAAAGCCTCAAAACTTAATTGATATTAATTGGCCTGTGAATAGACAGACTAATAAAACAAACTCTAAGAACAGACCTGAAAGCATGTAGAAATCTAGAATTTTATAATGATCACACCAAAATTTTATTCTATTTCTCCTAAAGCTAAAAAAATTCTTAATTGCTTTTTCCATAGAATTTATTTACATAAATAGTCTAGAAATGAACTTTATCTAAACACTTATGAATTCTATAAAAATCAGTATCTAAATTATCTACACTAAGAATAAAAGAGCTAAAGCAATTATGACAAGATAAAAAAAATGAGTAAGGGTGGAAAAGTCACATAAAAGCAAAAAACCTGTAAGAAAGTTAAGAGTGACATTTAAATACTGTTCAGCACACATTTATCGACCCCCTGAAGAATGCTGGAAATTGTAATAGATGTCAAGGTAAACAATTCCCCTTCCTTTTGGACATCTAAATAAGGTTGTATGCTAGAGGTTGTATGAAGGTCAGAAGACACTCAGGACAGAATAATTAGCTTTAGTGGGATGGGGTTGAGGACTGGGGAGGAACCAGAGAGTCTGCACAAAGGAGGGACATTCAAGTAGACTGTGAAGGGGTAGGGTTCACCCAGGGGTGCCTGGGTGGCTTAGTTCATTAAGCATCTGCCTTCGTCCCAGGTCATGATCCCAGGGTCCTGGGATGGAACCCCACATTGGGCTCCCTGCTCAATAGGGAGCCTCTTTCTCCTTCTCCCTCTGCCTTCCGCTCCCCACTGCTTGTGCATGCTCTCTCTTTCTTATCAAATAAATAAAATATTAAAAAAAAAAAGATACCCACTCCTGACATGGAAATGGAATGAACATGGTCTAGCTAGAGTTTAGGGAGCTTGTAGGAGACTAGAGGAAAAGGAGGCAGAAACCACATATTGATCGGTCAGTTATGCCCTGCCAAGAAATGTTGCCTGGATCCCACAGGCATCAGATAAACCACCCAACCCGTGATTTTTAAATCAAGAGGAATATAATTAGGGTAAGATGGGCAGTGGGGAAAGGATCAATTCTTTCCTCTATGGCTTGTTATTGCCTGGAAGCCAGCATCTCTGCCATAGCTGGTCTGCCCGCCTCTGCTCCTTTCCCCACACTGTATGCAGGATCTTCTTCCGTGGTCTCCTTGATCTTAGTGGTGTCCCGTCACCTCATAAGAACCCTGGTCTTTTTAGTAATCATGGCAAGTGGGGTCCCAGATGGGACCCCTGCCTTCCTCCCAGACCTCATCAACCTCTACTCTTTCACCTGGCCCCATGCTCTGATGTATGAATTGTTCCCAGGTTCTCAAACATGACCCATCTTCTCCAGCTCTCTTAGTTTCCAAGTGTTCCCTATTCCCATCATCTTTCTACACTGTTCACAGTTTCACACTGTGCCAAACACAGGACCTGGCCCACTGTAGCCACTCAGATGTTTGGTTGAATGAACACATGAGTAAATGAATGAATTAAAGTTCATCTGAGTTTTCATCTGTCCCTGGAAATTTTTCCTGACCCTCCTTAAGTTTTCCATCGCTTACTCTTCTTTCCATTCTCTAGCTCCTCTCCCTACCAGTTTTTTCTACTGCCTTAAGAGTTGATTGCTTATTATCTATCTCTCATCCACCAGAGGTTGTGAACAACTTAAGGAAGGGGATTATCTTTTATCTCTATATCCCATGTCCTAACACCCTGCTTAGTATACATTCATCTCCATAAATATTTATGAGTAATTAGATGAGGACCTGGGAAGTTTCGGGAATCAAAGCAAAAAGAGCATAATCAATTATAGACAGAGAACATTGATTCTCTCTTAATGCTAGAGAATACAGGCTTCCTAGGGCTGGAGGAAGAAGACAATTTCAAGCATTCATATGGCAAAGGAGAGAGTGACATGATTTCCCCCTGAACTACTCTGTCCTGCCCTCATGACCATTTAGATCCTTCCTCATAGATTATTTACCCAATGGGCACCTGAAGTCACGTACCCCACAAATCCCAAAGGATTCAGGTGCCTCATAGGGGCCCTGCATGTCTAGGAATTCAGAAAAAGTATTCTCCATATATTACCATTTAATCTTTTTTTTTTCCACTTAAGCTTAAAATTAAATCTTAAATCTAATGCTATCTTACATCTTGGTTTCTGTCATAGAATAAAGACCCCAAGATGGCTCGAGTTGCACTGGAATCTCTGTACAGATTACTTTGGGTTTACATGATTCGAATTAAATGTGAAAGCAACACAGCCACTCAGAGGTAAGGAGCTGGTTTTGGTTAATTAACTACATCCCTGAGTTAATGGTAACCATTTTTCAGCCAATGAGGTGATTTATTTTTATTGCTACCTATACTAACCAAACTAGTAACCATTCAAAGTTGACAGTTTCTAAAAGATATAAGTGGTAAAGACATTTTCAAGCTTTTCTTAGTCATTGCTCAGCAGCTGTTAACAGAAATTTCAGCCTCTACCGGGATCAAGAGGCTCCATGTCCAAGACTGCATTCACCATGTTAGCAAAGCAAATGGCTTTTATTTTCCAACTGCCCTTAGTTTTGCAGAAAACTTTTCATAGAGTAATTATGCTAATGGAAAGGGATGAAGTGGTTTGTTTTCTTTTTCCGAATTCTCTCTGATACATAGATAAGATGAAACATCTGCCATTTTCCCTTACAGAACTGGAGCTCAGCCAATCTTGCTTGTCTTCTCTTTTTTTCTTCCTATCTTTCAGCCGTCTTATAACCATCATCACAACACTTTTCCCCAAAGGGTCCCGTGGTGTGGTGCCAAGGGATATGCCTCTGAACATCTTTGTGAAAATCATCCAGTTCATTGCCCAGGTAATGGAGAAGCTTCTGGCAGTGGGAGTGATCTAATTGCCTTCAAGTAGCCAGTCTCTTTCCTAGGAAGTACTACCAGATGAAGAGTTTAAAGTAGTACCTTATGTGTAAAGAGTTTTCAGAATGGTTTTGTGAGTGTTTTCACACATGGCTTTTTTTTTTTCTTCCAAACAAATAGTGACGTGTACGTCAAATGTTTTCAGCATTTGACAAATGACGGAACTGAGAGACAGAGTTTGGGTGAGACATCTAAAGTCACAGAGCCTATTAGTAAAAGGGTCTCTTGACTCCTAGTCCCAGTTTTGTCATGATTCTCAGCTCTGGATTCTGCAAGTCAGGAGGAAGCAAGGCGTGTGATGTTTGGAGGAAATCAAAAGATGATTTTGTGAAATTTGAAGAGTAAATAAAAATGTTCTTTCACCCTGTGAGAAAGAAGAGTGAAATAGGAATATTAGCATTTCTTAAGCACTTACTCTTTGCCAAGAACTTTTCTAAGAACTTTGCAGGTATTAATTTCCGTTAAAATTGGGTCCAATAATAATAAACATGGTTTTTAGTATTTAGTTTACGTTATAGACCCAAAATTTTTACTTTTTAAAACACTTTGTGGGTGAATTGTTATGTTCCACCTTTGACTTCCTTACCATTTACAGAACAAGGGGAAAAGATCATTTTTCCCATTCATCCTCTGCCACAAGCCAGCTCCGTACCGTTCACAAGTCAGAGAACCTCTTTCTTCTGTTTCTTTATTTGTAGAATGTAGGCGAGATTCTTGCCTGCTGTACTTCAGAATGCCATGTGGATAAGGAGAAATTATAGGCATGAAATTACTGTTAGGTACAATTGATACTGATTTAAAGATATAAGGTTCAGTTGTTACTTCACAGACGACTTAATATTAGATATCTCTCTGTGTGTTTGGTATAATGAGATGCCTCTGTAATATGTGCACTTAGGGAAAAGACATTCCTTGCTTTGCAGGCAGATGAATTAATGTGATTTTTCTGCATATAGTTATCATGTGGCTGAGAATGTACTTTGATTATTCTGGACTATGTCATGTAAATTGAACCTGTCCTATCATAGTGGCCACTGTCTCTAGCTATTAGCATCCATCTTATGCTTCCCTACTTAAGTACCATTGCATATCTTATTTGTTGATTATTCACTTCACTTGCAGAATTGTCCATTAAAATATGAGCCAAGGGATTTGAAATGTTAGAGGATAAGAGAAAATGGTCATTTTGCAGTGGTATTTCTAAAAATACATTTTAAACTGAGTTTCAAGAAGTTATCAGCATTTGCTACACAAGGAGGAAGTATTGAGACTATGGATAAGCCTCCATGGTGTTTGGGGTTCTCATTTTGGGGGGATTTGCTTCTGTTTTTGTTTTGTCGTTAGCCATTCCATGCTCTAGAGGCTAATTCCACATATTATATAATGAAAGCATCCTTGCACAACCCATGAAAACAGAGGCAGCTTCACCCAAGCTTCCAGTGGGCACGGTCTTCCTACAGGGTTTCTCTTGATGCACGAAATTGAGCAGTGTCTTGCTTCTTTTAGCAGCCACCTGTTTGGTGCTTAGAATAAAAATAGACATTTTGCATTGAACTTGTATTTTAACATCTTTGTTTTGTTTTCTCTTTTTCACTACAGGAACGTTTAGATTTTGCAATGAAAGAAATTATTTTTGATTTTCTTTGTGTGGGAAAACCAGCAAAAGCTTTCAGTCTCAATCCAGAGGTATGAATGATCCTTTTATGTACTTGCAACAGAGCATGTATGGACAGAGCCATACCTTTACTTCACAACTTTGGGGAAAAGGACAAAGGACATTTCTCTAAAAAGTCTTCTGTTTGTTTCTGTCCATGTTATGTGACTAAATAGTATGGATAATGGAATTTCAGAAGTCAGGTTTTGAATGAATAGACTTCAGTCAGTGATTAGATACCCTCTTTGTGCAGAGCAGTTGGAAATTTGGGGGTTTTAATGTTCAAAACTACAAAAAGATGTTTGAGTATCTTCTTCCATTTCTCTTGGGCTTATAGGGTTATGGGAGAGTTTATCAGTAGTTGTTAATTAGAAGCTTAAAGGCATATTTATGACCCCCCTAAATAACACACACAAGGGGGAGAAGAGTCTATAAAGCAGACTCACACACTTGATCTAATATGTTTTAGGGCACAGCTTCTCAAGGGATATATGCAATTTGTGTCTTAAATAATATTTTGGAAATAGCTTGTGGAACAAGGCCTGGAGATGTAAAGGATTCTCTTACTACGAAGTCTATAGTGTCCCACCATAGTTAAATAGTTTCCAGTTACATGTCTCATTTTAGTTCAGACTAAGATGGTTTCCTATATGCATCCTCCTCATCATAAGAATTTACTCATCTGTGAGAAGTTTCTAGGTCATCCATTTCTCTCATTCTTGCCTTGACCTAAAATTACATGGACCTGGGGTCCTGGTGAGTCCCAGAGGCAAAAAGAAGAAATAAAAGGCATATGGAATGGGAATGAAGAAATAAAACTCTTTATTCACCAACAACATGATTGCCTATGTAGAAAATATCAAAGAATCTACCGAAAACAATAATTAACAAATCCTTTTAGAAAGTTTGTAGGTTACAAGATAAGAATATAGGGACTTCCAAGCTGGCTCAGTCAAAACAACATGCGACTTCTTGATCTCAGGGTTGTGATGTTGTGTGTGGAGCCTACTTGAAAAAAAAAAAGATAAATATATAAAAACAATGTATTTTTATATTATGGTAATGAAAAATAGAAATTGAACAACTTACAATAGCAATGAAAACAAAAACTCAATAAATTTAACAAATTATGTATAAGGTTTATATACTGCAAACTAAAAAACTTTGAGAAAAATCATAGACAACCAAAATAAATGGAGAGAAATACTGTTTGTAGACTGAAATATTTAAGATTGCAAAAAGCTCAGTTGTCCCCAAATTAATCTATGTATTAAACTCTAAAGCCAATAATAATCCCAATTAAAATCCCTATAGCATTTTATGTAGAAATCAATAAAATCATTCTAAAAGTTATGTGGAAACTATCAGGAGCTAGAATAATTCAGAAAAAAAAGAAAATTGGAGGACTAGCATGTCCTGGTTTCAAAACTTACTATAAAGCTCTAGTAGTATCATTCTGGCCGAAGAGGTAATGTAAAGACCAATGGAACAGAACAGAGAATCCAGAAAAAGATCTATGCATCGATGGTCAGTTTGTTTTCAACAACAGTTTGAAGCTGTTTCGATGAATAAAAAGTGTCGTCTTTTCAAGGAATGGTGCTGGACCATTGGATAGCCACTTGCAAAATAATGAAATTCAGCCCATAATTTGCACAGTGAGCAAAAATTAAGTCAAAATGAATCATAAACCTAAAGGTAGAATCCAACATTGTAAATCTTCTAGAAGAAAACAGAGGATAAAAATCTTTGTGACTTTGGTTGGGTGAAAATTTCTTAGGACACAAAAATCATAAATTACAAAAGAGAAAAATTGATAAACGTCATCAAAATTAAAAATGTCTGCACTTTAATAAATACTGTTATTAAATAAGCATAGAGCCACTGACTGGGCAAAAATACTTGTAAAACACATATTGGTAAGGCATTTGTACCCAGAATATGAAGACCTCTTACAATTCAACAGTGGAAAAATAAACAACCCAGTTTTTTAAATGGGTGAAATGAAGAGCCTGTTCCCCGAAGAAGAAATACAAATGACCGAAAAACTTATGAAAAGATGTTCCACATTGTTAACCATTGTGGAAATGCAAGTTAAAACCACAGTGAGATGTACTGAGAAAGACTTAGAGCATTTGGAATTTCATACTACTTTGGTGAGAATGCAGAAATACACAATCATTTTAGAAAACAGTTTGGAAATTTCTTTTAAGGTTAAATATACACTTACTTACCATAGGATCCAACTTTTATACCCCAAGGCATTTATCCTGGAGATATTAAAACTCCAAAAGTCCAAAAGGGTGTGTATGGATATTTATAGCAACTTAGTGACAGCCACTAAAAATAGGAGAGGAATTAACATTCAACAACTAAGTTCATAACAAGTCAGACATCCTTAATACAGTGGAATACTATACTACAGTGGAATACTATTCAGCAGTGAACAGGGACACACTACTGATTTTGCAACAACATCGCAAAAGCTTGACATTAAATGAAAGAAGCAAAACACAAAGGCTATGTACTGTTTGATTCCGTTCTGGAAAAGGCAAAACTATCAGGCAGAAATTAGACAACGATTGTCAGATGCTGGGTTGGGGGGGTGTCCACTGACTGTAAAGAGGCACAAGGGAACTTTCTGGGATATTGGAAATAATTTTATATCTTGACTTTGACGGCAGTTTTACCTGACCATATAGGTTTCTCAGAATTCAAAGAACCATACAACAACAACAAAAAAGTGTGTGTTACTCTGTGTGAATTATGTCTCAATAAACTTGAGAGATTCTAGAGACACCTGGGTAGTTTAGTTGGTTAAGCCACTGCCTTTAGGTTAAGTCATGATCCTGGAGTCCCAGGACTGAGTCCCGCATAGGGCTCCCTGCTCAGCAGGGAGTCTGTCTCTCCCTCTGACCCTCCCCTTTCTCATGCTTTCTCTCTCAAATAAATTAAAAAAATAATAATAATAAATAAAAATAATAAAAAATAGAGATTCTAACCTACAAATATATAATTACCAGCAAGAGCACTAATCTTCACCATAGCCCTGTATGATCAATAGGTATTGTTACCCTCCTTTTACAGAAAGAAAGCTGAAACTTGGACTTCGGAAAGTTAAATAATTTCTTAAGACCAGACAGATAATAAAAAGGGAGTAGTACAATGCAGAACTATATAAAATACAAAAAGGAATTGTTTATGAGATGACGTAAAAAATATGTGTCCCTAACTATCCCAATTACTTCTGCACTTAGTGTTATCCTGAGAGAAGGAAAGCTGAGACAACGGGCTGGGGTGGTTCATAAACTGGTTATACCACTTGCAAATAATTGAGGCTTGACCATTTCTGTCAATCCATGGCTCTTCTACTGATATTGCCTTTCCTGAGTTGAACATTCTACTTCCTCACCCAAAACAGTGCTATGTCTTGAGAAGAATACACAAGCCTAGAAGGCATTTCATGAACTACTAAAATAAATGAGGAAATGAATGGACTTTCATGCCTAGTTAATTATTTTAAAGTTAATGCTCTTTCATTCTAGAAACGAGGGAGAGAATATTATTAAAGGCTATGAAATCAGAAAGTACACATTGCATCAGTACAGATGTTCAAGTCCTAGCTGAAATATCATCTTTCCTTGGGGCCTGAACAGCTTCAAAATGAATACAACATTATTTTTTGTTATAGAATATAATTATATACCACAGAATAGACAGTTTGGACAAACCTGACTTGGAAGTTTGGCTTTCTACCTACTTCACCTGAAAAATGGGAATAATTATACGTTCCTAGCAAGGCTATTTTAAAAATTATACATTCCTAGCAAGGCTATTTTAAAATGGTCAATTTAATGAACAATTCTGGATACCTTTTAGGGACTCAGTAGATTATCTTGTTGATAGTAATAAGTTTTATTTTCTGCTTTAGATAGGAGCCTACTTTGGAAACTTATTACTTCCTATAATATGTTTTCACATATTACTTGATGAAAATATGAGTATAAATGTGTTACACATGGCTGTTAAGGAAATACAGATGTTTTAGTACCTTCTGACATTTTAAGACATTGTTACTGGTAGCAACTATCTCACCGAGTCATCTTTCAGAGCCAGTATTATCCCTTACCTGAGCCAGAGGAAGATAATGATCTGGTTCAGAATGGCATTTCTTCTTTGAAGCCCATGTGTTTTATCAGTAACAAGTTCAGCGGCATGGAATTTTTAAAATTCATTTTCAAACTTACCAGTCTTTTTGAATCAAGAGTCATCATCCCGCAATTCAGAGCAGACCGTCTGTGTTTTGTGATTCACAGTTGGAATTCCTGTTGTTTTTATTTGGTCTTTGTGAATTAACACATGTGGCATCTCTCTCCATCCAGGAGATCTATGAGTCCCTAGTTTACCTCAGTTTACTTTAGCTGCAGCTGCTCCAGAAGATGGCTGCCTTTGCATTTGAAGTGCACCAAAACAGCATGAGTATGATCATCTCAAACATATACCCTCCAAGTAGAGCAAAAATCTTTCTGCTGGTTTTCTAGTAGTGTGCCAACAAACAGTGACAGAAACATAATTTTAGGTTCGTAGGTTTGACCTAAAGTCTTTTGCCTTTTAAATTACTTTCTCATACTAATGTAGATAGCAAGCCGTGCTAAGTTCTCTCAAAGACTGATTGTTTAATGCAACTATAATGGGTTTTTCTTTTTATCGTGAACACATTATCTCTTACAGAGAATGAACATTGGTTTACGGGCCTTCTTAGTAATAGCGGATAGCTTGCAGCAGAAAGATGGTGAGCCTCCCATGCCAGTGACAGGAGCTGTTCTCCCTTCAGGAAACACATTGAGAGTGAAGAAAACGTATCTGAGTAAAACGCTAACTGAAGAAGAAGCCAAAATGATAGGTGGGTCTCAAAGTTTTGTTAGAGCTGGGCCTTGTGAAGTCCTTATAATGACCAGAGGATCATTACCCTCAGTGAGATACACTGTTAAAAAAATTTAATAGAAGTAACTGGTAGGACATTCCAACATTGTTTTGATTGATTCATGCTGTGCTTTGTTTTACTGCCCTTTAAACTTCCTGGAACTTCCTGGTAAACATTTTGCCATTTAAATGTTAGACTTTTATCTTTGGTCTTTTCAAATTCCTAATATTGATTATCTACATTTTACAGTAAATTTCTAAGCCATCTGTATCCTTTGGTAGATAATCCTGTTTATAAAGCAACCATATAAATATTCATTTGTTAGTTTGTTCATTTTTTATAGTTCCTTTCCTTTTTTTTTTTTTTCAGCAAAATTAGTTTAATCTGTGTTTTAAACATTCCAGATCCCACACACTCCAGGTTATATTGTGGGTTTAGCCTACATGAGATTATTTTTTTTTTTTTAGTTCAGCTATTTTAACCCAAAGAGATGATTTCTTCCTTGTTGAATCCCTGAATTTAGAAACCTACTACAACCTTTGTTAAAATAATTTTTATGTCAAAGACCCTAGGGAAATTTGAGGAGACTTCTTCACTTTAAAATATTTATCTTTAATTAGGAAATGCTCAAATGAGTTCAGACAGATTTAATGGATGAGAAATAATCATTAACAATTATTTCATTGGAGTACAAATTTTAAATACAGAATAATTTGTTTTTCATTTGTATTACACACATAAATATATAAAATGCATATATGTATGTGAACTACATAGGCTATACATGTCTTTCATAGTAGAACACTGACACTGTAATTAGTGAGAACAGTAAAAATACTATAACTAAAATATACTTTCTTTCATTTTAAAATTTATTCTATGAAGTCATTTTTATCTTAGTAAAAAACATCCACACATATGTTTCAGAGAATAATAGTTATTATAATCTGAACCCCAAGTGAGAATTAATTTTTATTTATATAATCAATAACGGTGGTGAATTTTCTTGTACTACTCAAAAACATAAAAATTCAAAAGTCAACCTTTTTATTCCCTCTTCATTTTAACTCTTCTAGAAAATTTTTCCATCTGAAGAATTAGAATTTCTATTTATTAAATTCAAGTGATTATTTGGTGCATATCCACCAAGTCCAGGACACTATGCTAAGAAAAGGGATTGAATTAGGATCGCTTAATGAAATCATTGACCCATAGATGGTCTTCAGTAAAAACATGTCATAAAGGATGAACAAACTAGGATTTCATTCCTTGATGGATTTAGTCAAAGATGTAACTACAATGCATGTTTTCCAGGCATGTCACTATATTACTCTCAAGTACGAAAAGCCGTGGACAACATTTTAAGGCACCTTGATAAAGAAGTAGGAAGGTGTATGATGCTAACAAATGTTCAGATGCTAAACAAAGAACCCGAAGACATGATCACGTGAGTACAGTGAGGACAATGTTGCTAATTAGCCAGAATGTACCAGCAGAGATTTCTCTCATTTATTCTTCCCACATATTCTGTATTTGTTCTCCTCTTCCTAGCATCAGAGTTCTATGAAGTATTAAGGATAGTAAAAATGTCCTTTGACAGTATTTTACTAACTCAAAAAATAAGGTCAAACCTGAGATTGATCTATTTCACATATGTCTCAAGTACCATTGGACCAGTAAGTTAGAAAATGGACCCCAAGTCTCTTTCACTGGTCCACACTTTCTAGAAGGGAGATTTTGCTCCTGAGCTCTGTCACTATCTGTGTGCTATGGTGATTTCCCCACTTTACAGACATTCTATCTTTATAAGTCAAATTCGCTTGTGTCTAGTGACTGTTCCTGAACTGTGAGAGTTAAATGTGCCTAATAATCTCTATGCAACCGTGTCATAGCAATACTGGATCTTAAAAAGAAAAAAATTGTAGTTTTGAATGTAGAAATCAGATGTTCTTAGCCAAAATCTAAGATGTAGCTTTGTAATTAGAGCTCTGCAGAAGAGACTCCTATAACTTGAATTTGCTGTTTTGGATTAATGATGGCAGGAACTAGGATTAGGTGATAAATTTACATTTTAAAAGACTTCAGACTTTGTTGTTGAACTATGAATTAAGTTATATTCGGCTCCTGTGGCATAATTTCCCTAAAATGTAATGGGGAACCTTTCCTTTCTTCCTCAGCATCTCTGGTTCCAAAAACCACAGTTAGTTGAAAGGTTGTACCTATACAGGGAAATTCAAATTGTGGGTGTGTATTTTTATTACAATGGCAGCATGTGAAAAATGCAATAATACATGATAAGACAAAGGAAAACATACAAAATTATTTTAAATGCATATTTAGCGGTATATAAAATTAAAAGGTAAACCCCTCCTCAGAGGTCTACTTGATATCTGCGACTATTCCTTGACTCAGTGTGATTCCTTCCAGAATTTTCCATTTGTCACAATATGTGTACACAATATATATACACAATATTTGTACACAAATATATGTACATGTGCATTTGTTGTGCAAAAATGGGATTTTACAATGCATATTATCCTGCAGCTTGCCATTCATTTGCTTTAAATGATCACATTTAAATAAATCACAAAAATTAAAGTTGACAAAGATGAATCCCATTATATGTATTGTCTCCATCTCCAGTTCTTACCTCACATATTGCCAGATTGTCAATCAAATTTTAACCCCATTAGTAGATACTAATACTAAATACTAATACTAAAGCAATTTTCAACTGATAATATAAAAAATATAAGAAATGTTTTTAAAACTTCTGCATTGTAGTTGTTTCCTCTAAAATTAGTAAAGAAAGGCTTTTAAAGGAAAACGATATTTACGATCAAGAGATCATATGAGAGGGTAGTTGGGTTATGGAGAGTTACAGTAGTTGGGGAGAGTATGTGCTATGGTGAGTGCTGTGAAATGTGTAAGCCTGATGATTCACAGACTTGTACCCCTGGGGTAAATAATACATTATATGTTAATAAAAATAACTTTTAAAAATGGGGGGAAAAAGAGGTCATACAATAGGGTCAGGACCAAAACAATATATTCAAACTTTTTTTTAAAATTTTAACCAATACCTTGAACTTTTTCTAAGACGATTCTTTACTTTTCCCTATTCATCTTAAGACCCCCAAATGGGACTAGGAATACTTTCCTTGCTACATTTTAAGGTGGATGCCTGAGTGGAGAATAACTCATTGCTACATTTCCCAACGACAAAAAGAAACATTAGAGAATCATAAGCATTTGGGAGGAGACAGTTGAGGTCCACACTATGCTAACGGAAATCATCTTTGGAGTTGATAGTCAATCCTTCACTTTCCCATATCCTGCTTAGGGTATAAACTTGAATGTTAGCATTTTATGTTTGCACCATTTCCATTCTTCATCCCCTTTGTGGCACATGCTAGCAAATAATAACAGTATCTGTTCATAAAAATTCTGCTATTGGGGGTTCACTTCCTGTAAAAGCCCAGAGAGGAGAGCCTGGGTGACTCAGTTAAGTGTCTGACTCATCTCAGGGTTGTAAGATCAAGCTATGCCTGCAACTCTGCACTCAGCGGGGAGTCTGCTTGAGATTTTCTCTCTCCCTCTACTCGTCCCCCACCTGTTCATATGCACACACACTCTCTCTCTAAGATAAATAAATAAATCTTTAAAAGCCCAGAGGGCAAGGACTACAGTAGTAAAAGGAAATAATGCACCCATGAGAGTTTCTAATCTAGGCTCATTTTATCAGCCTGGAAGCCTGGCAGAATTTGCCTTACAAATTCAGGTCAATGGGGTCACCTGTTTTCCAACAAATAATGCCAGCTGCTTAAAACATCTGGTGAGCAAGCTAGGAGAACTATTGAAACAACTCACCATGTTGCAAATGAACAATTAGGAGCCATCCCTAGGTTCTAACTCTGTACAGCTATTTGGGGTGTCACCTGAAAACCTCTCGTTTCTTCAGCTGATTATAGACCAGTGTGCAGTGGTCCCTTCTCCAGTCCTCGTGCACTCCATGCCAAAAGGACTATGGAAAAGGAGAGAAGATAATCCTATAACTTTCTGCAAAAACAGAGTATTTGAGAAGTCAACATATATGTGTTATTTTTCACATAAGCAGTTTTGTATGCATTCCTAACAAAGTTAAAGCCATGCTAAAAAGCAGAATTGCCATCTGGTTATAGAGAGGGCAGATTCCAATTGCTGTGTTTCTATTCTGACCACAGTTACTATTCCAAGAAAGAATGACTTTATCCTACTTTGCATTTTCATCATTGTCTTTGTGTCCTACAATAGCGTTAATTTCATGACAGTTTTATATTTATTCTCAGAAGACTGAATTATCAGAATTTAAATATGTTGTTATATTTCACCACTTAGGTTCTTGGAAGGATATGATGGGTAGTATAGTTTTTCTTGATAAAATATGTGGATAAGGGTCAGTTACCTATTTGAACTACTAAAAATCGAAACAATTTGTCATAAAATGTAGCAGTCCTTCAGATTTTACAACAGAATGTACAAGATATTAGTTATCTTGGCTTCAAGCATTCATATTCCCAAGGCGATGAAAAGAGGGAAGGAATCTCCATAGAGGTCAGGCTCATCAGAATAATTTTAAAACTCAGAATTGTGTGCAAAACTATATACATTTCAGGATTTTACTTGACATTACGAAAGACTTATTTTTGGAAGCACTTAATTTTTTAAATGACAGCAGGGACTCCAGAGGACAAGCATAACTCACTAGGGAGAGAAGCTTCCAGATGTCATGCTTGTTAGAGGCACCATTCCTTGTATCCACTAAAATCCTATTTTTAAATGCTGAGTATAGAAATGATTGCACTGTATTTGTCCCCCGCGGGTGCATTTAGGCATGTCAGTGAATTCAGTGGTTTAAGTGCAGTCCATAGGGACCAAACCCCAGGGAAGCTGGCTGAATGGCAAACTGTATGGTAGAATACTGTTGACACTGGCATTTCTCCTTTTGGATATATACCTCTAAGATTCAAATCTCTGTACATTCTCTTAGACCTGGCCATTGTTCTAAAGGTCATAAACTTTGAGAATAATATACAGCAAACACCATGCAGTGATTCAGAAGTTGTCGATTCTAGTCTTTTTTCACATATTTGGTTGATTTTTAAAAAAAAACTTTTGCAGCCTTTATCCTATGTTTGTTTTCAAATTCTAGGGGTGAGAGAAAGCCAAAAATAGATCTTTTCAGGACCTGTGTTGCTGCTATCCCCCGACTGCTTCCTGATGGGATGTCAAAACTTGAACTCATTGACTTGCTGGCCAGGTGAGAACTGTGGGTGTATTTGATTAAATGGATTGTAATCCTTTGTCATGATTCCTTAAAAGAAAAAAAGAATTATTATTAAAAATTGACAAATATTTACTAAATGAGGCATTATTCTAGGTACTATGTATAAGCAAGGAGGAATTTAAAAAGTGTATGTTTTTCTCCCCCTGTTCAAGGGGGCTTAAAATCCAATGTAGAAGCAAATACACAAGCACATAAGGTAACTGGCAATCCAAGGCCTGAAACTGTACAAACTAATGGCACAAACAGTGTGATATGGGAGTGAGTTCAGTGGGTAGTGGGATTACTGGGGACTGAGGAGGTCAGCAGATCAGTCCTGGGAGAAAGTGAATCTTGAGATAGGGCTCAGGAAGGAAAAGCATGCCATGAAACACAGAGGTGGGGCCAGGAAATGAGATAAATGTGCCTGGAGAAGGGTTCATGCAGGGTCCGATTCCCAGTCTGACACCCACAGACCCCCGGGGCACCCAGAAGTTAGGAAATGGGGATCCTTAGCTAATTTTAGTGCTTCAGAAAGCTGCCCGAAGTCGTATATGTATCACTCTCCCAACGTTGTCCGTGAGAATGGGCAGTCCAACTAGAACCTCAAGTTAATTTGTTTTAAGTGAAATTATGTTGTTACAGTGAAGTAAGTGTCCTATTTCTCATGTTGATAAGTTCCAGTTGACAGTTATGTGTGTCTTTAATTTTAAAATCAAAAGTGACATTATGTAACAGCAATTTAGAACATGACATCCTTAGAAACATGGGTGTTTGAATGGAATGGAATGAAGAACAAAATCACCCTTAATGTGGAAAAAAAGAGAGAGAAAGGGAAGAAAAAGAAAGGAAGGGAGGAAAAGAGGGAGGGAAGGGGGGAGGAAGGAAAGGAGACGGAATTTAGAAAGTCAATGAAATAAGACCTAGAAAGAAGACTGGGGAGGTAGGGGCACCTGGGTGGCTCAGTCCGTTAAGCCTCTGCCTTCAGCTCAGGTCATGATCCCAGGGTCCTGGGATGGAGTTCCATATTGGGCTCCCTGCTCAGCTTCTCCCTCTGCCCCCTGGTGCTCTCCCTGCTTGTGTTCTCTCTCTCTCTCTGACATTTAATAAATAAAATCTTAAAAAAAAAAAGAAAAGAAAAGAAAAGAAAAAGACTGGAGAGGTAGATTTTCAGCTAATCTTTTCTATTAGCTGAGGCATTTGGACTGATGCAGTATTAAGAGAGAGAATAATGTGATAAAAAATATTTTAGGCTCTTAATCTGATAATGGTAGAATAGAGGAAAGCCAAGAGAAGGATAACAAATATTAATGCATTACGCATTACTTTGCATACCCACATTTGCTAGCCCTTTTTGGAGAGCACCTTTTCCATCAGTATCCAAATGGAATAACCCAAGCCCTGGTCCCACGTGACTGCAAACCACCAGTGGCCACCCCATGGCTTCCGAGTATCTCCACGGAGCACCACACTCCTGGTCATTGTGGTCATCATGCCTTCTGCGCTGGACGGCCAGTTTGGATTCCTGTTGATCACTCTCTCTGGTCCGTTAATGTCATTTGTAGCCTACTGCCCTCCAAGCGTAGACACAGCTGCCCCTTTCTTCCTGCCAGTCACTGCCGGCACAGGACAGGGCTGGCTTGTGAGGATGACTGGAGAGCCATTACTTTGAAAGCCACTGTTGGAAGCCCTGGTGCTCTCTGACCACAGCCATCCACCTTCTTGCTGGCTTTGGTCACTGCTACGTGTAACCTCTCCTTTCCTGTCATCAGCAACCTCCATTCTGTGCGTCCTTCTCTGTTCCATTCCATGTTTAGGACATATTTTAGGATTTTGAAGTTAAATGATTGGCAGCCTAGGTTGCTAATTTGCCTCAGGCTGACAACCAGAATGTGAGCAAAGAACACAATCATTGGAAGTAGGGAAGCAGCGGAAAAGAGGGAACCATAAGCCCGGATCACAAAGGGCCTTCCAGCGCTGGGCAAGAGGACCTAAGGAGGAATGAAGGGTAGATTCCCAAAGGATAAGAAAAAAGGTTATTTGGGAGTGAGAGAACCTCAGGAAGAAGAGGCTAAGATCCTATACTATTGAGTCTCCCAAGATGCTGGCAAAGCCAGAGAGTAAGAAATGCTGAGAGGCAGGTGTCAGGTGCCAAGGTGAAGAGCAGCCTGTCGCTGAGCCAGGGGTGACAGGGGAGGGGCTGGGTGAGTCCGAGTCTAGTGTGCACAGAGGAGGGGATGCTGAGTGAAAGGGTTGGACATGGCAGTGAGAAATTAATGGACAGAAGACTGCTCCTCATGGCCTCTGAGCCACCAGAGAATGGCAGAACACCATCTAGGAGATTTGGAGGAAATAGCAAAATCTGGGAATGAAATAGAATCATTTGGAAATCCTGAATTTTGCCTCCCTGCTTTTGTTACTTCCTAACCATGTGATCTAGGCAAATTATTTAAGCCTTCAGAGTTTTTTCCCTGATAAAATTGGAATAATACTGGGGCACTGGGTGCCTCAGTCCTTAAGTGTCTCCCTTCAGGTCAGGTCATGATCCCGGGGTCCTGGTGAATTGGGCTCTGACTCCGCAGGGAGTTGGCTTCTCCCTCTCCCTCTGCCCTTCCCCCTTGCTCCTGCTTTCCCTCGGTCACTCTCTCTCTCCCTCTCAAGTAAAGAAATAAAATCTTTTTAAATAATTGGAATAATATCGCCTATTTCATAAGATTGTGGAGAGGGCTACGTGTCACAGATGTGCGCTTTGGTTAATCCAGGGAAAATGTGTCAGCAGGGGAAAAGTTATCGGTTAAATTGAAGCAGAAGGAAAGTTTGCTGATGTCAGTGAAGTTTTAATTGGGGATGATTATGTGTACTAGGCCTTTGAAATACTGAGTTTTCTAAATGTCACGCACATTCAGGTACAGTCTGTGACACTATTTTGCTGTGACTGTATGGGAGATTCTTACTTCTGGATCACTCTGATCACCGAATCCAGTGACGCCTGGATCTGCAGAAGACCCTGGTGCCAGGCATGCCAAAGGGAATTCTGTTAGACATGGTTGGAATGTCCATACTATTTATGGTGCATCGTGTTTATTATTATGTACATTCTTACAAAGCTCAAAGCAATGGGGACTGTTTTTATGAGGGGAAAGAGCAAATAAACATTCTTGAGGGTTCAAGGCTTAGAAATCAAGAAAATGACTGTGCTTGTATGGCAAGCCTGTGAAGAGACCTTTTCCATAAACTTTAGAAGCCGGAGGCTGTTCTCCTCAAGGAAGAGATAATGGAGGGCTCGACCTACACCCTGGGTCCTGTTAACCTGTGAGAAAATGAGTCCCTAGATCCCCTTGAGAGGGTCCGAGGACAAAATGGAGAAATTCAACAGCAGTAAATGTGGGTTTCCAGCCTGTAGTATTCTTTACACTGTGGGGACATAGTGCATTCCTGTTTGGACCGAGTTGACTCTTGAGGCAATATACAGTCTAGTCAGAGAGGTATGAGACCTTTTAGTTCAGATGCTTCATGGTTACATCCTGCAGTACATTGTTACTGCAGAAAAACTTGGTTTTCTTTATTTTTTCTTAAAGATTTTATTTGAGAGAAAAAGAAAAGGCACAAGCGGGGAGAGGGGCAGAGGGAGAGGGAGAAGCAGACTCTGTTGAGCAGGGAGCCCAACGCGGAGCTCTGTCCCAGAACCCCAGGATCATGACTTGCACCGAAAGCAGATGTTTCACTGACTGAGCCACCCAAGTGCTCCTTGGTTTTCTTTATAACTGGCAAAATAAAACCAACATTCATGTCAGTTCTCTGTCCCCATCCCCCAGCTCCGTCCCCTGAATAAGGAGGGGATCTGTCCCCCAAGGCCCCTTCCCAGCATTTCAGGTAATGGCTCAATGTCACAGACACTCTAGCCTCAGACTCCTGTTAGTGTGTTTAGCATGACATTGTTGGATGGAATGAAATGGCAAACCCCTTTCTCCACGCTACTACATTTCTGATGTTTTGTGTATTGCCCCGCCCACTTCTAATGGCAGCGTGTGAGCAATCTTTCTCCTTAGGCTCCATGGAGGCTCCATAGGCCCTCCTGACATCACAATAAGATCCCTGGGGAGGATTTCCTTCCTGCTCTCACAGAGCCTCCCCTTCCCAGTTGTGGGTGCTCACGAGGTTTTCCACATAGAAGGGAGGTTACTTGTGTCTTTGGGCGTAGGTATCATTTTTCTCTGACTGACCTCCCAGATGTTTCCTGCTCTGTCCCTTGACCACAGGAAGGACGTCTCCCTCAACAGTCTACAGGCTCCCGTCCTCTGTCGCTTCCCACAGCACTACCTATGCATGGAGGGGTTGCTGTTCCGTGTCTGCCCTCCTCTTTCCATAACTGGTCATGAGGTTGTGAGAATCACATAAATCACTTCACAGAGTGCCTAGAACACAGTAAGCTCTCAGCAAATGTTAGTTATTATTTTTAGGCATCTTTACATTTGAATAACAGATGATGCCTTGATGTACAATGCGTTTTCATGCACAGTATGTTAAGAAAGCTGGGCACATATTTATTCCTATTTTCGGAGAAGGAGATTTGAACTTCAGAAGAGGAAAGTCGGTTGCCCAAATGTACAGAATTTTCCTGCCGCCAAATGGCAGTGAGAAATGTCATTGGTTAGATTCAAAATGGGAGATAAACACTTTTTATGCAGTGTTTCCTTATAACTTGTGGCAATTTATGACATAGTGCATACAGAATTCCACAGTCTTCTGTGGTACCCGAAAAATATTTGCCATTTGCCATTTACCATTTGCTTTTCAGTCTAGGTCTGTACAGTGGAAGGTGACTGGTTGTTCTGAGTGGCTTACTGAGAACTATAGTCTCAGTGCGTATATTGCTGCAATAAACCACTTTTCAATGTATTTTATTTTAATTGAGATACAGCTCAGAGCACTGTATGTAGATGGATGTTCACTCTTTGAGACCTGCAGAGAAGACATTCCAACCACTTCTGGTGAACTATTCCAAAGGCTAACCATCCACCTGTCAGCAGGTCCCTCCTTTTGGAAACCGTTGTCTCCTGGGCTTCACTTTAAACCCTTTTCTCCCTCTGCTGCCCTTGGTGATACTCTAGGGCAGCTGGTTCCTTACCTCTTCCTAATAACCTTTTGTTTATCCTGCAACAGTCCAGAAAGGGCTGTTTCTCCTGATGGATCTTTTTCTTCTGATCATGGTCCTGGATTTGGTCTGTGAATTTGAAGTCACTCCCTTCTGATTCGTGCACCTCACACTATAAAATTATTCAGATGTACTAAGCAGCTCCCATGTGACTCTGAAGCTCACCTTTATGAAAGTGCTTTCCACTGAGAGTCCTCTACAGAGGCTTGTTCCTAAAATATTCAGGATCATAGATAGCTTTAAGTATAATAAATAGAAATGACAAACTTAAGATGGAAAGATGACTTCAAGTGGGTTTTTTTTTCCCATAAACTAGCATTTTTGTTTGTTTGCTTTATAAACTAGTATTTTTAAGCCATGGCTGCAGAATGACTCAAGGGTGCATCTACTGCTTTCCCCCAAAGGGGTGGGCTTCAGGCCCTTTACCCAAGCTTCAACTCAGATTTTGTGCTGTACTTAAAACTTGCGGGGGGAAAAATAGAGCTGCTGATTAAAACACAAAGTTTGTAAATTCCTGCCATAGACAGTCCTTAATTGGAAGCTCAAGGTAAAGGCCTCTAGGTTTTCCTCCAGCAACTGTAATGCCTTCCCTGTAAGAGCTCTAGACTTAGTGGGCTAGGTCTAACCTGAAGAATCAGCTAATCATGTTATTCCCCTATATCTTTCAAGATACAGCTCATTTTTTCTAATAATATCTACCAGTTACTAAGTGCTTGCTACACACTCAGTGTGGTGTTATACACTGTATGTGGGTCATCTTCATGAACCACACAACAAGTTTGTGAAATATAAGTACAATAATTGTCCCCAAATGAGGCTCTGAGGCTGAGAGAGAGTGACTAACTAGCACAGGGTCCCACAGTTAGATCATCCTTCTCGGCATCTTCCTAGAACATCACTTGCTTTTGGGACAGGAAATATGTTTTTCCTGACTTGATATGTATCTGCTCATTAACAAGTTTTTGCCTGGTTTCTAAGTGTCAGATTTGGACCAATTAGTGTGCTTTATGCTTTAGAGAATAAGAAAGGTATTTGTTTTTCAAGTTTTGAAATCATGTTTATTCAAAAACATAGGACTGTACCAGACTTGTTTCGATTAAGGGTTAGAAGTCATTGGCTGGCATCCTGGACTTTGAGGATGTTCCTATACAGTCTGGGTCCAAGTGTTTTCTTCTCTTCGCTGAGGATACTATCTGCCCTCTTTGGGGGGGCCCCTAGTGACTCAGCCATTTTCTTCTCTGACATTGAACGCCTCCGGGCTGCTGAGTGCTGGAAACTCTACATCCTCAGTGTCTTTGATCTGTCTTCCTTTCTCACTACTTCTCTACCTTGGGTCAGCCACCCACCTGGCCCCCACCTATTGTCTGACACTATAGTGACCTTCTAGCTGGTCTCTGCCCCTACTCTGGTTGCTTCTCCAAGGCATTCTCCATATTCCTGCCTAACTTTTTTTTTTCCCCAGGTGTGAAGCTAATCATGTTATTCCCCTATATCTTTCAAGATACAGCTCATTTTTTCTAATAATATCTACCAGTTACTAAGTGCTTGCTACACACTCAGTGTAGTGTTATACACTGTATGTGGGTCATCTTCATGAACCACACAAGTTTGTGAAATATAAGTACAATAATTGTCCCCAAATGAGGCTCTGAGGCTGAGAGAGATTGACTAACTAGCACAGGGTCCCACAGTTAGTAAGCAACAAGTGGCAAGACACTGAGCTGGATATGCTGATTACAGAACACACACCATTAACCCCTTCCCTGCTGTATTGTTTCCCTGGGTGGACTGTAGACCCTTCCCTGAGCTCCTCCTGCTTCCTCTCCAGCATCATCTCCCCCCCTCGCTCCTGTAAGCACCCCACCCAATAGACACGGCCATACTGAACTCTGTATCTGAAGGGTTGTGTGTCTGAATCTGAGGAGATCTCAAAAATATTTGTTTCTTAAGTAAATGAATAAAAGAATCTATAAAACATGTTAGCTGATGGCTCATACCAGTGTCAAGATTTAATTTTATTACAGTATTCTAGGTTATACCACCAATACCCTGGTATTCTTCAGCTGACTCTGATTTTCTCAACCTTGACGCTGTAGACATTTTGGTCTAGATAATTCTTTGTTGTAGGGAGTTGTCCTGTGCATTTTAGGATGCTTAGCCACATCTGTAGGTTCCACCTATTAGAGAGATGCTGATAGCCCTCTCTGAGTTGTGATGATCATTAATGTCTCTAGACATTACCAAATACCCCTTGGTGGAACGAGACCAATTATGGACCATTGATCTAAGCCTTACTTTCTCATTCTCCCTGAACTTCTGGGTGAGTCCCTTAGATTCCGTGGTACTCAGTTTTCTTATCCTTAAAAGTAATAGGGTTTAGGGTGGCTGGGTTACAGACACTGGGAAGGGTTTGTGCTATGGTGAACGCTGTGAATTCTGTAAGACTGATGATTCACAGACCTGTACCCCTGAAGCAAGTAACACATTATATGTTAATTTAAAAAAGTAAAAGGGTTTGATACTAATTTATTCTGTAGTCAACATTGTATTTAAAAGGATTCAGATTAAAAAAAAAAAAAAAAAAGGAGGGGCGCCTGGGTGGCTCAGTGGGTTAAGCCGCTGCCTTCGGCTCAGGTCATGATCTCAGGGTCCTGGGATCGAGTCCCACATCGGGCTCTCTGCTCAGCAGGGAGCCTGCTTCCTCCTCTCTCTCTGCCTGCCTCTCTGCCTACTTGTGATCTCTGTCTGTCAAATAAATAAATAAAATCTTAAAAAAAAAAAATTTAAAAAAAAAAAAGGATTCAGATATAGGTGAATGCCAGGTAATATTTTAGATTCCATCCTGAAACAGTAAAAGGACATTAGTGAAAAACTGGTGAAATCAGAATAAAATCTGTGGTTTAGTTAATAGCTTTGTACCCAGGTTAATTCCTTAACTCTGATAAAGGTATGCTGGTTCTATCAGGTGTCAACACAAGGGGAGCTGAATGAAGAGCAGGTGACAGGGTGACCCACTTTTAGACATGGATAAAAGCAGAGAACTATATTTGTTCTGTCACAAATCTGGAAGAAACATTAATAAACTAAAGGCTTTATTGTCTTTTACTCCCTTCACAGGCTCTCTATTCATATGGACGATGAGCTGCGACATATTGCACAGAATTCTCTTCAGGGTTTACTTGTGGACTTCTCAGACTGGAGAGAAGATGTACTGTTTGGCTTTACTAACTTCCTTCTCCGGGAAGTCAACGACATGCATCACACCCTCCTTGATTCATCCCTGAAGTTACTGCTCCAGCTGCTCACCCAGTGGAAACTGGTCATACAAACTCAAGGAAAAGTCTACGAACAAGGCAACAAGATCAGAAATTCAGAGGTGATTTTAACACTCTTCCCACTGATTTATATTCTGCAATATAGTATTTGTGTGAATAAGCTGCAGCTTGGAGAACCTTTGGAGTTCTTACTTCCTGCCACCAAGGAACTTTCTCGAGACCTGGTGATGGCCGTTAATTTTTCCATGTTGCGTGAACTGTGACCAAGAAACTGAGGATGGATAGGCCTTTGGGTTAGATTTGTTATCATTCACAAGGCCATTCAGGGAATAGAAATTGCTTTTTTCAGAGAATTATGATTATAAATCTCTAAGAACAAATGACTATAAGCATGGATATAGAGCTGGGTATGGATATGCTTATCAAGCTGGAAAGGGATATTATGCATATAGAAAAGTTAGTTGCCCTCCAGTTGTTTTGTTTTTGGTTTTGGTTTTGGTTTTTGGGGTTTTTTGGCCCTATCATACATCACATTGGTTGTATTGTTCAATATCCACAGAGGAAAAAATATGCAGTCTTAGGATTTCTTTATTCCTTCCCACCTCGGTCCTAAATGCTAAAAATGAATGAAAACCTTGTGAAAAGCAGGTTATGGAGAAGTGTTGTCACAGAGAACAAGGGCAGTGGTGAACTTGACATTGGCAATGAGCGGATGGGAAAGAGGCCTGGGATGGGGCACCTGTGTGGCTCAATGGGTTAAACCTCTGCCCTTGGCATGATCTCAGGGTCCTGGGATCAAGCTCTGCATCAGGCTCCCTGCTCAGGCTCCCTCTCTCTCTCTGCCTGCCTCTCTGCCTACTTGTGATCTCTCTCTCTGTCAAAGAAAATAAAAAAAGAAAAGAGGCCTGGCAAGGGAAGAGCACAGCTGAGAGGCTGAGGAACATGAAAGCTTAGGGGAGAACAACAGCACTGAAGCAGCAGCCAGGATCCCCAGTCCTAGGTCATTCCTGTTTCCCTGTGTTATATACATGCCAAAGGATCATAGTAGACAAACAAGGGTTACATGTGTTTGTCAAAGGAAAACTGAAATGGTTGTGGAACCTGCCCTGTTGTCTAGGTTCCTTTTGCTTTAGACCCATTTAGTTGTGACTTGGGAACTTTCTGAACCCATGGCACAAACGTGCACACACTTAGATTAGAATCAAACACAAGAAACAAATATGCACATGTGACTAGAAAGTAAATGTTTGAAAATCCATTTGAATGGTCTCTACAAGTCTATAGGGAATCTGAGTCAAAATGAGTCAAATCTGAGTTCTCTCTTATCAAAGGTAACAGATGGTTGATGGTATTCCAAAGTAACAATGGATCGAAAGAAAAAGGGGATCTGTGATCTGTCATGAATAATAATGAACTTACAGTCGTGTCTGGATAGAAGCCATTGCAATTTATTTTAATATTATGAGGTCCCATGTGCCAAAAGATGCACATATGAGTAGTTTCTTCTTCAGTTGTTATTTTTCTGAATATCGAATGTGCTCTTATTGCCTGACAGCTGATTGCGAATGGCTCCAGCCATAGAATTCAGTCGGAGCGGGGCCCCCACTGCAGTGTGCTTCACGCCGTGGAAGGATTTGCTTTGGTTTTACTCTGCAGTTTCCAGGTGGCCACACGCAAACTGTCCGTTTTAATACTCAAGGAAATTCGAGCTTTATTTGTCGCCCTGGGTCAGCCTGAGGTATGTATTCTCCTTTTGAACTTTCTAATTCATTTCTTTCTTTTGAAGTTTAGATTAAAACCTGGGAATAATGCATTACTGTTTTATGGGCCTCCTTGTCAAACATGATGTCAAAAAATAATTTTTGATTGACCATGGGTTTTTGATTATGAAAGAGTACTCTTGAGCTCCAAGAGATATGCCGTCTATTCTGAGAGCAATAGAAAAGACCATTTCTGATTCTCTAAGAGGTGGTTCTTGGTTAAACAGTGAAGAATTTTAAGTTGTAGATCATTTTTCTTCATAATGTTCAGCATGCATCAAATTAAGAAGACATTATAATGTTTATATTAGAGAAAGAACTTGAGAAAATAATGAGTTCCATTTTAAATGATCAAGGTATCAAACAGTCTGGGTAACTGTTTAATTTCAGTAATCTTGAAATTATGAGAAAATATGTCCCCTTGAGATTGGAGAAGCAAGCCAATGGCCAAGCATGATTGGCCAGCTAATGTCCGCACTTGGTCAAGGGCTGTGCACCCTTTTTCAGATGTTAGGGCTCATCGCCTGCAAGCACAGGTGGCGGAACCATAAGCTGCATAATTTGACGAAAGAAGGGCCAGCGCATTATGTCACATACTTCTTCAGAAAAAAATGCTACTTTCCATTTTCCTGTTTTAAATCCCCGAACTTGGTTTTTCTGATCCACAAAATGGTCATTGTCTTTACCCAATATTTTCAAATTCATCACAGTCCTTCCTGTTCACTCTTCTTCAGATGGCTTGGTGATCTATTTTAGGACATCTGTGGTATCTGATAAATGGATGTCCAAGACTTGCTGTACTTTGGTAAACCTCCATTAAGTCTCTAAGTCTGATAGGAATGATCATCATTACCATGGCCATGTCCACCACTGTGCTGTGCACTAGACATGGTATCTCACTTAACCTTCCCAATAACACAAAAATTAGTATTATTTTCCCCAGTGTACAGATACTGAGGCTGAAGTTTAGGGAGATTAAATGCCTTCACCAAAAATCAGCAGGGAGGACCTGGCACAGCCAGAATTGAAAGTCAGAAATATATGCCTCTAGAGCCCCATGTTCTTTTTAAAGTGTACTTGACCATAATTGTTACATGAGTTTCAAGTATAAAACCCATGATCTTAATTTCTATGCAAAGACTGTGTTAAGAACATTTCTCATATGTTGCTCTCTTCTATCAGCCACAACTTTTTTTTCACATAATTTTTTTATTGGGGTGTCACTGACCTACAAGATTATATTAGTTTCAGCTGTACAACATAATGAACCTGTTTTGTTTACACTGTGAGATTATCCCCACTATAAGTCTAATAACATCTGTCACCCTGCAGAGTTGTTGTTTTTTTAAGTTAACCTATAATGTATTATTTGATTCAGGGTTACAGGTCTATGAATCATCAGTTTACAAAATTCACAGCACTCACCTTAGCACACACTCTCCCCAATGTCCATAACCCAGCCTCCAGCAACCCTCAGTTTATTTTATTTCCTGAGATTAAGAGTCTCTTATGGTTTGTCTCCCTCCCTGGTCCCATCTTGTTTCATTTTTCCCCCCATTTCCCCCATGACCCCCTGCCCTGCCTCTCAAATTCATCATATCAGAGAGATCATATGATAATTGTCTTTCTCTGATTGACTTATTTCCCTCAGCATAATACCCTCTAGTTCCATCCATGTTGTTGCAAATGGCAAGATTTCAGGTTTTTTGATGGCCACATAGTATTCCATTACCTATATGGACCACATCTTCTCTTTTAATTCATCTGTTGATGGACATCTAGGTTCTTTCCATAGTTTGGCTATTGTGGACTTTGCTCCCATAAAGATTTGGGTGTATGTGCCTCTTCTAATCACTACATTTGTATCTTTAGGGTAAATACCCAGTAGTGCAATTGTTGGGTCAGAGGGTAGCTCTATTTTCAACTTTTTGAGGAGTTGCCATGCTGTTTTCCAGAGTGGTTGCACCAGCTTGCATTCCTACCAACAGTGTAGGAGGGTTCCCTTTTCCCCGCATCCTTGCCAACACCTGTCATTTCCTGACTGGTTAATTTTAGCCATTCTGACTTGTGCGAGGTAGTATCTCACTTGTCACGATACAAAGTTACAGAATTGTTTTCATGTGATGAGAACTTTTAAGATCTCTCTTAGCACCTTTCACATATGCAATATGGTATTATCACCTCTAGTCACCATGTTGTACATTATATCCCCATGACTTATTTATTTTGTAGCTGGAAGTTTGTACCTTTTGACTCCCTTCACATATTTCACCCACCCCACAACCATCAATCTGTTCTCTGTATCTATGAGCTTGTGTAGGTGTTTTTCCCCCAGCCATAATTTTTTGGAAACCATTTTCATTCATACACAAATAATGGTTTTCAGGGCTTTCCTGTAAGGTTTCTGAAGTAAATAATTTTATAATTCTGAGCTTCTTTTTAATAAAAGATGGCAGACATATACATATCCATATGAGGATACACACACACACACACACACACACACACACATACACACACACACACACACTATTTGTGAAGAAGAATTTTCTATAAGATACTCTCTCCTGTACTCTGTAGTCTGCTTCTTTTGCCAAGTAGCTGTACACAACGAAGATACCACAGAGTATGTGGTCAGTGTGGTCAGTCTCCAGTGCACTTTCTTTGGAACTAAAATTCAGTCACGGTCAACAATTTATCACTTACTTTAGCAGATGAATGACTTAAGCACGTAGCATTTTCATGGTCCCACAAGGCATATTCTTGTGGGGTTTCCATCCCTTAATTTTCACGACAACGTGAACACTCTGCTGGATGACATATGGCACAGGTGTTTGGATCCTTGTCTATGTGTGCAGCATTTGGAAGTTCAAGTCCATGTCTTTTCAGTACAAGGTGAAGTTGGAGCTCTAAACATCTTCCACTGAAACTTGAAAGACTAAACTCAGAATCACAGGGAGTTTTATCTACTACCTTTCATCATGTTGGCACTCAATTTTCTGTGAGAAAACCCTTATCACTATCTTGCAAGCTGTTCAGCTTCATGTACCAAACAAAGACAGTGGGGTGGGTGGGAAGGAATTTTTTTTTCCCATGGAGAGTAATTGCTCACCCTTTGTACAGGATGATGACAGGCCTATGATTGATGTCATGGATCAGCTAAGTTCGTCCATTCTCGAAAGTTTCATTCACGTAGCTGTTTCAGATTCGGTAAGTACACATTTGATCCTGATCCCTAATTGTTCTCAAGTGTAAGCTCCAGACCTGTCTGAAAAAGGGAGACAAAGAAAAATGATGTAGAAGAACTCTGGGGTTTCATGTCAGATAATAAACTGACACAACAGTACTTGTAAAAACAAGACAAGGTTTTCAGATACTGGCTCAGGAAACATTCAGATAAAGTTCAAACAAAATTTGAACCTTAGGGATATAGATAATTTGCAAACTACAGTTTCAGAAAGAATTGCTCAAGATTCCTTAAGAAAACTAATTATTTATCGTGCTTATCACCACCATGTAACTTATATGGAGTGCTTTACAGTTTATGGTGTCCTTTCATATTTATTACCTTTTTCGACCCTCCTAGGTATTGAAACTCAAAAATATTAAGGGGCGGAGCTGTGGTCCCATGGGGAAGTGTTAGGGCCTGGATTTGACCTTAGTTAGGCTCCGAATCTAGGACACCTTTATCTGCCATTCAAATACATTCTTCCCTTTTTAAAGAGCATATTGGCAGCTTTCAATTTGCAGAACAAATAGAAGGAAAATTGATACTGATATTAGTTATCTGATTTTTTTAAAAATCAGTCTAGCGTAGAAGAGGGATCTGGATTAATTTCAGCTCAGTTGCTGGAAAGAGACCCTGCACATCGGGGACCGTTCACCGCATCCACATGGCTGATGCCTTTGTCTCTTCCTTTCAAATGACTATAAATGAATAGAGACATATCTGACACATAGAAATGAATACAAAGCCTTTCCGTGGTCTCTCTCTCTCACTGAGACTGAGCACAGATCACTACCGTTAGTGGCCCTGCCATTGCTTACAGTCGTAGTAATAATGATCATTACTCAAACTATTAAGCCAGGCAGGACAGACTTTCACAGTGATATTCCATAGCGCTACAGCTTTAAGAAATTTAATTTGGTTTAACATGGAATGGAAGAGTCCAGTTTAATTATCTCATATCCATCTCTTATTGGGCTGTAGATGATAGTCATGTGATTTTTGTTCTGTTTATCAGAATCAAAATTGTGGGCCTGGGTTTCCTAGGTCAGCAATACTACACTTAAGAAGATACACGGAAGAGGGAGAAGAGGAATGTGCCTGCTCTGTGCCAGGTGTTTCTACATTCCTTATCTCATGTGACTCACCTGAAGGTTAGGTGAGATTAGCATAAATAATTCCCAAGTCATAAATTAATATCTCCCAGACAGAGACTCTGGGATGGTCGGTACACTTCCCGGATCACAAGCCTGTGTTGGAAATCTCGTCTCTGGCCCTGAAGCTCTGGCTGTCCCCCGCCCCCTTACAGCCAATGAACTGTTGAGATCACTCGTGACACACCCATAACCATGGGAACCTGTAGACCCAAGAGATAATATGGATCATTTTAATTGCCAGATAGTCATAAAGGGAATTGTCTCTCCTGGCACCACAGCTGGATTATTTGAAACCTGGTCTTCCCGAAACTTTGATTTTCTAGGCTTCAAAGAGAATGACACATACAAACTTATATGAGATATAGATCAAAAAAGTTTTAGAATGTAGTGTTGTTTTGGCTTGATATCACAGGACAAGAATAAGTAGGCTTCTTACCTCAAAAATCATCCGTGATATGCCCTTCATGAAAGGGATTACATTTTGCCATCTCCTCAAGTCAAAGGGAAGGTAGTTTAGTCCAAGAAACAGAAAACAAGATTATAGCATTTAATAGCCCAGGATACTAATTACAGGGAATAAAAACACATTGATGAATTTCAGAAATTAATAGCTTTTTGGAATTTTAAGCGGCAATCCCAGGGTCGAGTTTAATTTTACTAAAGCCATTTATTTCTCAACAACTATTTAATGAGCATCTTCAGTGTCCCAATGCACGTGCTGTGTGGCATTATAACTGAAACAGGACCCAAGTCTCTAAACTCTGCCCTTCAGCAGCTTGTATTCCAGCATAAGACACAGCAGTGGCTAGTACAGAGCAACATCCAATGTTGTAGGTGTGGGAGGGGTGTTTAGATTCAAAGCTTGGCCCTTTGCAGAGGTGGTCAGGAAAGCAGTGTGGACAAAGGGGCTCAAAGGTGGAGCCCTGATGGGGACCAGTCATTTACCGTGGAGCTTTGATTCATGGCCCACTTCTCGCACCTGCAGGCAACCTTACCGCTGACCCACAGCGTGGATCTGCAGTGGTTGGTGGAGTGGAACGCAGTCCTGGTCAATAGCCATTATGACGTGAAGAGCCCTTCCCATGTCTGGATATTTGCTCAGTCTGTCAAAGACCCCTGGGTCCTCTGCCTCTTCAGTTTCCTGCGGCAGGAGAACCTGCCCAAACACTGCCCCACAGCCCTCAGCTACGCCTGGCCGTATGCCTTCACTCGGCTGCAGTCCATCATGCCCCTGGTAGACCCAAAGTAAGGAAACTATATGTCTTCCTTTGTGTTGTTGATCATTCACCCTCTTACGTTTTCCTTTTACCTAACTGATTTGCATATTATAATCCTCTCTAGTTTCTGTACTTCCTAATACAGAATCCTGATCGTGGAGTTAAAAGAGGTCAAAAGGTCTTATCTAAACCTAGTTTTTTTTTCTTTTTCCTTAATAATCCCTATGATTGTCTGAGTATAGAATGTCAGTCCCTTAACGGTGAAAGCAGTCTTCAACTTTGATTCAACTTCCCATTCAGCAGAGACATCCCCTGTCCAGACAGTTTGTAACAGCATAGACTACCCTTGGCAGACAGTTGTTCAACTCTATTTGAGTGCTTCCTAGGATCTTTATTTAACCAGTGGTGTTTAAAGTCCAGAACTTACTTTCACTCTTGTTTTCAAATCCGTATTTCTAGTAGCCCAATTAATGCCAAGAAAACCAGCACTGCCAGCAGCGGAGACAATTATGTCACCTTGTGGAGAAATTACCTTATTCTTTGTTTTGGAGTTGCAAAACCCAGTATAATGAGCCCGGGACACTTAAGAGCGTCCACTCCGGAAATCATGGCGACCACACCTGATGGTACAGTGAGCTACGATAACAAGGTGACGTGACATGCTTCAGAAGAATTATTCTGTAAGGTTTTTTTTTAGCTTGTTTGTCTAGAGTTCACAGTGCGTATTACACTGTGCCTGCCATCTGGAGTCTGTGGGATCAGATTTGCATCCTACACATTTCTAAATTCCATTGAGCCTTGTTGTGCATAATTTATTATTCCTCTCTGACAAGAGAACTGAAGATGAAGTTGAGAAACTTGCTTAAGACCACAGAGTGACTTATATTTATAAGTGCCCTGAGGCACTTGGCTTTTGCCCTCCAAATCACATTTCCCTCACAACCCCCAAGCACTTGCACTTAAACTATGCCTTGATTAAATGACCTTGCTAAGAATGGTTTTGGAGACTTAATTGGTTAAAAAAAATTCTGTTACAATAAAAATATTCTTTAGAATTTGTGTCCCAGGAGAAAAATGCATTCATTGTGCTGTTTAGAAATTGATGCCTGTCTATGTGTTTTGTTTTGTTTTGTTTTTCTGAAATGATGGCAGTGTTTTGGGCTGTGTTTTCGTACTTTGAAACTGTTATAATGGAATCATCATTTGATTAAAGGAAGCATCAGTTATCATGTTACCTCTTTTTCACTCTTAATCAACTTGTTTCAGGCCATAGGCACCCCATCGGTGGGAGTTCTGTTAAAGCAGTTGGTGCCTTTGATGAGACTAGAGGGCATTGAGATCACAGAGTCCTTAGTTTTAGGATTTGGAAGAACAAATTCCCTTGTTTTCAGGTACGGTAGTCTCAATGAGTTCTGAATTCATTCCTGCCGCTGCTCTCGTGGGTCCTGTCTTTAACTTGAGTTTGAGTTTGCGTGTCGGCATGTACCTGGGCATTTATAGGCTTTGCGCCATTTCCTTTGTGTCCGCGTTGCTTGACGTGCATGGAGCAAGCGTTCCTCGCGACTGCCTTCGCTTTTCCCTGTGGTCCTTGCGGCTTTGATTTGACGTCTCAGATTTTATCTCGTGTGCAAGCTTCTTTTAGAGAATATAAATGAAGAGAATTCAGTGTCCATCGCCGGTGAGCCAGACCGTTCAGGGGCTTTGCCATCAGAACAATGAGGTCTGCTCATCGGCCATTCATGCAACAGGCTCACAGGTTAAGCACCGATAGAACTCTTCCAGGAGTATTCTGTTACACTGGCCCATCTCTTTGGAAGGTGCTTTAACTGCCTTAATAGAACCATCACGTCTCACTTTCTGGATCCCTAACTCATTTCACACCTTTAATCAAATAACCATTCCATCTGAGGCAGTGTCAAAGCCCTTTGAAAGAGCTGTCATAAAGTGCTAGTTCGAGCTGCCTCTGGTGACTTCAGCTAAGCAGTGAACGCCTATAAGCATTCAATTAAAATTCTGACCTTTTTTTTTTTTACATAGATAGAGAAGGGAAAGCTCCAGGCATCTGCGAGAAACTGTATTTGAAAAAGAAAGATTAATGAGGCCTTTTAGATACCACTGGAAAAAAAAATATCCATTACATTATTCACATATACAGTCAGATTTTATTCTCAAAAAAAGTAATTGTGGGTTCTGATACTTGAGTACCAGTGAACCAGTAATTTACTCCTTACTAGTTAAATAGTTAAGACAAAGAATCATGTAGAAATACTACAGGAAAATAAGAAAAACAATTCCTGGAATTACCTAACATTCTTTCCCAAAGAGCCTAAGAACCTAACCTTCTTTCCCAAGGACGTGTGCTCTTATATATCTTACCCCCTCAATATTCTTAGGGGTGGGTAAGATTATATAATTTGTTAGCTAGCCGTGTGAGTCTGGAAAGCATAATGTCTCTGGGCCTCGGTTCCCTCACCTGTAAAATTGGTATAATAAATTAAAATGAAGTGTATCCAATAAAAAAAAAGAAAAATTGTTATCATTATAGAATCTATCTTATGGATGCACTGAGAGGATTAAATATAAAAATGTACATAGTAAATATTCAGTGAATGGCTGCTATTAGAGGAGATCATTAATATTATTTCCATTTCTTCGATGAAGAACTTCTAGCATCTGTGTTAGAGAAATCTGAAATGGAATGCAGGTTTTGTCTCTCAGCATAGAATGCCATAAAGTTTACCTTCCTAACTTCAGATTTTGCTGGAGGATGACGTCTGATAGCACAAAACATCCAGCCGGAATATTGCAGGGTGCTCAGGCATAGAGTAGGTTGTAGACAGAATTTCTGGCAGAAACTAGAGCTCATAATTTTGTCATCTTGACATAGAAGTTCATAAATTATTTCCCAAAGAAGAGAAATATTTAGATTAGTGGATAGAAAGCTGAGAACTAGAGATAATGGGAACAGGTGAAAGATAGATGATCAAACTTTTACTTTTACTTTACCAGAGAAAAGGTTTTGATGAAAACCTCCTTATTGTAATACTTGCCACAATTTGCCTGTATCATGTAGCTCAAATAAGGGTTTTATCTTTCAACCTCCAAAAAGACTTCATTTTAAAATCAACTATCAGTCAGTCAGTCAGTCCCCTGAGCACAGGTCCCAAAGGTGATGCCCGGCAGCTGCCCCCCTCTCTTTTGCTCCTGTGAGACTGAACATGTCTTCTGTGAGGGACTCGATTTGGCTTATCTTCATCCCCAGTGCCTGTAGTGAAGTTTTCTGATTTTAATAATCACTTACAAAATACTGTTTAACTGTTTATAGAGGGCATCTTGCCATAGAGGTCTCCAGAACAGGAAATCAAAATCAAGTCAACAAATATGTATTGAGCCAAAATTGTAAATATAACACTGGGATGAAAACCAGTAATGCAAAGCACAAGCCAATACCTGGTTCCAGTTCACCATGTGACTGAGAAACAGAAAGTCCAGGGGGAATGTGAGGTCAGAGCCAAAGTGAGAAAAGCACATGACTTAGGATCAATGGATGTATTTGGTGACAAACTTGACGTCAATAATAATGAATTTCAAATGCTGACCTTTTTCCTCCATAGAGAATTAGTGGAAGAACTTCATCCATTAATGAAAGAAGCTCTGGAACGAAGACCAGAGGTAAGATTTTTAATGTAAATACTTTAACCTCAGTTTATTTGAACAATGGTATAGTATAAATTTAGATGATACTTAATCATTCCCCCACCCCCCCAAAATACAAATATTAACAGTGAATCTTAATATTTTAACTTTTGTTATTTTTATTATTGCTCAGTATTTGAGTATTTAGTATAATATGGTTCCTATTTTAAAAGATTTTTGCTCTAAACTCATGAAGGCAAAACAACACAGTCCTATGTATGTAAAAATATTTCATTCTTTTGCAGGAGGTTTGAGTTGATTGAATTTGGGGTTTTAGCTATTTACTTATCTTTTGCAAGGAGTTGGATGGTCAAGAATATTATTTGTTCATCCAGCATAAGAAGCATTTTTGTCAACTTTATTTTTCCTGAAGTGTACTCTGAAAAGGACAAATTTATAATGTAGCAGGGGTGGGGGGAAGAGACTAAGACAGAAAAAGAAGCTTCCCATATAGTAGATAAGATCTAAGAAGTAGCAGAATTTTAGCCCTGTGACTTGCATGACAAGAACTGGTGGTATCCTTCGTGTCCACTCTTTCTGCTGCTTCAGTGACTCTGTCTTTCAGTAGCTGCTGGGAGCAACTAGGAAATGAAGCTGGTTAGTTCTGAACGTTGCCACCTTGTAAATATTTATTGACCCACTTAGGATCTGTTTCTTTTATAACCCATAATAGCAAGCATTTTCTCTAAGGATTTGGAAGAAAGAAAAACACCCTCATCTTTTATGTTTAGGAAATTGAAAATAGCTAAGTGAATCTTTCCTTTAATACAGTTCCCCAAAGCAAAGTTAATATTGTTTTGCCTACGTGCCGAAACAGAATTCCCTCTTTTTACACAGAACAAAAAGCGCCGAGAACGGCGGGACTTATTAAGGCTGCAACTACTTCGAATATTTGAGCTTCTGGCTGATGCGGGTGTCATAAGTGACAGGTAGGGGGAAAGTCGAATGAGTTCATCTCTCCTCACTAAACTGGCCTTTTTGTCTCTCTTTCTTCGTATCTGTCTTGTCTGTCTTTCGTTCTTTCTTTCTTCCTTTTTTCCTTCCTTCCTTCCTTCCTTTTTAAAATATGTTACCTTTAACTTTCACTCAGAGAAGTCCAAAACCTGTTGCTGGTTTTTTTCCCCACATTTATTTACACTGCCTGTGGGTCAAGAGCAAATTTAGCGTGCGATCCCTGGCAGTGAATCTTATTTTCCATGAAGCATGTACTACTCTGACATAAAGACTAATCATCTGAAAGCTTAATCTTTTTTTTTTTTTTTTTCCCAGCACAAATGGAGCCTTAGAACGGGATACTTTAGCCCTCGGGGCTTTGTTCTTAGAATATGTGGACCTGACCCGCATGCTCCTAGAAGCTGAAAATGACAAAGAAGTAGAAATTCTTAAAGATATCCGGGCACATTTTAGTGCCATGGTCGCCAACTTGATTCAGTGTGTTCCAGGTACAGTGATGCCTCACTGCGAAGTCCCGTCCTTGCTTGAAAAACCTGTTGTGTTCCTCGCGGCTGTGCTTTCCTCTTTCATCCTCCTGGACTGTGTGCAGGTCTGGGAAAGGGTCCTTCGTTTGTTTCAGGCTACTTGGGAATACCCATGAGAACAGATTGCGGTCATTCAGCACAGAGTCAGAAAGGGAACAAGAGGAGTTAAATTTGGCTTTGTGCTTATCCCATTATTTCTATTCTTTGGGTTCCCATCTGAAAATGAATCTATGTGATTTCCAGGGGAAGTAATTCAGAGAGAATTTCACATAAACTTCATTTCTTCCTTTTCATCGTGCTCCCCTGTGAACATGAGATCCAACTCCACAGTATTCCTCCTCTTGACTCTCCAAGCAACACATTCCATAGAATTCTCTACAGCTTAGTAAATTATATTATTGAGAGGTTTTGTTTTTTTTCCCCACAGAGAAAATGGGTATGAGACCTTTTCATCTAACAAAAGCACAGAGAATAAAAATAGCTGGCCAGTGTGGTGTCAAAATTAATTAACTGTAATTAAAAGTGTTGACATAATTACAAAAGGCCACAGTTCAACTGGTTCTACTTTTTCATTATTTTGATGTGGCAAAACCTTCTTCTTACCAACCCTCCTCCTCTTGGATGACCCAGAGTTCAGATTTGAGAGGACTTCGTCAGTGAGAGTGTGTTTGTTTCAAATGGAGGGCCGTACATTATATTTCCCAGTATTTCTACAGATGGGTGGAGAGAATGTTTGCTATGTGAGCAGCAGCCGAGTGGGAGTGTTCTAGTTTTCCTAGACGTTGATTAGAAAGCAGTGTCCGTGAGTCTACTTTTTATCTCTGCTTCCCACTCTGGACAAGGTGCCGCCGACTGCAGCATGAGAGGACACTACACTTAGAAGATTAGGCTTGCCTTCTTAAAATGCTCATTTCATTACCTAAAGAAAACTTGAGTTACGAAATAAAATTACTCCTTTCCTCAAAATGTGAGCATCATGTAGAATAAGGACATAAACTGTATTCACTATACTTTTCAGTCTAGGAGACTCTAAACTCTGTTTTTCTCTCTAGTTCACCACCGAAGATTTCTGTTTCCCCAGCAAAGCCTGAGGCATCATCTTTTCATCTTATTTAGCCAGTGGGCAGGACCGTTCAGCATTATGTTCACCCCTCTGGATCGCTACAGTGATAGAAATCATCAGATTACAAGATACCAGTATTGTGCTTTAAAGGTAGGGCACCTTTGTCTCAGGCAATGACTTTTGTCAGACCAGTAGTCTCTCTCCTTAAACTGACAACCATGCCCTAAATAAGGTTAAAATAACAATATGATATGTTAAAATGTACGTGCAAAGGCAACAAACACACACACCTTTAAGTACATAAGCTGAATTTTTAAAATTCCAAAATATACACACACCAACATAAGTGATGGCTGTGTATAAATATGTAAATAATCCAACTGGGTTCTCAGTTTCAAGACACAAAACTGTTCCCAGCTCTTACCTTTATCTAGTGCATGAGAACCACATGGTTTTTCTTATTGACCCTGGAAGCAGCTGCCTTGTCAGTTTGTTCTTGCCTCAGTGGAGCTGATTTAAACCCGGACCCTCATAGCCATGGCAACCTGCTAATCACACAGTGAATCAAGATCACCCCTTCTCCTGCATTCCCTTGCTTCCTCTCCTTTTCCAAGTAACTAAAGTTTATGTTCTTAATTTTTTTCTGATATTAAGAATCACAATTATGTATTTCCATATTTCCCATGGTTTGTCAACTTACTATATTAGCCAAACAAAACTTGTAAAGCTATATTTACCTTATAAGCTGAACTTACTCACTTGAAATCACTGAAGGTAAGTTTTAAATACTGTGAAATGGTAATTTTGCTGTGAGTATCTTACTCTTTCATCATAAAGATTTGTTATCATAAAATTTTATGTCCATGAAGTTACACATTTTGGCCTTTAATTCTTATTTAAAAATCCAAAATTGGGAATCTGGTGCTTCTTGGTGAACCTAGTAAGGAATACTTTAAGATCTGTGACAATAACTGCTTGAGAAGACCCTCATCATTGACCAACATGGGAGTTAAGATTTAGGGAGTCATTTGTGTGTTATTAGATCACTGCAAGTTTCATTCTGTGTGGGGTTGTTTCATTATCAGGCAATGTCAGCAGTGTTGTGCTGTGGCCCCGTGTTTGACAACGTGGGCCTTTCCCCGGATGGCTACCTGTACAAGTGGCTTGACAACATTCTGGCTTGTCAAGATTTACGAGTAAGTATTAGCCAAAACTACATCGTTTTTAAATGTCTAGGGTGTTCTGTCTTGATCGGGTTACTAAAGTGCATGAGTGTCGTTCACAACCTGATCTTCACACATCAGCCTAGGAAGTGCTGGCTTCTGAGCTGTACACATTACATCATGATGCATCAGGATAAGAAACACAACATACTTACCAAAGTTGCCATCAGCTGGGCCCAAAAGCAAATCTCCACAAACGTTGTATGATTGAAAGGACGCAAACTACTTTTGCTATTCACAGTAACAATGAGCTAGTGACCAATAATAAGATAACCAAGAAATGTTCATCCAGATAACTAGTGAATCAAAGAACAAATAAAAATAGAAACTGAAAATTGTTTTTGGCCTGAAGAATAACAAAAATGCCACATACTAAACTTGTGGGCTATAAATAAAGCCTTGCTTAGGAATGAAATGTATAGCCTTGAGTATATGTCCTAGAAAGAAAAAAGGCTGATCATCAGTGACCTAAGCATCCATCTTAGGAAGTTATAAAAAGAATAGCGTATCAAACTGAAAAAAAAAGGAAGGGAATAATAGAGATGAAAGCAGAAATTAATGAAAAGAAAAAAACAGAAATGATTGTTTAAGCCAAAAGTTGAATTTGTTAAGACGAATAAAATTAATTCATGGCAAATCTGATCAAGAAAGAGAGAAGGAAAAAAAAAAGATAGAGAAGACACATGTCACCAACATCAGAAATATAAAGGGACTATCCCTACAAATAGTAGATATTAAAAATAAAAGAGAACATATGAACATATTTGTGCCAATAAACCTGAAAATTTAGGTGAAATGGACAAATTCCTAGAAAAACACAGAAAAAAAGAAAATCTGAATAGTCATAAGTAAGAAAGAAATTTTATCTGTAATTAAAAGTCTTCCTACAAGGAAAACTTTACGAACAGGTGGCTTTACTGTTGAATTTAACATTTGAGAAACAAATTGCATCAATTTTATAAAAAATCCTAAAGAGAAAACAGCTCAAGAGAAATACATCCCAGCATATTTTACCAGACCAGAATAACCTTTTACTAACACCTGCCAAGGATTTAATGAGAAAAAAAATTTAAAGACAATTTTATTGAATAGCATAGATACAAAAATGCAAATAAAATATAAGGAAATTGAATTTAATGATACATAAAAAGGACCATTCCTCATGATCACATTGGCATTATACAAGAACTTCAAGATTGGTTTAATATTCAAATATCCATCAATTTATTAGTATTTAATCATATTAATAGAGTCTCAAGAAGGAAATATGTGATCATCTCAATAGATGCAGAAAAACATTTAGTGAAATTCTACATGTATTTATGAAAGAAACTCCTACCAAAACTAAGAATAGAAAAAGAACATTCTTAGTTAGATAAAGGGTGTCTAAAAAAACCCCTATTATAAACATCATAGTTAATGGTGAATATTGAAAATATTCTGAGATTAGAATGGCCAAAGACGCTTGCTTTCACCACTTCTGTCAACATTATACTGAAGATCATAGTCAATGCATTCGGAAAGGGAAAATTAAATATCAGGAGTGAAAAAGAAGAAACTAGGTTATAGATATAAATGTGAAAGCTTAAAACACTGAAGTTTCTAGAAAATAATACAAGAATACAGGAGGAAATCTTAATCCCTGGGGTCTGAGTAAGGTTTCTTCAACAGGATGCAAAAGTTACTAATTGTAAAGAAAGATCAGTTAATAACTTCACCAAAAGACATACCGTTAGA
Organism: Mustela nigripes; assembly: GCF_022355385.1. NCBI lineage: Eukaryota > Metazoa > Chordata > Mammalia > Carnivora > Mustelidae > Mustela > Mustela nigripes. Next base: position 14,038,998 of record NC_081571.1, read on the forward strand.
GTGTGAAAACAAAGCAAAAAATAAAAAATAAAAAGAGGGTAAACAGGCTAGTCACAGAGTGAAAGATGTCTGTAAGATAAATCCTGTACTTTTTGTCTAGAGTATATTAAGAACCCCTTCAGATAAATAAAATAGAGACATTCATAGAAAAATGAGCAAGTGACTTACACAAGCAATTTACAAAAGAGGTTATTTCACTGGCCAATAAACATAAGAAACAGTTCTCAATTATCATATGATCTCACAGATATCTGTGAGAATTTGAGTAACAAGACAGGAATTTGAGAGGAATTTGAGTAACAAGACAGAGATTCAAAGAGGAAGGGAGGGAAAAATGAAACAAGATGAAACCAGAGAGGGAGACAAACCATAAGAGACTCTTAATCTCAGGAAACAAACTGAGGGTTGCTGGAGGGGAGGAGGGTGAGAGGGATGGGGTGGCTGGGGGACAGACATGGGGGAAGGTATGTGCTATGGTGAGAAAATAAATAATAAAAAAAATAATAATAATAAAAGAAAGAAACAGTTCTCAAGCTCATGAGTAATCAGATGCAGACTCACCACAGGAAATATTACCTCAAATCCACCAGAATGGTGGAGATTAAGAAGATGCACGGTGTCAATGAGGAAACAGAGCAAAAGGAGCTCTCATACAAAGCTACAGAGAATAGAAATCGGAATAACCACCTTGGAAAACTCATTGGCTTTATCATTAAGGTTGAACATAGTACACCCTATGACCCAGCCATTGTATTCAGATATGCATTTCATAAAATATATATCCAGTATGCATAACCTAAGACACATACAAAATTGTTCCAAGCAACATCTGGAAACAACCCAGATGTTGATCAGTGTAGAATGAATACATTACGAAGTAATCACATATCAGAATACAGCAGTACCAGTGAATGAATGTGGAAGACTCTCAAACATGAGTTGTGTGAAAGAAAACAGACACAAAATTATATGCTATATACTTCCATTGCACAGAGTTCAAAACAGCCCAAGCTAACCAGTGGTGGTGGAAGTCAGGATAGCCATTCCTTTGGAAAAGGAGAGAGAGGCTGGGGATGGGACAGTGCATAAGGCTGGCTTTGGCTTGGCTGCTAGTGTGGTGTCCTGTGTCTGGTGTTCACACTGGTGTGTTCAGTTACCATAACTCATCATTTACTTGTGAATTATATATTGTGTATCTTACACTCCAATATAAAGTTTCTAAAGCTCAGTAAAAACTGGCTGATTGTCTTTCAAGTTGAACTAACTTTTTAATGAAATGCTATTTTTAAGTCCTTTGTGATAGCATCATTGGGTTTTATCTGCTGCTAATTACTTAAGCCTATGGGGAACAGGGCTGATGATGTTGACCATCCAACTAGAATATTGCTTCCATCTTAACCTCCACCCTGTAGGTAAAACAACAACAAAACAACAAAAAACTAACTTTCCTTCTGCACCTGGTCGCACCAGGCAAGTGAAGGAAACAGAAGGAGACAGGCAAATGTTACTCTCTGACGGGAATATGGCCTCCAAGGCACCAGGCTTCTCCTGGACAAATGTGACCATCCAGTATTTGACAGTAGCTTAAGAAACTGTCAGTAAAGGATCCTACTATTTCTATCTGCTATCATGATCATTTCATGTGAGAGTCTCTGATTAAGAAGAGTTTATTAGGAGGCTCCTGGGTGGCTCAATTAGTTAACTGTCTGCTTTTGGCTCAGGTCATGATCTCAGGGTCCTGGGATCGAGCCCCAAATTGGGCTCAACGGAGAGCCTGCTTCTCCCTCTGCCTCTGCCTCCTGCTCCCTCTGCTTGTGCCATCTCTCTCAAATAAATAAATACATCTTTAAAAAAAAAAAAAGAGTTTATTGGTACTACGTATCTTTTTAAAATATTGCCAGCTATGTTTACTAATCAAGCCCCATAAATATATTCTGATAGTTTTCCTCAGACTTCTATGCATAAAGGCCATCCTTTTATATATTTCATTTTTAACCAAATATATGTATTCTTCAAAAACATTTTAAATGCAATAAGGAAACACTATCAACAAAGTCTTCATTATTTTCATTATACTTTCATTATTTTCATTATACCTTTCAGAATTAAAAATTAATAAGTGAACCCTATATAAGACAGATTTACAGAGAATCTGATTTAGTTTATACATACATTTCAATTTTCAGTTGCATCCTCATAAGAAGAATATGTGGAGTAAAAATTCAGTTGAAGAAACACCTGGCTAGCTCAGTCAGTAGAGCACGTTAACTCTTGATCTTGGGATTTGTGAGTTTGAGCCCTGTGTGGGGTATAGAGATTACTTAAAAATAAAATCTCTTATAAAATTAAGATGAATACTCTGTCTCCATTTTCATTTTACCCAGTTTATATTGGCTAAGCATGATTGTGTGCCTTTCCCTGGAAAAACCTCTCATTAAGCATGAAAATTGCTTTTCTCCATGTTATTCAGGTTCATCAACTTGGCTGTGAAGTTGTCGTCTTGCTATTGGAACTTAATCCTGACCAAATTAATCTTTTTAATTGGGCAATTGACCGATGCTACACAGGCTCCTACCAGCTCGCATCCGGCTGCTTCAAAGCCATAGCAACTGTGTGTGGAAGCAGGTATGAATTCTTGTTAAGTGGAAGGTTCTAGTCAGTGGCAAGTACAGTGAAGGTTGCTCTTCATGATATGAATATGTGAGGGCTGACTGTTTTGCAATTATCTGAGCAGAATAAATTCTAAAGTAATACGCAATGGCCAGTATTTCCTGTAAGTCTGCAGCTACCGTGATTTTTCACATTCTCCAGAAGAGTGATGTGTAGTTATAGCACCCTTCTTATTAATTGCCTGGAAATTCACCAGGACGTCTGAGAGCAGGATTTGAAAATGATAAAGAAGGTACACTGAAGGAATTAAAGGAGTTTCTAGAAGTGTTTGTGACAGGTGGGAACTCTAAGCCCATTAGCCATCCCAAGACCAAACTAAACCAAGGAAGCAACCTGAGAATGTTATATCTCCCTATTTAAAAAAAAAAAAAAAAGAAGAAGAAGAAAGTAAAAGGGGTGCCTGTGTAGCTCAGTCTTTGAGCATCTAACTCTTGATTTCAGCTCAGGTCTTGATCTCAGGGTCATGAGTTCAAGCCCTGCGTTGGGCTCCACCACTGGGCATGGAGCCTACTTAAAAAAAAAAAAAAAAAAATTAATGTTATAGCTCTCTTGTCCAAAACTTCAGAAAGGAAGAAAAGAAAATGTGACACCCTGGGTTCCATGGATTATACTTGTAAAACCACCCTCTCTAATTGTGTAAATTAGTGAGGTCATTCAGCTCTGTAATTTATTTAGTGAAATAATTTCACTATTTCAGTGCAGTAATTTCATAGCTAAAATGAAAGGGTTAATGGAGACCACAAGGTGCATAAGCTGTTCCCAAGAAAGAGCTTATGCATTAGAAACAGAGAAGGCAGCTCAAGTTTATCTTTGAATAGACTCATACAGACTATTGATTCTCCTTTTTAATTAAATGTTGAATTTTAAGGGCGCCTGGGTGGCTCAGTGGGTTAAGCCCCTGCCTTCGGCTCAGGTCATGGTCCCAGGGTCCTGGGATCGAGTCCCGCATCAGGCTCTCAGGGATCCTGTTTCCTCCTCTCTCTCTCTGTCTGCCTCTCTGCCTACTTGTGGTCTCCCTCTGTGAAATAAATAAATAAAATCTTTTTAAAAAATAAATAAATAAATAAATGTTGAATTTTAAGTAGCTATCTTGAGCTACTGGATGAAAGGAATAAAGTGAATTAGTTTTAAATTCTGACCTATTACAACCTATTCAGTTCTAAATTAATAAGAACAGAATATTAGAAAATCTCTACTTTCAATAAACCTAAAATGAGCATGCTGTTTCAAGAGAGAGGTTTCTCTTTAAAATTCTTAGCTTTCATTTTTAAAGGTGGTAGATAACATTTCACATCTAATTTACATGTTCTATAATCTTAATAGTAGAATGTTTATTATACACTTTTATCTCAAAAGTTACAGCAGATGAATATAATCTATACTGTCTGATCTGCCATCATTTTATTTCATGATGTTAACATTATGAGACGATAGTTATACCTATAGAATATTATAGAAATAGCAAAATCTTGCAAAAATCTCTTTCTCCAGAATATTTTTATTTTCAGATATTTTGATATTTTCAAAATAAATCTGTTCACATGACTCTTTGGTTTTGAAAATGTATTTAGAATATGACTTGGACCATAGATTCCCTTTGACAAAAATTAAAACAATAAGTTTCCTTTCTTTGCTGCCTTTCTCCCGGTGAACTCAATGTGAACTATCCTAGTCAAATTTATTTCATTGCATGGCCATCTCATAAAATATTGCACTACATTCCTCGGAGTGAATCTAGGTATTTTTCCTTAAGGAGCACAAATAAATGGCTATGAATTTAGCAATATCATCTCAGTTTTAGTAATATCTCCAGTCACAAAAATATTGAATCATAAAACTTCCCATATTCAGATTTTTTTAAGGTATCATCCCAAACTATTCTGCTTTCTTAGACAAATACTGCAGATCAACTTACATTCATGACCCTCATCTATCCTGCAGGAAGGTTTGAGGGCTAGACTCCGACATCAACACAACCTGTCCCCCGAGACAGTAGCCAACTCTTCTGTCATTTGTCACCACAGGGCATGTCCAGAATTTAAAATTTCAGCTGTGGCTTAAATTTGCTCTCTCTCCTCATAAATTCTCAGTCTGTGTAGTCTAGATAAGCCTCCGGATTTGTTTGAACAATCTTTGCATTTAATGTTTTCAGTACTTTTTGTGAAAGCAATTCTGGTGTTTTAGCTTTTGCTTTGTTTTCCACAAGTTTGCTTCTTAAAAACACCTAGGTACCTTATGTTATGAAATAATATGTTCCTGAAAAGTCATACCTAAACCAGGTCATATTTTATCTTTCTCAAACAAATAATCTGTACAGTAACTCCTACAAGTCATATTCTAAAGTGAAGAAGCTTTCTTGTAAAGAATTATCTCCTCCTTTTCAGATAGAAATGAGCATATGCTGGATTTATTTTTGTAGGAATGTGACAGTTTATAACCAGACTCATTTATTAAGGAACAATTTACAATTGACTATAAAATACTTTTAAAAAACTGAGCGTTTTTTAAAGTGCTCCTCCTAAAAAAATAATAATAATAAATAAATAAATAATAAAGTGCTCCCCCTGAATAAAATTTTCTACTTTTAGTTTTCTGCTTTTAGAATCAGCCATTTTTGCATAATTTAATATATTAATCCCTATATTCATCAGCTGTGATAATGAAAAAAGTAGTTCTCTATGTTCTTTTTTTGTTTCCTTTTATTTCTATAGAGGACTCTGTGAGAGTGTGTGTGTGTGTATTATGAACTTTCTAAAATCTAGACAAAATTGAAACTGTAATTATAACTCTGATATATTTAGTGATATTGGGAAATTTGGAAGTCAGTGTGGATTTTAAATAAGACCAGGAGAAATAAGGATAAAAGTAGAAAGTGGTGGTAGAACTGGCAATATTAATTTTGAAGAATTTTTTATAAAATATGTCTTACATTTGTCGAAAAGCTATTAAGTGCAGCTGAGTACTATAATGTAGCACAAGAGGAAATAGCTCACCTGTCAGGCAGCAATAATTCAAATAACTATTTGACTTTTGTGTGTGCTCTTATTAATTTCCCCTCAACTCCAAATTATATCAGTACTGAACAGATAAAGAAATTGAGAAAGATTACATGGATTTCCAACATTCTAAATCAAGGCAAATAGTATGATTTATATTAAAAGTGTAGGCGGTTTCCAATTAGTGGCTTAACAGAATTCTTCACATTTAATTAAATACTTGAGAGTTCTATTGTTTTTACCCTTATCCTCCAACACACTACTACAATGTATTTAATAAGTGTTTTAGAATAATATATAAGGTTAAAATTTTAATTTATATTTTATTGGTTTTACTTTTGGAGGTAGTTTCTGCTGCCATTGCTGTTTGTATGTCTGCTTTGCTGTAAGCTAACTTCTCATAATCTTTCCTAATTTAAATCAGGCCCAGCAAACTTGAATTATTAAAAGTAGATATCCCACATGTCTTGAGGAAATATCAGCTATCTGTTACCAAGGAAGACAAAGGTAGCTTATGATTCATGAATCCCAGTCACACTCCCTAGCTGGTGATGCATAATCTCATTTGGTTTTGTCAGTCAGCTGGAGTATTCCAAGAGCTCACAGAGTTTAGGAACCTGGGCTCAGAAAACGTGCCATCTTGAGTTTGAATTTAGCTCTGCCTCCAGTCAAGCTCTGTGCTCCTGAGCAAGTTACCATAAACACTTTCTCATTTGTAAAATGGGAATGCTGGTATCATTAGGTTAAGGATTAAATTTAACCTGTCTTTCCTTTTAATATGGTACATGCTAGCGTCAGGAATTGCAACCATGTACAGAAATGCATCAGGATATCTACTAAGGTATTTTAAAACAATGAAAAATAACCTCAAGCCTGTTTATAGAGGGATGAGTAAACAAATCATGGCATTTTTTAAAAAAAGATTTTATTTATTTAACAGAGAGAGACACAGCAAGAGAAGGAACACAAGCAGGGGAAGTGGGAGAGGGAGAAGCAGGCTTCCTGCCAAGCAGGGAGCCTGATATGGGGCTCAAACCCAGGATCCTGGGATCATGACCTGAGCCAAAGGTAGAAGCTTAATGACTGAGCCACTCAGGTGCCCCAAATTATGACATTTTTAATCAAGTCCTTAAAAATAGATCAATGTATCTGAGCACGAGAGCTATCTGTGAACTATGAATCCAATTTCTTGACCTAAGACCAAGCACATACATAGTAGGCACTCTGTAAACACTCTTACTCAATAGCTGTTGGAAGCGGAAAGCTATGATGTAATCCATTCTATCAACTAATGAAATTAGTTTCTCTCCAGAACACCTCAAAATTCTCTGAGCTTTGTCCTTTCATTCTATAGAAGTCAGGGCTAGCGGATATTTCCCAAATTCTTCAAAACCTCCTCTCTTCCAGACCAGGGAAGAAAAAAAAAAGAAAAGAAAAGAAAGAGTTTTATTTTCTGTTTGCTTTCTGAGTTACATCTGCCTTTTATATTTATTTTATGATTTGATTTTTATTCTGAATGATCACAGCTATCTTTATCTTTTATCGTTCCACTGCCTCCATTGAATAATTTAACCACTGAAAGGTATAAGATTTTGTTTCTAAGCCTATTTTAACCATATAAATACAGATGTTTTATTTGTACCCCTTCACTCATTTGAGATCTCATTTTTCGCTTCTCTGGGTTTCTTTCATTTTCTGTCTCTGTGTTGTTATTTCCTTCAATGCTGTGCTCCATAAAGTCCATAGTTCAATCCTAGGCAGCTAATTGAATGTGCCAATGATATAGTCCAGTGCACGGCTCTGCCTAGGAGGGAGATTTTGTCTTCCCTTTTCCTGCCTTTAAATTCCCAGCGATCTAGCAATATTTGCCAGTGTCCTTTTCTTTTGCTTCAAGTTTTTCTTTAAATTCCAGTTAGTGTTCTTTTACATAAAAATGCGTAGGTGTTAAATCTCCATGTTAGAGACAGCAGCATAAGATATCTCTGTTTCTGTGGGGCTCCCAGAATGCACTTTCTCAGTGCATTCCAGATACTGCAGTTTGTTAGAACTCCAAGTTAGACCAGTTATGAAAGTACTGTTCTGGGCTGTCCAGGAAGCTGATAGCACCATGGATAAGTTCGTTCTTTGGAGTCAGACTTTATCCAGGATGCAGTCTAGGTACCACTGGTCAAATACTTTGTCAAGTACTTAATGTACATGAACTTGGTCGAGTACTTAATGTCTCTAAGCCTCTAGGCTTGCCGGGAAGACAAAATAACAAATCTAGGTAAAGGCCTTGGCAGAGTAACCAGCACAGAGTAGGCAGGTCATAACATAAATGTTATCCATCGTTCTTCATTATCCTCACCACAGCATGTACACGGGCTTTCCCTCACTTCTCATCTGACAAATCAACCTTATGCTTTTTTGCTCATTTAATAACAAAAGTTTTCAAGTAATCCAATCAGGAAATGGGCAAAAGACATGAACAGACATTTCTGCAAAGAAGACATCCAGATGGCCAACAGACACATGAAAAGTGCTCCACATCACTCGGCATCAAGGAAATACAAATCAAAACCACAATGAGGGGGCACCTGGGTGGCTCAGTGGGTTAAAGCCTCTGCCTTCGGCTCAGGTCATGGTCTCAGGGTCCTGGGATTGAGCCCCGCATTGGGCTGTCTGCTCCGTGGAGAGCCTGCTTCCTCCTCTCTCTCTCTCTCTGCCTGCCTCTCTGCCTACTTGTGATCTCTGTCAAATAAATAAATAAAATCTTTAAAAAAAAAAACAAAAAAAACACAATGAGATATCACCTCACACCAGTCAGAATGGCTAAAATTAACAAGTCAAGAAATGACAGATGTTGGCGAGGATGCGGAGAAAGGGGAACCCTCTTACACTGTTGGTGGGAATGCGAGCTGGTGCAGTCACTCTGGAAAACAGTATGGAGTTTCCTCAAAAAGTTGAAAATAGAGCTACCTTATGACCCAGCAACCGCACTACTAGGTATTACCCTAAAGATACAAATGTAGTGATCCGAAGGGGCATGTGTACCTGCATGTTTATAGCAGCATTGTCCACAATAGCCAGACTATGGAAAGAACCTAGATGTCCATCAACAGATGGATGGATAAAGAAGATGTGGTATATATATACAATGGAATACGATGCAGCCATCAAAAGAAATGAAGTCTTGCCATTTGTAATGATGTGGATGGAACTAGAGGGTATTATGCTTAGTGAAATAAGTCAGAGAAAGACAATTATGATATCTCTGATATGAGGAATTTGAGAGGCAGGGTAGTGGTTGTGGGGGATAGGGAAGGAAAAAATGAAACAAGATGGGATCTAGAGCAGACAAACCATAAGAGACTCTTAATCTCAGGAAATAAACTGAAGGTTGCTGGGGTTTGGGGGGGTGGTTAGGGATAGTGTGGCTGGGTTATGGACATTGGGGAGGGTGTGTGCTATGGTGAGTGCTGTGAAATGTGTAAGCCTGATGATTCACAGACCTGTATCCCTGGGGCAAATAATACATTATATGTTAATAAAAAATAAATAAATGTTCTAGGGACACCTTGATAGCTCAGTTGATTAAACATCTGCCTTAGGCTCAGGTCATGAGCCCAGGGTCCTCAGTAGGAAGCCTGCTTCTCCTGCCTGCTGGTGCTCGCTCTCTCTTTGACAAATAAATAAAAACTTTAAAAAATAATAAATTTTTTTAAAGTTCTAGAAAAGTAATCATTTTGGAATGCAAATTAGTAAAGCCATTTTGGACAGCAATATGGCATTATCTACCAAAACTTTAAATGTAGCCCTTTGACCCTGCATGACCTCTTCTAAAAATCTGTTCTAAAGAAAGAACATTTGGTGTTATAACATTGAAAAACACTGTAACTATGAAAAATGAAAATAACCTTTAAATGTCTGCAAATGCAGGTCAAAGTCTGGGCTTCTCAGGAAACAGACACAGGGTGGAGATTTGAGGGCAGGATGTTAATTAGGGAATGCCCTTGGGGTCAATATCTAGGGGGAAGTGAAGGAAGCAGGACTGAGCAGAGAAAAAGAGACCTCCACCAGTCCCACAGGGGCTGCTGCTAGTTGTGGGCATGACCTTGACTTAGGTAAATTTCTTTGGCCGAAGGCAGTTCCCAGAGAGGGATTCAGCCAGAGATCTCAGCCTCCAACACTAGTTGGAGGATTGAGTGCCTCAGTCCTGAAAGGGAGATCCAGGTAGCACACCGCAGCATCTGCTACAAGGTTGGTTATTTATGGTATAACCTTATTGTGGAATACTGTACAGCTGTTAAGAAGAGTGGGGAAAGGCTCATTCACTGAAAAGGGTCATCTCCAAACAATGCACATGGGTATAATCACATTTATGTTGACAATCCTGTGAGATAGGGAAGAGTACTTATTTATATACACACTTTAAAAAGGGTGGTTGCCTCCAACAGTTGGGGGAAAGAAAGGAAGTGAGCATTTCCACATTTTATTCTGTACATTTACCTACACTCAGCACCAACTCACCAGCTGTGTGAGTGAGCCGTTTTCAGAATACTCTGGCCTTATGTGCTGTTTGAATGTTTTTTTGAAAGTTGCATTCATGTGTTACTAATAAGATAAAAAATTAAATTTGATTAATATCAAAAATAAGAAATGAAAACTATCCTTTCTCATGTATTTAACAAGTGCTCACTATAATCTCTTACTAAGCTTACTGGAAGGTGGACATATATTCATAATAATATGATGCCTTTCTTGAAGGATGATTGTTCAAAAACAGAACTTCTTAGGCAATTATAATTATATTATAGAATCAAAAAAAGAACCCACAAGAAAACAATCACTTTTTTTTTTTCACCTTCAAGCCATCTTCTTCTGCTTTCTGAAGTTTGCCTCAAGATAAATGTCACTCACTCACTCACTACCTATGGACCATTTCCTAATTGTTTATTTCACCAAGAGTTTTCTATCTATGACCTCTCTTCCACTGGAAAAAAACCATACAGACTTTTTAAGTCATCTTTAAAGAGTATTATGTAGCAAGAAAAGAAAATGTATTTAAGTTCCGTGTTCCATTTGATTATACTGCTAGGAGCCACATCACCTTTTGGCTGGGTTCCTACTCCCCACCCCCAGTTTCCATCCCAGGCATGCGATCAATTACCAGATCCTGCCCGTTTTCTCTCCTTAGTGTTTTTCAGATCTTGTCCTCTCCTTTCTGCCTCTACCATTCTTGCCCTAATTCACACATCAGTTCCCCTTTGGAGTATTGCAACAGCTCCCAATATCGACCCCCTTACGAATCCTTTCTCTGCAGAGCACACAAGAGTGCTTCATCAAAAGCGATGTCATTGCCTCACTCCCCTACTGCAAATCCTGTAGGATCTTTTTAACTTTTAGGATGAAGTCCATCAGCTGGTTATCTTCGGAAACCTAGTCCCATCTTCTGTTCCTCTACTAACTCTTTTACTCGGTCTGCTACACAGAGACTCTTTCCTTTCCAGAAGGGATCTTGCTGCTTCCTTCTTGTCATTTTCAAAATGCGGTTGTCTCTGCTTGGAACACTCCCCTGTGTTACCCTTTCCATGACCTGGCTAATGTCTCCTGGCTCTGCAAATATCAGTTTACTTGTTTCCTCCTGGAAAAGGCTTCTGTCACCCCAAGTCTGGCGTAGGTGTCCCTCATCGGGATTCTGTAGCTTGCTGTGCCTACTCTCATCATGACTAGATCATATAGATTATCTCCCTAACTATATAGTAAGTCTCCCTTAGAGGAAGAGACCAGCCTTACTTAACTTAGTGTCATGAGTACTGTACAATTGTTCCTGGTATATGTATGGTGATTCCTATGTTTAGATGGATTGAATGAAAATATTAAATCTGTGAGCTACTGAGAAATATAAACATATCATCTTCTGTTCTTTCTATTTTTATTTGGTTTTCATTAAAATCTATTTACATTAGATAGGTATTTCTGTGTTCAATTATCCCAGTGCAACAATATTCAATTTTAAACAAAAATAGAGCTATCTCTCTTCTCCTAATAAACAGCAAAAGAATGGGGGGAGGGGAATGGCCAAGTGGGAAAATGGGCATTAAAATGTCATTAGTAAGTGTGACTGAGGTCAGTCTCTCTCTAGAATTTTGAGAGGTAATGATTTATCACGATGACTAACCAGGCTGTCTTATAAACTGTGGTTTGTTTTTTTGTTTTTGTTTTCTGTTTTAGGAACTATCCCTTCGACATAGTGACATTGTTAAACCTTGTTCTATTCAAGGCCTCTGACACCAATAGAGAGATCTATGAAATCGCCACGCAGCTCATGCAGGCATGTATCATCTACTTACACAGAAACTTCAGAGAGAGGGTGGTTGATACCTGGACGGCTGCTGATTGCTGTGCATCGCTGGTGGGGATATAGTAGCAGTGAGAAGACCGTGACATAACCTTCTCTAAGCACGGGAACTAACTGATGCTTTACCTTTAATACTATATGATGCATTTATTACTTTTGTTACTATGAAGCTTGATGAAACATAAATCCTCCTGAGACTGCCAGCCAATGTTTTTTCATGCCATTTCTCACTTTCCTACCTCTCTCTAGATCCTTGAAGCCAAGCTTTTTGTGTACTCAAAGAAAGTTGCTGAACAGAGACCTGGCAGTATTCTCTATGGAACACATGGCCCATTGCCACCCCTGTATAGTGTGTCACTAGCGCTCCTGTCATGTGAACTGGCCAGGATGTACCCTGAGCTCACGCTTCCACTCTTCTCAGGTACCATGCAAAGACACATGTGATCATTTCTGCACAAAGTTATCTCCCCTTTACTTTATTTTACTTTATTTTATTAAGAGAACAAATCTGCATTTTTATTTATTTACTTTTCAGCAAGTTTAAATCCCTGAGGGGTACATTGTCACATGGATTCTGTGTCTGGCAGCCTTAGCAGGAAGGTTGCTTCAGAATTTGGACCGAACTGTGTGGCTGTTTCCATGAGGCCAAGTTACCTTACCCCAGATTACTCTGGTTTTATTGGGTTTACCACTAGGATTCACTGTGTTGTTCCTTGGTTTGTACACATAAGAGTATCTCCTGTCTAGAGAGAATTTAGTTTCATCTCAAGCATAAACATCCTCAACTGGGAGAAGAGCTGTGTGTTCCTTCTGGTTCCGGAGACCCCTGTTATAGCCAGCAAAAATGGAAAATGGCCTTGGACCACAGGCTTCGAGAGAACATTTGTTTTTTTAGGAGTCCTGTTACCAGCAGGCTTCCACAAGCTTCAAAATAGTGGAAAGAGATCAGGGAGACTGGAATCTTCCTTTTTCAAGTCAGTATCATTTTGGAGTCAAATTATTGATATTAAATTCATAGATCATATTGCTTTGGACTAACTCCACTTACATATAAAAGTCAATTCTGGAATACATTTAAATATTTAAAAATGTGTTTATCTAAAATAGCATAGGTTTATCTAATATAAATAGGACAAATGCAGAGATGCTCAGATTTAGTCATAAACCTTCTAAATAACTTACATGTGTAAAATTTCCCAAATAAGTTAAATATGTGTGGCATAATTTCTAATACATATGAATCACCACAAGTTGGTCTTCGTGGTGTTGGGGATGGTGTTTTATACCTTGTTTGTTGCTACATACATAGGTTGTTGAGAGTTCAGATTTTTAGCACATCTTTACAAGTAGTCTTTGTGAGTAATTTTTGTAAAAAAATCACCTTTAAGGAATTACATTTGTTGATTTAAGTTCCTGCCTGAGGAGCACCATGCTAAGGGGCTGATTTTGGTCTCTGTTGGTCCTCTTTTTCCATCTGTGTTATCAGGATCTCCATCCACATCCTCCTCCATCCCCCCACCCCACCCCACCCCTGCCCAACATCCTCTGCTTACAGTCCTCAACCCTGCAATCCACCCACTACTCAAAACCAAATATACACAGCACTTCTCCACTAAAACTTCTCTGCTCAGCTGTCCTAAAAATAACTGCTGATAAGTTTCCATCCATTGAGTGGTCTATATTAGGCACTTTATGTATACTTCATTTATCATTTCATTTCTGCAACCCCACAAGTAGTGGTTAGAAATGAGGCTCCGGGTTTGACAGCCTGGGTTCATCCCTGGCCCTGCCATTTGCTGGCTGTTTAACCTTGGGCAAGTCATGGAACCTCTAAATTCCATGTCCTTATTGGCAGTAATAACTACTTCAGAGGGTGCAAGGATTAAAACAAGCTGATAAACCCAAGCAGTTCGCTTAGTGCTGGCTTGGAATCACCACCACCACCACCACCATCACCACCACCACCACCATCACCACCACCATAATCACTCTTCCTATTTTACAGATGAGATGCTAAGGCTTAGTGACATTAAATAATAGGAACTCTTTCACCAATAATAAAAAAAAAAAAACCTCCCCTTCTTCCAAACTTGCTTTCCACCTTTTCATCCAAGAACCTTCTACTCCCATCTCACTTGATCTTTTACATGCCACGCCCTTTTGTCCATCCTTGCTTCTGTGCATGCTTCCCTTTTCCAGAAATGGCCCTTCTCTCCTTCTCCCTAATTCCAGTCTTCCTGAAGACCTAACTGAAAATCTGGGGTGCCTGGGTGGCTCAGTCATTTAAGTATCCAGCTCTTGGTTTCTGCTCAGATCATGATCTCAGGGTCATGAAATAAAGCCCTGAGTCAGGCTCTGCACTCAGAGGGGAGTCTGCTTAAGATTCTCTCCCTCTTCCCCATCAAATAAATAAGTTAATTGGGGAAAAAAAAAAAAAGACAATACCCAGGGTGCCTGGGTGGCTCAGTTGGAAGGACATGCAACTCTTGATCTTCAAGTCAAGCCCCATGTTGGTTGTAGAGATTACTCAAATAAATAAACTTTTTAAAAAGTCGGGGAGCACCTGGGTGGCTCAGTCAGTTAAGCATCCAATCCTTGGTTTTGGCTCAGGTCATGATCTTAAGGTTGTGAGCTCAAGCCACATGTCATACTCTGCGCTCAGCCCAGAGTCTGCTTGAGTTTCTCTCTCTCCCTCTCCCTTTGCCCTCCCACCTCTCTAAAATAAATAAATATATCTTATTAAAAAAAAAAAAAAAGACTTAATTGAAAATATGCTTCTGCTGTGAAAACCTCTCCATCTATCTGCAACAGAATTAGTCATATCCTTGTCCCATACCTAAAACAGTGGGGGGATTCCAGAAAAGACTTCCTGATAAACTAGTTCACATCAACCAACATTTGAGAGCCACCTCTGTGCCAAGTGCTGTGCTTAGATTATAGGAACACAGATGTGAATAAAACAGTCTCTTTTACATCAGTGGGTCATAATCTGGGAATAAGTAAAGATATGCAGTCATCTGGTTTGATAACAGAGAAGCAGGTGCAATTATTAAAAAAAAAAAAAAGGCACGTTCTGTGTATGAGATAGAAGACAACAATTATTGGGCCAAGAATATCAGGCAAGACCTCCTAGAGAAGTTGGTGTCTGAGCTGCAGTTGGAAAGAGGAATAGACATTTGCAAAGCAGGCAACTAACTGACATTAGAGTTGATAAGTAGATAGGTATTACAGACCAAGGAAATAGCACATGGATTGACTTAGAGGTAGAAAACATGCTGCATTCCAGAGATGATGTAGTGTTCGGTTTGGCTACTACAACATGCAGGAATGGGAGAAAGCTAGAGATGATCACAGGCAGACAGAGAGGCAGAAGTCAAGTTTTGGAAGGCTTTGCATTGTACCATAAGCAGTTTGTGGGACAGTGACTGCTAGGTGCTCCTTGAAACCCCTCAGAGCCCTGGGAACAGGGAGAGCCTCCACCAACCTGCTTGGGTTCTGAAAGCCAGTGAAAGCCACTGGCCAGTTTAAAATAAGAGAGGGGGACAAGAGAGCAAAATGCACTTTAGAAAGACTAACTGTCTGAGGGATGGATGAAAGAGTATCCATTTAGACCACATATATTGTGGTCTAAAGAGAGAGGATCAGTTGAGGAACAATGACAGTGGTCCACAGAGGAAACTATGAAGGCCTGAACTAAGACAGCCCCATGAGAATAGAAAGGGGAGACCAGAGTCAAGTGCTTCCAGGCAGGGTATACAGAAGGAAGTCCCTGGTACGATATGTGGGAGGTAAGGCGTGATAACCCCACCTCGAGAGCAAGGCCAGGGAGAAGGGGAGGCTAAGGACAAAACAGAGATCATGAACGCTGCTTGGGTTATTGAGGGTAGGTGTCTGTCAGACATCCCTATGTGGAGACAGACCAGTGTCAAGGGAAGGCCAAAAGTAGGACTCATGGAAGAATAGAAGATAGAACCAAGGCAACAGATGAGATCATGAGTGAAGTGAGCACTGAGGGAAAGAACGCACTCAGACCCCCAGCTTTTGAGGACTGCGCCCAGAAAGAGTGAGGGAACAGACAGGGATGGAGACCCATCCAGAGAGGAAAGAGAACACCTAGAAGGTGGGCATCATGGAAACCTAGAGAAGAAAGGATATTGGAGGAGTGAGTGAGCAGTCTACAGCCTTGAATGGATCAGAGAGATCCCAGGAGTTAAGATCTAAACATTACCGTCTGGACCTCACAATTCACAATTACTGTTAACTGTCAGTAGTTTCTGCAGAGAAAGAGCAGCAGAAGCCACATCTCAGTGGCGTTGCTGAGAAAGCAGGAAAAAGAGAAGAGGGAGTGACAGTGGAATTTGAAGAGTCTGAGGGTGAATGGGATTTGAGCTTATTTTTTGCCCAAGAGGGAACAGCTGGTAACGGGCCGGACAAATCCAGGAAGAGGCGGTAAATAGTACAGCAAGTTTAAGAAAAACAGAAGCTCATACAATGAGTGACATGTTCAATCTAAGTTTTTCTTCAAGAATTGACTGTAGGGCTATTTTGATTTATGAAGAATAACTTTTTAAAAATAACATGGAAAAAGGACATTATAGAGATTTTCTAGCTCTTGTTTTCCCTGCTTCTACTATTAAAAACCCTGTGGTGAGATTTTTATTGCCTATACTGTCAGATGAGTTAATTCCTTGGAAGTTGCCAGAAACTGTACTGAGCAGCCCACCGACGTCCTCTCACTTGCCTCCTTGCCCTTCTGAAGGACCTCTACAATCCTGGCCCTCATTAGGGTGCCTCCCCCCGACACACATCGGTTGGACCTTGGGCCTGACAGACAAGATGTAATAAACATCATAGATAAGCAAATCATGTGATGTGTTAGAAGGTAATCATTGCCTCAAAAAGACTAGAGGTTTTATGGCACTGTTAAAAAATGTATTTTTAATAGTGGTTGTCCCTCCTATTGGAAGGATTTATTCCCCTCCAAATTCCCTATCCTTTTCTAGCAGAGTTAAAATAGTTCTTTTGCTATCACATGCCCTGAATCCATGTAACCAGAAGGCTTTTCCCTCACCGAACCCATATAGCACTCAGTTTGTTCCTCTCCGTGTCCTTTGTCACTTGCCACCTCGCCCCAGAGTTACCTCTCAACATATTTTGCCTCAGACTCTCCTCCTCAGGGACATGAACTGAACCTTGAGTCCTTGCTGGCTCCATCGTGCCCAGCACAGTGGCTTGCCCCTAGAAAAGGCCCCATGTATTGAACAAATACAGGTTCTGGGATCTGAAGGATCTGGATATATGTTGTAAAAGTTCATCGTATCAGTCATCACATCCATAAAGTTTAGAAATTAAGTCAATTTTGACATTTTGAGCTACATGGAACATCACAGCTTTACTCTGATTATTGTGGTCCAGAATTAAATAGATTGATAGTCTTCAAGATTAAAAAAAAATGATAATTGTAATTTTAGGAAAAGGGCCAAATCAATTAAAGCTACTGTTTCAAGGATCTAGTGGATTATGTTTGTATAATTCCTGGCATCTGTGTTGTTCTACTGTTTAGCGGCCAAGAGCTCTCTGAAGGAGATTACATGCCACGCTGGGTAATCTCAAGGGCATCAAACCATGCTTTCGGAGTTCCCTTAGAACAAAACCGTTTCCTCTCTTGATGTTAGAAATAAAAGATTACAGGCAGCTTGCCGCCCATAGGTAATGCTGTGCTTTTATTTCTAAGGAAAGCTTATTCAGATCACAACATTAAATGCTGCTGGCCGTGAAACAAGGCATAAATGCTATCACAGAAAATCATGGTGAACTCACTGGGCTGGATGTCCAGTTTTACCCTTCTGATTCCTGTGTTTCATAAAATGATGTGCAGCACGGAGCCTGCAGCTGCCACATAGCTGGCAGTTTTCAAGTCCATTCCGTGAGCATGAGTCCACACACTGGAGGTTCAGTGACTTCTCAGTTTCACTGAGAAGAACTCATGGAGGACACTTGGTAAACTATCAGAAGAGTGGAAAGATAATGGTCCTTGTCATAACAGTCCCAACCACTGCTTATTAAGAGCCTCCTGGGTGCCCAGCGCTGTGCTCAGCATGCAATATACCTGATGATCCTCTCTCCTGATCCTCACAGTGGCCCATTCTACAGATGAGGAAACTGAGGAACAGAGAGGTTAAATAACTAAAACAGAATTTCCTGTGTGGAGGAGCTGGGATCTAATCACATGTCCTTCTGATTCTGGGCCCCGTGTTTTGTCCGCCCTGATGCCCCTCTTCCATGGTAGTGGATTAGAATTCACGAAGCCTCACACCTCACTCCACCGTGACCAAGCCCGTGCTTCTCCTGCTGTGCTCTCTGACCACCCTCCGCAGAGCACCAGATGTAGCTGGAAGATTCCGAGGCCTTGGGGAGCTACTGTATATGAAAATGCTTTTTTGTACACTGACGTCACTGTTTGATCTGGCAGTTGGTGTAAATAGCTCCGTTTTATTTGACGAGCTAATGCACGGCTCTGTGTCCCTGCCCTTCTCTTTAGAGGTCAGCCAGCGGTTCCCCACGACACACCCAAACGGGCGTCAGATCATGCTCACCTACCTGCTTCCTTGGCTGCACAACATCGAGCTGGTGGACAGCAGGCTCCTGCTCCCAGGCTCAAGCCCCAGCAGCCCAGATGATGACGTCAAGGACCGGGAAGGGGAAGTGACTGCTTCCCACGGCCTGAGAGGGAGTGGCTGGGGCTCCCCAGAAGCTACGTCACTGGTCCTGAATAACCTCATGTACATGACAGCCAAGGTAAACTCCGAGGATCCCTGCCTCAGGAACACGGCTCTGCCGTCCAGGAAACCCCTGGGTTACTCAAAACCTGTGCTGCGCAGTCAGGGCAAGTGGCACTTACCATTCAGAATCTCACGAGCAGGTCCTGGACTGTGGTGTGGGTTGCACAGCCATGTGAATGTACTTCGTGTTGCTGAACCGTATGCTTAAAAAGGGCAAACTTTATGTTATGGGCATTTTATCACAATTATTAAAATTAATAAAAATAATAACTCGAACATATTAAAAATCATGACAGTAAGTATGTACATGAGTGATTGGATGCATGATAAGTTGCTGAAAAATGGCATCTCCCTGAGGAATGGCCCTGTCTCCCCTTCTTAGGATTTTGACATGGTCATGACCCTTACGACGACTTTTAACCAAACATTTTGCATCCTGCCGTTTTTCCCACATGTCTCCCGGGCCGGTTTTTCTCTTGTGTGTTACAGTACGGAGATGAAGTTCCTGGGCCAGAAATGGAAAATGCTTGGAATGCTTTAGCCAACAATGAGAAATGGAGCAACAACCTGAGGGTCACCTTGCAGTTCCTGATCAGCCTGTGTGGGGTTAGCAGTGACACGCTTCTCTTGCCCTATGTAAGTGGCCCTCGGACTGTCAGGAGTCTCTGCTCCTTTCGGTTGTATCTGCAGCTGCGGGTGAGAATGTGCTTTTGACTTTAAGTAAAATGGAGATATTGAGTTTGTCAGTCAAGCTACTCTCCCAGGAGCTCATCTGCATATTACTGAGGGTGTCCTTCCCCCTGAGAAGCAGGCTGCAATATCCTAGGGACACCTGTCATCCTCTTTCTAAGCCTTTGGATACAGAAACTTGTGAATTAAGGGGTGGATATTTTCCTAACAGTTACTAAAAGCTGCCTTCTGTAAACAGTAGACCGAATATGTAGGAGAAACTCAGTAACACATTAATTATGACTAATATAAATGTTCGGTATTTCCATCTTGATGCTCTTAAAATGGAATAAAAAGGGAGAGTATCTAGGGACGCCTGGGTGGCTCAGTTGGTTGGACGACTGCCTTCGGCTCAGGTCATGATCCTGGATTCCTGGGATCGAGTCCCGCATCGGGCTCCCAGCTCCACGGGGAGTCTGCTTCTCCCTCTGACCTTCTCCTCGCTCATGCTCTCTCTCGCTGTCTCTCTCTCAAATAAATAAATAAAATATTTAAAAAAAAAAAAAAAAAAAAGGGAGAGTATCTAGGTGTTTCTCTTCAAATGTAGGTGTTAGGAGAAATGAACAGAGAGGAATCTTCCTGAGATACGTGATATTTAGTGTTTGTATTTAAAGGTGATCTGATCAATAAAACAATAGCATTTTTAAAACCCTAACTCACATGTGCAACTGATGAAGCATCAAAAACTAATGATGTACTGGGGCGCCTGGGTGGCTCAGTGGGTTAAGCCGCTGCCTTCGGCTCGGGTCATGGTCTCAGGGTCCTGGGATTGAGTCCCGAATCGGGCTCTCTGCTCAGCAGGGAGCCTGCTTCCCTCTCTCTCTCTCTCTCTCTCTGCCTGCGTCTCCATCTACTTGTGATTTCTCTCTGTCAAATAAATAAATAAAATCTTAAAAAAAAAAACCACTAATGATGCACTATGTGTTGGCTAATTGAATTTAAATTAAAAAAAATTTTTTTAAATAAAATAAATTAGAACCTAACTCAGTTGGCATTTGTGTGCTGTTGGTTCTTGTGAGAGATTTTCTGCCTGCCTGCTCTTTTGAACCACCTAAGCCCTACTGTGGCTTCCAGGCCTCAGGTTGGACCGCGAGGGCCACAATAATGCAGAGCTTTAATCCAAACTTACTTTAAAAAAATTTAAAACCCTACAGGTAGCTAAAATACCATGGTTTTCATGGGAGTAGAGAATAGCAGAGACTGGGTTCCTTATTTAAACAAAAATAACTAGCAGTGTTCCCCCATGGTTTGTATGAATAAACTACTTTCTAGATAAGGCCTTAGCCAGCAAGTTTTCAGCTGAGAGAGAATTCATGTGCCCTAAAGGTAACTTTTGTAAACATGGCCATTAGGGAAGATAAGGCCTTTAACGTGTACTCCTGTCAAACAGGCATGTGAAGAGAGGTGAATTTTAATCCAGACACTGGAGACCATGGAGCCAAGCTATGAGGGTGGGGAGGACATGTTCGTGGAGAGGAACTGGTAACATTTAGCATGCTTGTGGGCGAGGCTCTGGAAGATATCCCTCGTGTTCTGTTTCTTCTCAGATTAAAAAGGTGGCAATCTACTTGTGCCGTAACAACACTATTCAGACCATGGAAGAGCTTCTTTTTGAGCTGCAGCAGACGGAGCCGGTGAATCCCATTGTCCAGCACTGTGACAACCCGCCCTTCTACCGCTTTACAGCCAGCAGCAAGGCCTCCGCAGCGGCCTCTGGTAGGGGAAGTGCAGCAGGGTGGACATCTTGTCTTAGATCTCTGGGGTTTTCTGTATGGAGAGCACTGAAGGGATGAAAGTATATGTGTGTGCCACTTTTCCCTTATTCCTGTGTAAACTTTCACTTCAGAGATGGCTTCAGGGGCACCTGGGCGCTCAATTGGTTAAGCATCTGCCTTCAGCTCAGGTCATGATCCCGGAGTCTCAGGATCAAGTCCTCATTCAGGCTTCCTGAATGAGGGAGTCTGCTTCTCCTTCTCCCTCTGCCCACCCCCTGCTCGTGCCTGCATGTGTGTGTTCTCTCTATTTCTCTCTCACTCTCTCTCAAATAAATAAAATCTTAAAAAGGATGGTTTCAAAATAGCTGAGACTTGTTAAGGGCCTCATCAATTTAATGAAATTATTTTGTAAGGGTGACCAGCAGTCAGTGACCCAGGACTGGTAAGCCATGGAGCTTTGTACTTCAGGCTGATCCCTGGCAGGACATGGCAATCACTCGGGAATCTCCTTTATGGACCCTCCTTCTTATATCTATGGAATTTTCTTGGCTAATGGTTGCCCAGAGTTAACTAAAATGCCCCTCAACAATATTATCCCTTTCAATAAATCAGCTTCTCAGCATCATTTTATGAAATATATAATGTCGTCCTCAAGTTCCTTGAAGCAGGCTTCCCTTTGACTTTTCTAATATAATAACTGCCTCCAAACCTCTCTTCTCCCCCCTGGTCTCTCATCCCCTCTATTTGCCCTGTGCCTGCTGCCAGAGCATGTTCCCTCAGGGAAGCAGTAGCCCAGGGATCAGAAGCTCTAGGTACTTGGACTTGCTTCACTAACATTAGTTTAATAACTCCTGGACCCAGAAATACTAAAGCAGCTAGCAGCAGGGTCAGCCACTATAAATAAGCTCATTACCTAAGTGGTCAGGAAGAAAGTGTTTCAAGAATGTTGTAGCCTCACTTTATAAAAGAGTTGAGGAATTTGGTTTGACCCTAACAGATGTCTGGGATTCTCCCATTTCAGTGGTGAGGGCTTGGAAGATTCTTTAGAATGTCTGAGATTATACAGAAGATGTAAGGAGTCTTTCAAACATGAGATTTTGTTAGAAATCCTTCACTGTAATTACTTGAGAACCGGGCTTAACCCTTCCCCCCCACCACCACATTTTTTTCTAATCCTACCTACAGGAACCACCTCCAGCAGCAACACGGTGGTTGCCGGCCAAGACAGTTTCCCAGATGCTGAGGAGACCAAGATATTGAAAGAATCTGATGAGAGGTTGGTGCACTAATTTGGCTTAATATCCGGTATGACTTTCAGCAATAGACTACACAAAGGCATCAGTAAGAGTTTGTGGTGTTTCATAAATTACACACACACACACACACACACACACACACATTGTTCTTAGCTTTTAGAAACACAAACTGACTCTGATTCTGCTCTGTATATCCTTAAAGATGATTTCTCCCTGAGAAAAGCCAGAGAAGAGAGAGATTAAGAGGGATGTCATTCTGGTGGTCGAAACCCACTTACCACAGAGCTTACTAAAAACCACTCGTTCTGTTAGTGGGCAAAGACCATCTGGAATTAGAGGGAATTTCCATGTGAAATTCTAAGATCTGATTATGGACTGATTACTTAGAGATTGAGTAGTTGTCTTGAGGTGAGTTCTATGAATGTCATCATTTTTATTACATCTCGACATGGTCAAATTTGGTTAACCAACAACGCTGCCTTTTCCTGCTAAAAGAAGCCTCTAGTCCCTTCACATTAGCTCTTTTATGGCATTTCTCTTGCCCCTTTTCACTGCTTAGAGGCTAACTCATAAATAAGTAAAATCTGCATCACCATTTCCTGCGGTTAATTGTGAAGAACAGAGAAACAAACAAAAAGAAATAAATAGGACTCAAAAAATAAAACTTAGATGGGGTGCCTGGGTGGTTCAGTAGGTTAAGCATCTGACTCTTATTTTCAACTCAGGTCATGACTTCAGGGTCCTGAGATCCAGCCCTGTGTTGGGCTCCGTGCCCCATGGGGAGTCTGCTTAAGTATTTTCACTCTTTCTCTCCCTCTACCCCCCCAGTCTGTGCCCTAAATAAATAAATATATTTTTAAAATCTTTAAAAATAAAAACTATTTTTACTTTTAAATAAATATAATGATTTATATTTATTTATATGTTTATTAATTATTATGTTAATGTATTATAATATATTATATAATAAATATATGAATTATATTATATATAGTCATTTATAATAATAAATTATTGTATTTATTATATATTATATATACATATTTATTATATTATTATATATATTTATTCTCATGGGTGTTGAAAACTCTTTAGGCTGACCATTTTCTAATGAAAACTCCCGAGGAGCCCTTTCACTTAAGAAATCAGTAATAAGGGGGTGCCTGGGTGGCTCAGACGGTTAGGTGTCTGTCTTCACCTCAGGTCATGATCCCAGGTGTTCTGGGATTGGGTCTCATATCCGGCTCCCTGTTCAACGGAGAATCTGCTTCTCCCTCTGCCCCCACTCCCCACTCACTTGCTCTCTCTTGTGTGTACGCGTGCATGCACAAAAATAAATTTTTAAAAATCCAAAGAAATTAGTAACAAGGATGAGATACTCATAGAAATTCATAATGGAGAAAATTCATAGATCCAATAATAGAAATAATTCAGTCAAGCCATAATGCTTCCAGATGCTTCATGACCATCCTCAGGATTTCATCCTGCATGAGAATATGGTGGGGGCTGCAGGTGGAAGGGTATATGATGTAAGATGGTCTGCCTTTGGAGTTTTGAAGGCTCATTTCCAATTCGGGGAGGCCCTTATCACACTCCTCAGTGCCTCCATACCTGGGTTGCTGCGCTGCCTTAATTCCAATGGTCAATCACAGGAGCTTTCCTTCAGGCAAAAAGCCCAAACCCAGTGAGTCATGAGCACAGACCTCGCCCTGTGCAGATCACTAATAAAGTCCTTCCTTTTTTTCTTGGAAATGAGTAAAGGTTTTCATACTTCCCACATCAATGACAATACATGATGATTAACTAACATGTTTTTAGTCCATATTTATTATCACCTTCTTTGGAAAATTTCCTCATGGTAAATAATCACATTATGTCTCTAAAGAGATTTCTACTTCCTACCTGGAGTGTAACATTCTTTTTCATTTATTGTCTAGACTGAATTTTCCAATCTTCATTTTATTTAGGGTAGAAACATGATGAATGTCTATATATTAACATCTTACTACAAAGGCCCCTTAAGGACCAGAGTCCTGAATGTCCTGCCCAAGTTTTTAGTGGTGGCCCTTGAAATTAAGAAGCCAATCATCTCTCTAATATTGAGACCAGAGAACACCTCGAATAGAAGCTTTCTTTTTTAACTCTTGCTGTTTTTCTCTCTCACCACATCTCTGTTGGCCATTGGAAAGCCTGACACATTTATGTACCCATACTTTTTATACATATACATATATATCTGGTCCTTTCATAATGGCTATATCTATTTAATCTATAGCTTTACTGATCATATTTAAGTAAATATAAATATGATCATACATATATGACTATTCTATCCCAAAGGATACCATTATTCCATTGATCCTATACTCCATCTGCACGATTTCTCTAATACATTCTCTATTTTCTACTTATTACTCTTCCTTCTTGTAGACTCTTTCATGTTGATTTGTAGGTACTTGTACACATGCTTGTCTCAACCACTAGATTTTCATTCTTGGAAAACAGAAACCATATATCTCATACAAATATTGCTATCCTTAATAATTAGCCTATAACGCTATACACAGAAGGGATTCTATAATGTTTATTCAGTATGTGAATGAAAATGGGAGAAATCTCCTAGCCCCAGAGATAAGTTGTCCAAACACCATCTGGCCCCTCTTTCTCCCTCCCTCCTGCTAACCCCATTACAGAAGAGTTACTTACTCTGTTCTTTACAGTCCTTGTAGACAAAGACTCTACAGATACAATTGGTCAGAAATACTGACCAGACTGCTGTGTTACTCAACTCCTGGGGGTATTAGTCCCCAAAATACATGATTGGGCTCCAGGGGGCACCATGGAGTTGTGCAAAGAAGCAGGCCTGATGCCATGTTTTTTTCCCAGCTAGATGAATGGTCCTTTGATGTATTTCGGTAATATTTAATATTATCATGTCTACTACTAAAGTTCAGATTAATATAAGGGTAAAAGAATAAGGGCCAAGCTAAGAGAAGAGTAAGAAAGTTGTGTCAAAATTCCTCAAATGCTCACTAAGGAAAACTACTAAAAGTTAATATTAACTGAACCTTGAGTTCTTCAAGAGCCAAAGTAAAAAATAACACAGTGAATTTTATAACTTTCAGTGTGTAAAAATAAACAAAACAATTCATTGGAGGCTACTAACAGAAACTACCCTAAATTCCTATTATTCTAAAGACTTTATTTGAAGAGAGAGCAAGAGAGAGAGAAAGAGTATAAGCTGGGGGAGGGGCAGAGGGAGAGGGAGAAGCAGGCTTCCCACTGAGCAGGGAGCCTGATGAGGCAGGACTCTCCCCGGCCTTGGGATCATGACCTGAGCCGAACACAGACACTTAACCAACTGAGCCACCCAGGCACCCCGAAACTACCCTAAAATCAAAGAAGGATTATTTATCGTGTTGAATTTTTTTTTTATTAAACAACAAAGCTAACACATTTTTTATTAAAATAGCTATGATAGCAGTTTGTAAAATATGCAGAACCATAAGTATTTTTAATGTATCAACCCTTAATAAATCCTTATTTGATAAATTTATAGTTCCATGAAAGGATTTTTCACAGTAAGCCAAAGCAATAAGCTTCAAATTTATAAATTTCTGGTGATCTCTGTTGATACAGGGATAGAAATTAATAATCTACAAAAAGTTGCCTAAGTATTACTGTGAGCTAAATCAGCAAGTTAAAATTTAGAGAAACATTTTGTCCTCCTGGTTTTTCTCTTATATTCATGATATATTTCTTAAGACATGTACCTTTGATGTTAAAGGGTATTTGGTCTACTTAATCCTTGAAATTTTTCTAAAGCCCAGACCGAAATTGTTTTCTTCAAGCCAGGAAAGCAAAGGAAAATAACAGATTTTAGGAGACAGTTTTTACTTTTTTGTTGTTGTTGTTGCCAAGCTTATACTTTGCTACACTATGGTTTTGACCTTCTCCAGACTAAAGAGAACAGTCTGGAAGGGGCTTGTTGCCCTTGTTCATCTTGGCTTCATAACCTCTGCCTTATCCTCTTTTATGTGCATCTCAAAGGAAAAGAGAAGAGCTGCCATCCATTCTATAATTCTTTCTTGCCTGACCCTTCCAGAGTGCCATTATAAAGCTAGCAAATACTGTTTATGGTTCATGAGCTCTGTCCCATGGACGTCTCCAGATGTGGAATTCCTTTCCCCCGAGTATGTTTATTGCTGAATGGGCTCTGCCTACACTGTTTTTAATTTTATATTTGTCAGCACAAATATGATTAAAGAATGTCTTCGGAAGGTAATAGGTTGGTCACTTTTCTAATTCCGTAAGTTCAGGCTGATGTAGACAGACTAAGCAGATGTTCTAGCTGCTCTGTTATACGGATTCACAAAGCAGTAGCCCAAAAGATATGACAATAATGCTTGAAATACAGAGTTTTTATGGAAAAGATGGCTGCATCAGTTGCAGCCAACATCGAAGAGGTCAGTAAAACCAAAATCAAACATGGACGGAACTGGAGGAGATTGTGCTGAGTGAAATAAGTCAAGCAGAGAGAGTCGACTATCATATGGTTTCACTTACTTGTGGAGCATAAAGAATAACACGGAGGACATTGGGTGATGGAGAGGAGAAGGGAGTTGGGGGAAATTGGAGAGGGACAGGAACCACAAGAGACTGTGGACTCTGAGAAACAAACTGAGGTTTTGGAGAGGAGGGGGGTGAAGGGACAGGTGAGCCTGGTGGTGGGTATTTAGGAGGGCACATATTGCATGGAGCACTGGATGTGGTGCATAAACAATGAATCTTGGAACACTGAAAAAATAAAATTTTAAAAAAGTGAACAAAACTAAATTTAAAAAAAAAAAGAAACAACCGAAGTCGTTATAGTCCATTACATTTCTGTGCTCAGCAAATCTAAGTCACTGATGTTCTGAGGTTAAACACTGGGACAAGGTAGGTGTCTTAATGGCACTTGAGGACTTTTTCCTAAAGCATCTCTTTCTCTCCATTGACTGGAGGATAGATACAACCCTGCATTCCCCAGTGTTATAGAGAGAAATAGAGTATTGATCTGTTGTCAACTAAGGCAGAACACCAGTAATGAAGGGGACCACACCTGCTCTAGTTTGAATTTTCCAGATATTTCTAGATAACCTTAGTTCTTTGCTTTGACTACATATATATTAAGTAGATAAAACCTGTTCATCATTTGATATAAAATAAATATAAAATTTTATCATCACTTCCCCTCAGTCACCCCCTTGACCTACGTTGTAGGCCTGTGGATGACAAAAATGCTATTGATTTGAAAGCCTTTGGTTCCCTGAAGAGAGAAGGCAAGGCATTCTAGAAATTCAAGGTAGAGATATAATAACTAATCCCTTAGGGCTGGATGTCTCACAGTGTGGGAAACGTTCTTGTGTTATTTCTTCTGATTGCCACAACAACCCCCATGAAGTAAATGGTGAAGTATTCTTCTTCCTTTTTGGCAGGTGGAGACATAGGGTCCCCAGGGAGATAGAGGACTTGGCCAAGGTCACAGAGCTAGTGAGGGAGAGCTCAGCCCTAAAGTCACCTGTTCGTCTTCTTAGAGGCACATGGCTCTCAAAGCACCCTCCTCCTGCCACCTTTCTGTGGTTGACAAGTTGTATAACCTTTCTCATCCCGTTTCCTCACATAGGACCTTTTCCTGAAAACCTTTAGATCATTTTAAGGGAAACTGTAAAGCTGATAAAGCCCAGGGTTTGTTAGGAAACCATTTTTATATATTCCCAATTCTATCTGTTTTAACTTAATCAGTCAGTCATTACTTACCTTACCTGCCTTATGCCAGGTTACCGTGTGAATAGGGATTTAAATTATGATTTAAATAGGGATAAAATTATTCAGTGTCATTTCCATTTTCTTTCTATCAAATGTTATATTCTGGCTCAATCCAAATATTAACCTTAAAATACATATCTTATGAAGGCTTGAACCCGTGAATCTGAGCAAGGGTGACCACACTGACCCTCTCAAGGAAAACAAAATGCTTGAGGTACAGTTTTTACAGTACTCTTTGAGGAAAAGCATCATTGGAACTCACTGCCAAAAAACTCAACCACTGAATAATAGTATGTATTTATGAGTAACTGCACACACACACACACACACACACACACACACACACACGTGTCAGCATTTCCAATGATTGTTCTTGTATTTCAAGGTTTAGTAACGTCATCAGAGCCCACACCCGCCTAGAGTCAAGATACAGCAATAGTTCTGGAGGATCGTATGATGAAGATAAAAGTAAGTGCCAGCAGGTTGTTCAGACGGAATACAGGTGGCTGGGGAGTGGAAAATGAGCATTTTGATTATTCTTGTTCTAATTACTGAAAAGAGACCCATAAATATTAAGTAACCACAAAATCCAACTCTGCAGGTGAGCACAGAGTCAGCATCTTAAAAGTCAAAGGAAGCCATGCAGTGAACAAATCAAAATTAGAAAACGTAGAACTACAGCCCAAATCTGTATTTTTATATGTGTGGCATTTTTCCTTAGTGATGCAGTTGGGGAGAGCCTAGTAAGAAATTGTCCCACTAGAGAACAGATACTGCATTTCAGGTTTTCGACCCGTCTTAAGAGTAGATTTGACCTTTAAGCTCTGTGAGTCAGCTCGCCCAGGGGAGGATCTGTTTTCACATTGAATCTCTCTCCATGGCATAGTCTCAATAGCCAAGGGAAGACCTCACTAAACTGGGAGATGTAACTGTCACAGGAATTTCTTCATACCCTGGGAAGGTGGGAACACCAAAAAGGTCAATGCATTCATTTATTTTGTTTAAGCCCTGGACAGCTTCTGTGGATACCGAGCAGGTAAAGGGTAGCGCTTGGTCACAAGTGCTGCAGAAATTCTGGAACCAAAGAATGCTCCCTGGGACGTTTTGCTATGCTTACGAAATCAGTAAACTATCTGGTGGGATTTATGTGTCTCTTTTGGTGGAAATTTTAAGAATGGTGGTATTTCATGAACTAGGTTCATTTGTCAAAGCACAGGGCCTCTGTAGCTATTGTTCTGATTTGTTTTGTTTTTATGGAAAATGTGTAGAGTGGGTAAGGGCTACAAAGTTGTAATGACACTGTGTTTCAGCTGTCCTGACTCTCCTTCTTAATGCATAGTCAGGCATCTCCAGCATTGAAATTACCAATGGAAAGGATAGCTAAAATCCATATATAATTGCCATACTCTAACATAGGTAGTTTCAGCTGTGCCCCTATATAACTTCTTACTGTCAGTCTGAGATAAAATAAAGTCCTTTGTACTTTCTTTTCTTCTGTGCCCTATCAGGGGGACCGTACTCACCAAACACTGAGTATTTGAAATCTCAGGGGCACCAACCATCAGTTTAGGATGGGACTAGATTGTACAAATGAGGAGAGTAGTAGCTGAGAAATGGAGAGCTATTCATTCAGGAAAAGTCTGGTTGCTATACAATAATAACTCAGAATTTGAGGACAAAAAAAATTGCATCATGAAAAGGTGAAACAGGGGCACCTGAGTGGCTCAGTGGGTTAAAGCCTCTGCCTTTGGCTCAGGTCATGATCTCAGGGTCCTGGGATCAAGCCCCACATCAGGCTCTCTGCTTAGCAGGGAGCCTGCTTCCCCCTCTCTCTCTGCCTGCCTCTCTGCCTACTTGTGATCTCTGTCTGTCAAATAAATAAAATCTTTATAAAAAAGAAAGAAAGAAAGAAAGAAAAGAAAAGGTGAAGCAGTCAAATTCTGCCCCCCGCCCCTGCCAGAATGTGACAAGCATAACAAAACCTAAATCTATGACAGTGGGTTTTACATCAGGAATATTGTTGTCTTTGCCAGTTGATTCCTTCGAACTGTATCTCTTTGCTCTGGGTCCAGGACATAGCATGTGATAGAAACGCTATAATAAAGTAATTTCAGTCATTTTAAAAAATACATAAATAGTGAATTTCAGAGGCTAATTATAGTAAAATTAGATAATTGTGTCATTACACAAACTTGCATCACTGGTTTTAGGGACAAAAAGAAAAAGTAGTAGAAATATTTGTGAAGAGGAAAAAAAAACTATGGTGAATAGTTGTGAAAGCTTTGAAGTTGTGAAAGTTGTGCATGCTTTCATCATGGTCTCTATTTCACCTAGAATGTTGTTTTTACAAACTTGTTGTATGGTATAAAATAAGCAGCATTTTAATGGGAAAATTGGGGTACAGAATTTGAGTTCAGTTGAGTCGTCTGTAATAATAACCTTGACGTGGTGGCAGTTACTGGCCAGAGAAGTTCCAGTTCATAGCATGTCATTTGGGGACTGAGAGTTTCTATTTTAAATTATTCATATAAGAGGAAATGAAATCAAGTGACTCAAACCATATTCTCATCACAGAAAAACCCAGAAAATATCTGCTAAGCTGGTTTTCTAGATGTTTAAACAATAGAACTTAACTCTGGCTGTCTGGAAGGGGCAGCACGTCTACTAGGGCACAAATCCCCTTGGGACTTTGGTACCTGGGTCCTCCCTGGTGTTATTTTTGGTTCTAGCTACACAGTGAGGGAAATGGCCTGTGCCATAAGAAAAGCAAAGATTGGTAGGCTCAACTTCAAAACGTTATAGCCACACGTCTGGTGTCTGTGAAGGGCCATTGTTTTCTCCCTGAATTCCTGGGAGGATCATTAGAGATAGAAAGAGTAAGAAGGAATCAGGAGAGACCTAGTGCCCCAGGGCTTCAGAATCTGGGTTTACCCAGGTGGAAGGACTGTGTGCAGCCTCCTGAGCATATTTCCTATTATTTAAAAAAAAAAAAAAATACCCTTGAGTAAAATAGACAAAAAACAGATTAAGACACAGATCTATAAAAATCTTCCTACCAGTATGATGTAAGCTTTTTTAGAACTACTTAAAATATCTGCATTATTCTCTAAGCCATATGCTAGTGTACTTAACCCTATAATAAGGATACAACTAGTTGAGCTGGATAGCAGGTGAGGCCTAATAGGCCAACAGTAGAAAACCAGTTTCAGTCCAACTTATTCCTAATCTAACAATCCAGTACATTTTTGCTGCTCAGGTGTGTATCTGAGAACATCATCGAAACAAAGAAAAGTATACCCTTTCCTAACAGAAATCTGACAAGTTTCTTTTTTTCTTAATTCTTTGATATTCCTTCCATTTCTGCTCTCCTTTTAAGTTTTATTATAGAGTAGCTGATTACTTAGAAGTACATTTTGCAATGAGCTTATCCTAGACACTTAGTCAAAACGTTCATTTGCTGAAAGTGAAACATTCTGTAGGTAATTTACTGGGAGGTCTGAGAAGATTGTCATACATGCTTTACATTTCTCCTGGGCTAAAACCATTGTGGCCAAGATTGATGGCATGGAATTTATAGGGTTCCAGTTGTTGATTTTTGGAGTGTTAGTAAGACCTAACGCTTTGAGGCAAATCCTGAACTTGCCCTTGGAAAACTCCCTTCCCTGACATCCCAGAAGTGGGCTGTGTCCTCATCCCTGCCCTTGCCCCATGCCTCAGTTTTCACAATAGGAAGACACCCCCTCCACTGGTTCTGTTAACCGCTAAGGACAGAGTTCTATGTAGTACAGCAGCCTTGAAGCTGTTATCTCTCACTGCCTTTCAAGATCGCAGCCAAGAAAAGCTACATATAATAGAATTTGCTTAAAGATGATCTAATACACCCTTCTTCTTAATACACTACAATCTGAGTTGTAGGACAGAGCAAGCTTGTCTGAAGACATGTACCTGGCCCATATCATGGGGCCCCCAGTGGAACTGCTTGTCTTAATGCTGCTGGCCTCTACTGAGACCATTGTTAAGAAGGAGCTCCATGATGAGTCTGGCTAGAGGTTTATTAACTTTGTTGATCTTTTCACAGAACCAGCTCCTGGTTTCATTGATGTGTTGTATTTGTTTTTAGTTTCTGTAACATCTATTTCTGCTCTAATATTATTATTTTCTTCTTTCTGGTGGATTGGGGTTTGTTCTTTTTCTAGCTCCTTTAGGTGTAAGGTTAGGCTGTTTTCAAACTCATTGCTGTATTTACTTTAAAGATAGAGTTGAGGAAGGTCTTTCATTCAAAAACTATTTGTTGATTCCCTACTACTGTCAGATACTGTTCAAGGTATTAGGGAAACAACAATAAACAAAATAAAGTCTTCACTGTTGTGGAGCTCATATGAGAGTCAGAAGAGGGACCCAGTGCCTATGAATGGGTGAACTGTGCCAGGAAGGAAAACTAAAGCAGGGTGAGAGGTTAGAAAGTGATTGGAGTGGGAGGTAGATTTTAAATAGAGTGCTCCTGGGTCAGAGACCTGTGTGAGGTAAAGGAGCCACAGGCTCTCCAGGTAAAGGCACTGCAGCTAATGGGAATGCTAGATGGGAAGGCCCTGAAGTTTGATGGTGTCTCGTGTGATCACAGAGCAGCAAGAAAGCCAGAATGACTGAGGTGGTGTGAGCGAGGAGGATAGTGGGAGGAGATGAGCCAAGAGAATAATAGACCTCGTCAGGCCTTAAAGGCCATGGTGTAGAGTTTGAAACTTCATTTTGAGTGGAAAGGGGAGCCACTGGAGAGTGTCAAGCAGATAGAGAGAGATGGGAGTGAACTTCTGTTTCCAAAAGATTGCTCTGTCTGCTCAGTAGTAAACAGACTGTAGAGGGGCAAGGAGGGCAGACTGTAGGGAGGCCATTGCAGTCTCCCTGTGAGAGAACATGGTGGCTTACACTGGTACCAATGGCGATGGTGAAAAGTGGTCTTCTGGATTTGATTTGAGGGTAGAGCTCACTGAACATGATGCCATGTTACCTAACCTCTCTTTCCCCTCTGTAAAGTAAGGGTAAGAGGTACCTATTATTGGGCTGTTAATATGTGCAATGCAGGGGCGGGCACCTGGGTGGCTCCCAGTCGGTTGAACATCTGACTTGATTTTGGCTTGGGTCATGATCTTGGGGTTGTGAGATATAGCCCCACATCAGGCCTATCCTTCTGCCCTCACAATAAATATATGAATCTTTTAAAAGAATATATGCAATGCATAGATCAGTGCCTGGTGTAAAGGAAGCACTCCCTGTGTTCGTTCTTAATGTTATTATTGTTTTTATTACTGTTATCCTCATTATTTTCATGATTACGAATTGGATGTGAGATGTGAAAGAGAAATCGGGGCTAGCTCTAAGGCTCCTGTCCTGAACAAAATGGAAATATGGAGTTATATTTTACTGAAATAGGAAAGATTGGAGAAAGACCAAGTTCTCACAGTGAGGAGAATTTGCATGATTTAATGTTTTCTCTTTGTGTGTCTATATTTCCCATTGCTCTGTAATGCATAATTGTATATTAGATTATCAAAAAAAGGGACTCAAAAACCTAATCAAGTGATTCTAACCCATTGATCCTATAATTCATACTCCCCAAATGAGATGGTTAGAAAGTTATTTTTACTAGCCTCAATTTGTAAGATTCTTTCTACAAACACCAAGTAGGGAAAACAAAAATCATCTCTTCCTAAAAATAACACACGCTTGTCTGTCTCACCCTACAGATGACCCGATTTCTCCCTACACGGGCTGGCTCTTGACTATTACAGAGACCAAACAGCCACAGCCCCTCCCCATGCCTTGTACTGGAGGATGCTGGGCCCCCCTGGTTGACTACCTCCCAGAGACCATCACTCCCCGGGGGCCCCTCCACAGGTAGGTAGCATGTGTGGGTAGAGGGAAATGACTACTTAGCTTTGGCTGGACTTTTCCTCCTATGAGGAGAGTGAAATCATTCCAGGTCCCATCAAATGAAATGACCTTTGAAATCAGAGGGACCATGCACGGCTTGACTTACAGCTCTCAGTGCATTTGTAGAGTTTGGTTGAATATTAACCTCAGTGCAAAGCTGCCTTGTAACTCAGAAATTTTCCTCGATGCAGTCTGGATATGGATATGCATTCTGTGATGATTTTTAGGTTGTGAGTAACTCTTCCTCCCTCAGCTCTTACTACCAAGTGCCTAGTAAGTCTCCCTGTTATGTGATCAACTCAGCCAACATTTCTTCTCTTTGTGGAGTTCTGTGCTATGTCAGAAATTAAACTCCATTTCCCTGGATTAAGGGTCTTACATAATTCTCCAGCAGGGCTTGTGAGTTGTATTAACTGTGACTTAATGATCTATCAATGTATTTCCATCCTCTTCAGAAGTTACATTAATTTCATCATGTCATTGATCAGGTGCAATATTGCTGTTATTTTTATGACTGAGATGGTGGTGGATCACAGTGTGAGAGAAGATTGGGCTCTTCATCTACCATTATTACTTCATGCTGTCTTCTTAGGTAAGACTGGATCCAAGAGGAATTCTAGCCAGTAGGGTCAAAAACCTATAGATGTAATCCAGAGAGCCTTCCTTTTACATTGACATCCTGCTTTCCTCATTTCTGAAAGATTTAGTCTCTTCCATTTTTCATTTCTTCTATGTGACATCAGCTCTACAATTTCACTTGACCAGTCATTGTTTAAAATTGCCCTATCACTGCATTATAGGGTGGTACTTTGCCAGTGCTATTCCTATAAAGATACCCAAAATAATTGGGGTCTCTTTGAGGGTCTTTGGCTAGATGGGATTAATTTAAAGCCATGAGACACCATTAGCACATAGAGAGAAAGAAGTTAGAGCACAGCAGGCCAAGTGCTGCGATTTTAAGATAGCCAAATTGTAGAGCAAAAAAGGGAAGAGGAACAAGCTGGGGAGACTCAGAAGTTTAGTTTAAGAGAGATGAACAAAGCTAGAATCTTTCAGTTAACAGAGTGATCCAGGGAAGAGAACATCCCAGGAAGGAGGAATGCTAACCATGTCAAATGCTACTGAGAGGTCAAGAAAAGTCCATCTATCAGCATTTTTATGAGAACATTTGATTTGAGGAATAAAGCATTTTATTTTTCCTAAGCCCAACTTCTTTATGTTGGTAACACAAACAATAACAAAGAAAACCGAACATTCTTTTAACGTGTTCCTCCCGAGTGACTTGGAATCTTTACTATCCCTGGAATCTAAATGAGCTTAAAACTTGTTTATACTAAGAGATTCCACCGTTTTGTTCCAGGTTTGGACCATTACCGGCCTGAAGTCTTTGAACACAGCAAAAAATTGCTCCTTCACCTCTTGATTGCCCTCTCTTGCAACAGCAATTTTCATGCCATTGCTTCTATGCTCCTGCAGACTCGAGAGATGGGCGAAGCTAAGACTCTCACAATTCAGCCAGCTTATCAGCCAGAGTATCTCTACACAGGTAACGAAAGGAGTGGCAGAGAGCCTGAGATAGAATCACAAATGCGAAGATAACTTAAGGTGTCAGTGGAGCCCAAACTACTTCCCTAATGTGATCACCCCCACAACTTTCCAAGCAAGCAAGTAGCTGCACCATAAATATGCACCATTCCACCTGATGGTCAACTTGATTCTCAAAATCCTTCTTCGTTATTGAATATTTTCAGATGTCTTTTTACTTCTTATTATGCTTGCTGCTCTTCTTAAATATGCTCCTGCTGATAACATTGAAAATTAAGATGCCCTTTGGCCAAGAGCATCAAACACTGAAAGATGAGAATGTACAAAACAGTGACCTTCTCCATCACCTTGAGAGCAGGTTATTGCCAAGGTGCCTAATGTATCACTTGTGTACCTTCTGGTTCCCCTGAGGGAATTTTCACTTTATTAAAGTAATTGATTTTTCTGGAAGGCACCATGAATGGAAGTCTACTAAGAACCATTGCTTTTTTAAAACCAAAATTTTCAAAAAAAAAAAAAAAAAAAAAAACAACCAAAATTTTCTTCTTAGAAATGAGAACAGAAAGCATTAGCTGAGTCATGTTTGGGTCAAATTACTCAGCTATGTCCAGCTATTCATGAAAGCTTTCCTAAAGGGTTGGCCAGTGGTTTTCATTTAGAATCAGAACATTTAAAATATCTTAAAATGAGAATGAACTAACATTCCTGACTATTTTGTATATTACATTGGCCCTGGATATGGTATGGCCCTTCCATATGTCACTGTGTACTTAATTCATAATCTTAAAGAGACTGTGCCTTTTACTCATCATTTGTACTCTTGTCCTTTGACAGCCATTAAGATATTTCTTTGGAAAACAAACACAAAGTCACTGAGTCTGAGACATCAGGACTACTGATCTCAGTTTAAGCCCTTTGTTTTAAACCAAGCTACAGTTTATTGAACATAACCCATCAATTGCCTCTCAGAAACACAAAACTCTCTTTATTGTTGATGTTTAATTAAAAGAATCTAAAGACTTCTTGCTTTCCCAACTCCCCAAGATAAAGATGTATCTATTAAGCACATGGTCTTAGACTGAGAACATTGTAATGTCCATTAAGGTGTGTGGCCCTGAGTGCATCTGTTCTGTATTCATTAATACCGCTGATGTAGCATAAAGTGGGCACTAATGGTGCAAAACACAATATGCCATAGTTAAGACAAACAACAGATAGTATTGTAAGATAATTGAATCTATAGCACACGTGGAATAGGTGTACAAAGGGTTTGGAAAATGTCTCCTCTTCCTAAACATTTACTAATACCTCATGAACACCTCATTTCAACTCTGATTCCTTGCTCTTTTATAATAGGAAACTAAGGCACAGAGAAGTCATGTAAACTCTCTGAGATTGCACAACAAATGGCAGAGGTGATATTCAGGCCTACGGCTTCTCACTCCTATTTCAGAGTAGCTGTCAGTTACTATGGACTTCTATGATTATTAAGTAGGAGAAAAGGGATGATTTTGTATATACCTTTTCCCAGACCAACAACACACCCAGAGATGCAGAATGATAACCAAATCTGAGGTGGGGAAAAAAACATAGTATTTGTTTCTACCATATTTCTTTGACTGCCATGAGATCTATTTTATTAAAACATATTAATATGCACATAATACTCACAGTTGTAAGTTCATTTTCTCAAAATGTATGACTTAGATGTTATATGTATAAATATCAACTACTAGGTGCTGATATCCTCAAAAATGGTATCATTTCACCAATTTAAGAAGTCTAAAACCCAGGAATGATTTATGAACAGCACAGTTGGGTCCAGATGTGTAGTGGAACTATTTCTGGGTCTGTGCTTATATGTGTGCGTGTGCACACAGACACATGTGCAAACAGACATGTGCACATATGTGCATGAATGCACACACAGACACACACACATACACCCCACTTCTTCTGTGGAAAGGACCGATACACACACCAGAGTAGAAAACAGCAGATCACACTCCTATTACAAAAGATACCCTGGTTTACACAACAATGCAACTATTCCAGAAGCCAGGAAAGAATATCAGTTTCATTTCATGGTGACCACAGCATTTACATAACTACGCACTTCTGATTGCTCACCTCCTAACCACATGAAGCACCTGCCTAGCACATTCTGCCTTGACCTTCTTGTCCCACCAGGTGGCTTTGATTTCCTGAGAGAGGACCAGTCATCCCCGGTGCCGGACTCGGGGCTGAGCTCCAGTTCCACGTCCTCCAGCATCAGTTTGGGGGGCAGCAGTGGGAACCTCCCACAGATGACCCAGGAGGTGGAGGATACAGACACAACTGCTGAAGCGGATGAGAAGGCAAACAAGCTCATTGAGTTTCTGACAACCAGGTAGTGAGGGGTCAGGAGACAGGGCCCTGGCTTTAGGTTGGTCTTTTGAGGGAAATGTCATCCATCTAAAACCACTCAGATGGAAAACCGAGCCCGTGGCTGTAGCAAAGCCTTCTTTTCTCCTCTAAATTGCATCTGCAGAAGTCTGTGCACCAGGTAGATCCTGGCAACAGTTGTCTAAGGTCCCAGTGATGGCACAGTTGATGGGGGGGGGGGTTTCCACGTACAAAGACAATGCAGCAGATGGAGGCAGGACATGGTAGCACCCCATGGTGAGGATGACTTTAATCATCTGTTAGAGCTGCCAGGATCCGGGAGTTCTGAGACTTGGCAAAGCACATTGCTCTGGACACCAAATGTATTAGCCATGGTCAACCCAGGAGCAGCTGCAGAGGGGACCATTGTCTGTTCATCTAATCCAGAGTCATTTATAAATGGAAGTCTGACACAATAGGAAGCATGATAGGAAAGGAAGCAAACTGATGATCAAAAATCAAGAAGAGATGCAAGCAATTCTGTTTTTTAGGTCTTCTGGTTCTCCTACTGAACAATTTAGCTTATAAGTGTTCAGAATTTCTAGCACCCCAGGGTCCAGCTTGGCATTAAGAAAACTAGACTCACCTGTGACTGTATGGGGGGAGGGGCTGCTCTCATTCTCAGTGCATTAAATCCTAGAAGTCTAGTCTATATTCTTTGTTATCTGATACCCTTGATTTTTCTTTCTTCCACAAATACATCAATTAATGCAAAAAAATGAGAAAAGCATTTTCTTCCCTTAGTTAATTTCAGAGTATTCCTTGCAGCTTTCAGTTCAATATAGGATTTAATAAAGGAAGCTTCGGAAGGGAGTTGATGGTGCATACAACCAGGGTATCTCAGAGACCTGAATGATTTGTGGAGAATAAAAGTATGCTCACCGCTCAACACTGTCAGTACCATGTGTTGGAAAGGGTGTTCTCTGAAATTCTCACATCTGGCTTTATCTGTTCTTCCCGTTGAAAACCAAGTAGATATCAGAGGCTGTATCTTTAATTTGTTTCTACAGTATTTGGCAGCCTAATGATATGATCCTGATAAAAACATAATCTCTGCAGATCTAGAGTATACAAATGGAGTCTGTGTCTAAACCTGTATTTTAATCAACATTTTATATCACTTTATTTGACAAACATATAGTGCCTATTATGTGTAAACACTGTTCTGGTGAATTGAGAGGTTTTGATTTCGTGAGTAAATTTTGTGAGGTTTTCATTTTGTGAGTAAAACATAAGAAAAAATATACCTCCATAAATTAAATCAGTTTTAGGATGCTCTTAAGCTTTACAAGACTAAAATTAACCCTACATTAATGAGTAAAATTTGAAAATCGTATTATGCCCTTGAAGTTACAACTGCATACATGGCTTTAAAAATGCAAAATAATTATATTTAAATGGTTATATTTTTAACATATTGTATGTTCTGTTTAAGGGCATTTGGTCCACTTTGGTGCCATGAAGACATCACACCCAAAAATCAAAATTCAAAGAGTGCTGAACAGCTCACTAATTTTCTACGTCATGTTGTATCTGTTTTTAAAGACTCCAAATCAGGTAGGTATTTTCTCCTATTTCCCCAGATGCCATTTCTAACATTTTCTGTAATGGAGCATATTCTTCCCATTGTGACTGTATATATGTATATATAGATAGAGAGAGAGAGTGAGTGAGTTCTGGATATAGCATATATGTGTATGTATACATATGCAGAATATAATATATATAGTAGGTTATACGTATATAATTCAGAACTATATATGTGTTTGTGTGTGTGTATAGTTCTGCAATCGGCATTGATAGCAGAAGAATATTCATTAGGGAGATTTGAGCCTTATTTTGGATGTGTCTAACTGAATGATTGTTAATGTCATGTATTTTTGCATTATGCTTTATCAAATAATTCCCAAAGGTCACTGTTCTTGCTTTGTTTACCTCACTAGAATTAAGCTATGCCCCATATTAATTTTATTTGAAGAAGAGATCATGACACAACACACATATGAAAAGTTGCTCAACATTACTAATCATCAGGGAAATGCAAATCAAAACAACGATGAGGTATCACTTTATACCTATCAGAATG
The DNA here is from genome assembly GCF_022355385.1 of Mustela nigripes. Classification (NCBI taxonomy): domain Eukaryota; kingdom Metazoa; phylum Chordata; class Mammalia; order Carnivora; family Mustelidae; genus Mustela; species Mustela nigripes. The sequence goes on from NC_081571.1 coordinate 14,079,277, forward strand.
GCTAGAGTCAAAAAGACAAGAAATAACAAGTGTTGGCAAGGCTGTGAGGAAAAAGGAACCCTCTTTACCTATTGGTGAGAATATAAATTGGTGCAGCCACTATGGAAGACAATATGGAATTTCCTCAAAACATTAAAAGTAGAAATATCAAATGATTCAATAATCGTGCTACTGGGCATTTATCCAAAGAAAATGAAAACACTAGTTTGAAAAGACACATGACCGCCTGTGTTTATTGTAATATTATTTGCAATAGCCGATATATGGAAATAACCCAAGTGTCCATCCATAGATGAATGGATAAGGAAGATGTGGTGTGTGTATATAACCATAGATGTAGACATATATTCATTCCATATATATTACATTACATATAATACACATATTACACATATACATAATAAACATATTATATATAATGGAATATGTGATAGAATATATTAAAATGAAATATTATGCAGCCATAAAAAAGATGAGGGGTTTTGTTTGTTCATTTGTTTGTTTTTCTATTTATGACAAAATGGATGTACCCAGAGGGTATTGTGTTAAATGAAGTCGGACTGAGAAAAAAAATCCGATTTTACTCATATGTGAAATCTAAAAAACAAAACAGACGAATAAACAAATAAAAGCAGAATCAGAGCTATAAGTAAAGAGAACAAACTGATTGTTGCTGGAACAAAGGGAGTAGGGATCTGGGCAGAATGGGTAAAGGGAAGTGGGAGGTACAGGCCTCCAGCCATGGAAGGAGTAAGTCACAGGGATAAAAGACACAGCGTAGGGAATCTCAGCGATGATATTGTGATACTGTTGTATGGTGACAGGTGGTAGCTACACTTATGGTGAGCACAGCATAACATAAAGAGGAGTTGAACCACTCTGCTGTATGCCTGAAACTAGTGTGACATTGTATGTCAAGTATACTCAAATTTTTAAATTTTACAAAGAAACAAAGTAATAAAGTAGCAAATCTTCTTGACTGTATTCAGACTCAACTGTGAGAAACTGGTTGACTTGAAAACTGGTTAGAAAAAGAATCTTGTGATAAAATGTTAACTTTGAAAGCATTTGCTACTAATTCCCGCGCTAATGATCATTCAATATTCTGAATACAGCGCGATTCTTATTTAGACTCTAGGAACATCATGACGTTTAAGCCCTTAGCTGCACACCATTCAGATTCAACTTAGCCAGGGCTGGTTTGCGTGGGAAAGTTAAATTTGGTTCCCCGGAATGATGCAGTAAGTGTCCCTACCTTCTCCCACACGAGTCTGGCCAAATGAAAGGTGTCTCACTGGCTTTCCCAGCTGCTCTGAGAATTAGCACATCTCATATTTCAGAATATTCCAGATTAGCTACATCTCTTCTCATTATCACAGGGGGCTTCCAGAAGAAAAAAAAAATACTGATAAACTAACAAGAGAAACTCATTTCAGGAATAGGATTGACATTTCTTGTTTTGAGTGTCTCCTTTGGAATACTTTTGAAATATTAAGAACTCTTGTCTGTGTATTTCCACTACTTAAAAGTCACTTAATAATTGAACATAAACCAAAGGAAGAAATTTATTGTTTGTGTGTGAGCCATTAATTTGTCTTAGATTGTATGAAGATAATAAAAATGAGAAAACACATGAATCCCTTCACTATTTCCTCAGAGGGTGCTTAGAGGCTGAGTCTTTCCACATCTTACTCCAGATACACTTAATACGGTTTCCCTGTACAGCCCTGCTTTCTATCTGTGTTCCTGGAAACGCTTATATTAGTCAGGTAGCCTAGCTACTGTAACACACAACCCCCAAAGTTCAGAGGCTTAACGTAATAGAAGGCTACTTCTGGATCACATAACAGGTCAGTATAGATGTTTGTCAGTGGCCTTCCACATGGCACTTCAAAGACCCTTCATCCTGTGGCTCTGTCACCCCCATTACCCAGAGGCCTCTCCTCAGCCCTCCTTGTCCAGCCAGCAGGTGCAGGAAGAACATGAGTAGAAGATTACATAGGAGGAATTTACACCACACCAGGCTCGAATGTAGCATCCAGTGTTTCTTCCCACATTCCACTGGTCAGAACTCAGGCCACAAAGTCACACCTCGCTCCAGGAAAGGCTGGGAAATGTAGGGTTGCTGTGTGTGACACATTAAATAGCCTTTCTTTAGGGGCATTGTCATAGTTGCCCTGGAGTTCTGCAATCCTACTAATGATGTTCTAGCCTTCAGGTCCATTGTGATGTAAATATGTTTTAGTTCATCTACAGAGGACCTAACCCCACACATAATAAAATTAAGTATAAAAATAAAACAAAATAAAGGTAACAAATTCTGTTTTGAAGCATGGTCCATTCTTAAATTGGGAACTGTCTGTGTGGGTTTAATCCTATATTTACTATCTAAGTATTCATGCCTAAGTCCATTTTCCAGGACCCTTTGTTCTGCAGAAACATTTTCTTATATAGTCTACAGGTCCCTAGGGTCAAACAGCCCGGCAGCAGCTAAGAACAATGACATTAAATTATCCTTCCTGATTCACTTTTATGTGACAATCAAATGTACCACAGAGCCCTCTAGATCTCAGAAACAACCAAAATCACTGTTTTCATTATGTCCTCTGACTTTGTAGTCAGTTTTCCTCCCGCAGAGGGACACAGCAGAGTACAGATAGTGGCCCAGAAGTCAGTCATGCACTTTACCTTACATTTTTATTTCCATCTGTTCAAGGGGTTTTCTGATGATTATGATGACCTTCATGCTATTGGAAGAACCAATATTCAGGCAAGAGTTTAAATGACATCTGCCTTCTTGGCAACATCTACATTTCAGTATCTGCATATTTGTAGACTGTTGTGAAGAGTGTTGACTTTGGTATAGGCTTTGGTTATGTTTAGAGTTGACTAGATCCACTAGCAGCTTTCCTCTACATACACAAGCACTCTGAAAACTTGTTCCCAACAAATTCTTTTATGAAAACAGGAGTGAAAGTATGCTATGCAAAAAGTAGTTCAGAAGAACACCGTAGAAAAATAGGGCAATGAACAAGAATACATTTGTGAGTCAGTATTGTGTGTCGGGCACTGTGCTAAGCATTTTTTGAATTGTTGAATTTCTACAACAACTCTAGGAAATAGTGCATGACTGTTATTCCTCAGCTAAACATAAGAAAACAGGCTTATAGAGAATGCATTTCTTTCCCAGAGTCCCAAAACACTTCATTCAAAACCAGAACCATCTTGCTTCACATCTTCTAACTCTTTCTACTGCACTAGGCTTCTTTAAGATCTATCCAAAGAGTAGCGCAGCGGAAGCGTGCTGGGCCCATAAGATCTATCCAAATTTGATGGTTTTTTTTTTTTTTATTTTAAAATGGTTAATTCTTAAACAAGTACCACCAGGAGGTTGCTCTGTGAAGTAGCCTGATTTACACCTATAGATAAATGATGCCCCAGGGTTTGCAGAGTATCCATTGACCGACCTCTGGCTCCTTGGTGCCTAGGTTTCCATTTGGAGCAACACTTGAGTGAAGTCTCATTGCAGACCGCCCTCGCAAGCTCCTCAAGGCACTATGCTGGTCGGTCCTTCCAGATATTCCGGGCGCTCAAGCAACCTCTGTCAGCACACGCCTTGTCTGACCTTCTCTCCAGATTGGTGGAGGTGATCGGAGAACATGGAGATGAGATTCAGGTATGGAAGGAAAGACCACTGAACGCGTTCTCCTCTCCTATCAAAGAGGAGGTCTTAGCAGCTTTTTTTGAGCCTTCTTTCTCTCGCCAAATGCTCCAACCATTTGGGCATATACCATTTATTTAAAAAAAAAAAATTGAGGGGAAGGAAAAGTGAATTGGGGGAAATTGGAGAGGGAGACAAAGCTTGAGAGACTGTGGACTCTGAGAAACAAACTGAGGGTTTGGAGGGGAGGGGCATGGGGGTTGGGTGAGCATGATGGTGGGTATTAAGGAGGGCATGTACTGCATGGAGCACTGGGTGTGGTACATAAACAATGAATCTTGGAACACTGAAAAAAATTTTTTTTAAATTTTTGAGAGGTTAACTTTTATACTTACAAAAGCATTTCAAGGAGCATCGTTCTAGAAATCCAGTGGTATTGTTTTATTGAGCCAACCACTGCAGATCCCTTCAGGGCTCCTTCCTGGTTGTTGTTTTTGTTGCTGGTTTTATTTGACAGGAAATCGGGAAATTTTTTGTCTTGTTTTTGTCTTTTTGCCGTCAACTGGAGATACAGCTGTGTAGTCTCCCTACCCAAGGAAGGAATCTCCATTGTATGTATGCAAAGCACTACCCCTCTCTGTATAGCTAGCCTTCAGTACACTGAGAAAAGCTGAAGAAGTAACAGAGAGAGTAGATACCACAAGACCCTGTAGGCAGAGCCCAAGGACTAGGGAATGGGTTGAAAGCCAAGGGCATTATAAGCATTGTAGCTTCAGCCAAGCCCTTTTTCCCCTTCTTTTCCATCAGAAAAGTTACTACGTCCCAGGAGGCCCGCACACCTGTGAACTCTGGCTTCTTTTTCTCATTCTGGCCAGTGGATGTATTCTTCAAAATGCCACTGAGGCACAACCCTTCTCACACCACAGCTCTTGATCTCTGAGACATTGCCACTCTGTATTTCAAATGCCCACTATCCCCCTCAATAAGGGGCCGTGACTGCTACCTTTAGCCTTGCCCTCTCCCTGTTGGATTTCAAATGCGATTGAGCTGTTCAGGACCTCACATCTAGAGAAATAAATCTTTGTGACTATCTACTAACTGCTAAGCCATCTGAATTTCCTAAGTGGCCCTTAAATTTGTTTTTAGATTTAGTAAGTTACAGTTAACAACAGCTGTCTAGCCCTCGATGATATTAACATTAGACTGAATAGAGTTTGCGTTAAGTAAATTTATCTTCAGGAAGTGAACAGGAATTTTAAGCAGTACAAAATGTTATCTTTGCATGTCTGGCAGGGTTACGTAATGGAAGCACTCCTTACATTGGAAGCTGCTGTGGATAACTTGTCTGACTGCTTGAAGAACAGTGATCTCTTAACAGTATTATCTCGGTAAGAAGCAGCTCCATGACTCTTGAAATCAAATATGGTGGACTGAATATTTGAGAGATGGCTGGACTTCACACAAAGTCCATGGAATATATCACTGTTTGATATATGACTTTTTCTTTAGTTTAAAAATTAAGGAGAAAGCTATGGCACCCAATCTGTACACATTATATAAGTATTTTTAAATAGCAGGAAGATAGAGGTGAAATGTTATTTTAAAATAATACAAATATTAATGCATTTTCATTTTCTGTTATGTCTTTGAGTATTTTTTCAAATTTTATTTAATAATTATCCTATTTATTACATCATAAACAGAAACCAAGACTAAATGTTATTTTTTTAATGAATATATACAAAACTCATCTGAACCATCAGTATAAAAACAGCTGGAATTAATGTTGATTTTACTTGAATAAATTCCTATCCTAGGATCTTTCTTTTTTATTTTTGTTCCTTTTGCTCCTGCCAATGTTTAATTACCCATTTCAAATCATTCACAATTCCGTATTCTGTTTGTATAATAGAGCTCATTTTGCTTGAAATGGACTCAGTAATGTTATCATAAATCACGCTGGGCTTTGTTTCACTTTTAAGTTGAGCATTTTTTATGGATAGGTGATTTTAGTATGTTTCCTAACATCATACACATTTTCTATATAGACTTACAGATTTATCTCAGTCAATAAGAATTTAGCAAGAATACTGATAAAGAGTTTTATCTTTTCAGCCTGAAATAGGCTTAGAGATCATTTCTCATAGATATTTTATAAGCATAAAAAAGTCCCTTTGATGCCGTTACAAACTCTTTTCTTTCTAGATAATATCCTTTCCATTTCTGTTCTTATCTGTCAGTTAATAGAATATTAAACTGTGTGCCTATCAGGTATACTCTATTTATAAGTTACTCCTTCCCAAAGCCAAAATACCTGAAAAAATAAAAATAAATGAAAGATCAGTAACCTTCACTACCAACTGCTCTTAGGTTTTGTTGTTGTTTTGTTGGTAAGGGTTCTCTTTGTTTTGTTTTCCATAGCTTTAAGTCTAGGAGTAGGATATTTATTCCTGTAAGCTAAAGGGTATGGAAAAAAAAAAGTATAGACAGTATTTCCAAAGAACAAGTTCCCTACCTTATTGTTTGTCAGTGGATTTTAAAGGGATTGGCTCTTTCCTAAAGCATGTTGGCTTTCTTTTGAACTTTTTAAATTTTTATACCCAGCTCTTCATCACCAGATTTAAGCTCTAGCACTAAACTAACAGCAAGCAGAAAGAGCACAGGACAGCTAAATGTGAACCCCGGGGCGGCCAGTGGCAACACAGCAACCGCAGAACGGAGCCGGCATCAAAGAAGCTTTTCTGTGCCCAAGAAATTTGGTGTTGTCGACCGATCCTCAGACCCACCCAGGAGTGCCACACTGGACAGAATTCAGGCTTGTACCCAACAAGGCCTCTCCTCAAAAACCAGAAGCTCATCCTCCTTGAAAGACAGCCTCTCAGACCCGTCGCACATAAACCATCCAACCAACTTGCTGGCCACCATCTTTTGGGTCACAGTGGCCTTGATGGAATCTGATTTTGAGTTTGAATACCTTATGGCCTTGAGGCTGTTGAACAGACTGCTGGCTCACATGCCGCTGGATAAAGCTGAGAACCGAGAAAAACTTGAAAAACTCCAGGCACAGCTCAAGTGGTCAGACTTCTCAGGGTTGCAGCAGCTGCTGCTGAAAGGATTCACCTCCCTCACCACCACCGACCTGACCCTGCAGCTTTTCAGTTTGCTCACACCAGTATCCAAAGTATCCATGGTGGATTCATCCCAAGCCATCGGTAAGGCCAACATCACTCCTTCTCTTACAGTTCTGGTGGTGGTTGTGTTTATGTTGCACGTAATAAGGTAATGGACTTAGTACTTTCAACAATTCTGTTTGGAAATGGTCCTTTGGGAATAGTTTGTCATTTCTTTCAAAATTATACCTAAAGTAAATCTTAAAATTATTTAAATTGCAGAAGACATGTTTAAGGCAATAGCTTAAAATGGGCAGAAGTAATATATTGGTCATTTCTTTGTGCTTTCCAGATCAAATTGCAGATACTGTCAGTTTATTTCATTGTTCCTGTACAGATAAACCTTTCTCTTTTTTCTTAACTCCTAAATCTTTTTTGTTTTCTTAGCTTTTTTCCCCCTCTTGAAAATTCACTTGGCTCCCTATCATTTTAAATTAAGCCAAATCACCAGCCATATTTTTAATACCATGGCATGTGGCCCAGACTTCTTTTCATGAAGGTAGAGCTTAATACAGTGGTACTAAGCCATTACTTATCATTTATTTTAAAGATTATGTTACAGGAGGGAGACCTAAATTTGTTGGCCTATGTCCTCTCCTATAAGCTATTCTTAAAATACAGTTTTTGATTAAAAAGTTTCAAACTAGTGCTTGAGTTCATTTTAATCTGCTTTTGGAAATCTCTGCCCGTCATCCTGATTCACAGCCCATGGTAGAACAGTAACCATAGTTTAGAATTACTTTGAGTTTCTCCTCTGAAACTTGTGTCATTGTGGTTGTACATTTTTTCCCTGGATTTCGTGTTAGATCACAGTAAAATTGGTTCAAAAGTCTGCTTTGCATCACCTCAGGATAAAATCTGCAGTATCCCTTGCCACTGTTAATAGTTAAAATGCACCATATTCACCTATCCGCCCCCCCATATCTTCTCTGATCCAGGGTTTCCACTGAATGTGTTGTGTCTCCTGCCCCAGCTGATCCAGCATTTTGAAAATCCCAATCAGTTCTGCAAGGATATAGCCGAAAGGATTGCTCAGGTATGATTTCTGGCTCACTCAGGTGGATCCATATAGACCTTCAGAAAGGTCCAATACTAAGCAGAAATTGCTCCAAAGGGGAAATGGGTTTCAAAAAACCTGAAAATCATAACTGATACAGCTAGTAATTGACACCTCTGAGTAGCTGATGCACATCGTCTTGTGGTTTCATTATTGAGAAGACAGATGGAAAGAATCTGTGAAAATCATATTGGCTAATTACTAAGACAGGCACTTCTGCATTTTGTCAAATTGACGTGTTTTCCAGATCCCAGAGCAAAACTGCAAATGTATCTTACGGCAAAATTTCCAACACCTCTTTCTGTTTGTCAGGCTATTCTATCCCTAATTGATTTTCATCTCTTAAAAGGTGTGTTTGGAAGAGAAGAACCCCAAACTTTCCAATCTTGCACATGTCATGACCCTTTATAAAACACACAGCTACACGAGGGACTGTGCCACATGGGTCAACGTGGTCTGCCGATACCTCCATGAAGCATATGCTGACATTACCTTGAATATGGTGACCTACCTGGCAGAGGTAAGCTCTTCAATGAAGGATAAGCCTCCTATAGTTTTCACGGGTAAAATACTTATATGGAATGAGTCATAATCTCTTCATTTATTGACTGCCTATTATATATTATCATAGAGGCTGTATGGAATCATTTTAAATCCTCACAACATACTATCATACAAAAAAATCTGAGTCTCAACCAGGTTAAATAACCTGCCATATGTTTAAGGTGGCAGAACCAGCCTTTGAACTGGGGTATACCTGCCTCAAAAGCTTTAATTCCTACTTTTTACTACACTAATACCTGCCAGAACCTTCCAGAAATTAGGAAATTTTATCCTAATTTCTCCAGGTATTCAAATCTTATTTAAGGAGTTACTGTGTGACTTGATATGTTTAATGGTTGTTTGCGCTGAACTAATTAGCAAACCATCTGTTTTGAAATATGCTTTTTAACTTGAAGTTTGTGTTTTATACTGGAATGGGATTTTCATCACCCTACAAGTGTGTTTCTAGCACATTAGCTCCAAGCCCCTGTGCCCATTGGTTCTGGAAATACACAGCATATCAGACAAGTGATGAAATGTGTTCTGGTAGCACCTCTGGTCACGGAGTAGCTTAACGCACGAGGTCGCGAAATGTGACAGAGATGGCCACTAACAGCCACCTTGGTTTAGTGTATTTGCCATTGCTTTTGCTCGAGGGACATGCATGCTCACCTCTTGCTAGGGCCTTTTCAGAAGTGCTGAAATCAGTGCATTCCACTTTTCTTTCTTATGTCACCAGTACAGGGTGCAGATAGATTGGAGACTCATTCATACTCTGAAAGTCTCCACAAGACTAAACCCTTGTACCTGAAAGAAGGTCCTCGCCCCATCCATCAACACGGATAGTTGATCTGCAGGCTTTTGATTTGCAATCTGGGTCAGCAATATGTGAGCTGCGTTCAAACTGTCAACAGCCAAGGGTTCTTTCCATACCCCATCCCTGGCATTTTAAGGAGCCGCTCTTATATGCCACCCTTCTGGTTTGGATAGTCACCTTGGTCACATGTGTCGCTGCAAGAATTACTCAGAAAGCACACCCATCCCTCGGCTCACAAGAGATACTAGGATAACCCACGCAAATGCCCTGATTACGAAGGCAGACGATGCCTGTCTTAAAGTGAAGTGCAAGTTAGCAAGGAGGTAGAACTTGCTTGCATCGCTAGACTTAAAGTTTCAAAAATCCAAATGGGATGTGGCACAGACACACACACGCATATTATTCAGACTTAAAAAGATATAAAGCATTAACACGTGCCACAACATGGGTGGACCTTAAGAACATGATGCTAAGTGAATGAAGCCAGACACAAAAGGACAAGCAGAGCAGGATCCCGCTTTGGCGAGGTGCTTCTGTAGAGCAGGCAAATCCGCAGAGGTAGAAGGCAGACGGGTGGTCACCAGGGCCTGGGGACAGCGGGTAATGGAGACATAGTATTTTACAGTTAACAGAGTTTTCTTTCAGGCTAATGAACAAATTCTGGAAATAAGTAGTGGTGAAAGTCAGTGTGAAAGCCCTTCATGCCACTGAATTGTACACTTAACTGTGGTCAGAGTGGTAAATTTATGTTATATACATCTTGCCACAATGAAAATAAGTAAGAATGGGTTACCTAATTTGTTCTATTGAGACTTTGTTATAAACGGTCACTGAAAATTTTATCATAAACTTAACTTCCCACCATGCATAGTATATATTAACTCCCATTTCAAGTACTCATGTGTTTTTTTCAGGTGTTGGTGATGCACATATATGTAATCTTAGGTAGCTGTGGTCAGTATTGCCCATGAACCTCCTCTGTTCATGCAACATTAACTTTGTGTTCGCGTAGTGTCACATTCATCAACTGTGGGATTCTAACAGATTAATGTAACCCAATTTGCTTAAACATCTCCCCTGTTATTTATACTCATAATCTTGTTCTATTACAATTGGTCCTTTTATGTAGACTCCTTATTGGGTAGCATCCAGGTGATTTCTGCTGGCATTTCCCAAACTAACTAACTATCCAGGTAAAGAGCATGGAAACCAGAATACATTATTTAGTTCTACACATTTGGGAAATTCTCTTCACAGAGATTCCCCCTATTTGCAATACTGCCAACAGTGTATAAACGTGTTTTCCCATATCCTCACTACATTTTATTATCCCTTTTTTTCAGTTTTATATTTTTATTGGTATTTTTAAATTATTCTGTTTATGTATTTCCTCTAGGAATAATGTTCATTTTCCCACAAAACAGATTTGCCTAATTGTTCATTTCCTCATGTGTTAACTGCTCAGTTCTTTCTTTTTTTTTTTTTTAAGATTTTATTTATTTATTTGACAGAGAGAGATCACAAGTAGGCAGAGCAGCAGGCAGAGAGAGAGAGGAAGAAGTAGGCTGAGCAGAGAGCCTGATGTGAGGCTCAATCCCAGGACCCTGGGATCATGACCTGAGCTGAAGGCAGAAGCTTTAACCCACTGAGCCACCCAGGCATCCCTGCTAGTTATTTCTTCTGACCACTTTTGATGTGGAAGTCCAGCATTTATTTGAATAATTTCTATAGTTTTTTTTTTGAACAGTAACTTTTTATTATGATGTCTGTCATACAAATGTTCTCATTATTTTGCTTTCTTTTTTGAAAACAGTGTTGAAAATGAAAATAGTATATGTCCATAAAAGAAAGCTTGGTAGATACGGGAAAGTGGGGAAAAGAACAGGAGGTGGAGATAAGAAAAAACATCCAAATCATTGTTATCTAGAGAGAAACACTGTTAGCATTTTGTTAGATCTCTGTCCATTGATATTTCTCTGTAACACCTACCCATTCACATCAATTTTGGCATCATCTTCTATACAGAAATTGTATATCTTTCCTCTTTCACTTAATATTATCTGATAGCCTTTACTATCTTAAAAATGTCATTCTTGGGCGCCTGGGTGGTTCAGTTGGTTAAAAGTCTGCCTTTGGCTCAGGTCGTAATGCCAGGGTCCTGGAATCGAGTCCTACATTGGGCTCCCTGGTCAGGAGTCTGCTTCTCCCTCTCCCTCTACTCTTTTCCCCTGCTCATTCTCATTTTCTCTCTCACACACAAATAAATGAAATCTTTTAAAATGTCATTCTCCTTGTTGTGTATTTCATCATACAATTTACCATAATTTTGTATCCATTTCCATAGTGCTCAACAATTGTATTGCTTACAGTGCTTTCTTGTTTAGCTTTGAGGGTTTCTTACCATTATAAATAATACCCTGGTGAAATCTCGTATATAAATCTTAGCGTCTATAGGTTTGGGAAAGTTCTTAGAAGTAAAATTACTATTTCAAAATCTATACACTGTTTTTAGTACTCTTGAGGCCAAATGCCAAATTATCCAAGTTGCATTTCCACTGGTGTGTAAGAACACCCATCTTATATCCTCACCCACACTGACCTTTACCACCTGGGAAACTTCACCAATTTGATACCTAGTAACTTGTGTCTTTTGTGTTACTTTGTATTTTAAATAATTAGTGGTATTTGGTGCTTTCCTTTTAAGGTTTCTTGTATTCCACTGTGGATATGATATCTATATATTCAGAACTACTTACACTACTTTTAGTGATGTCTTCATTTCTTTGGTGGTTAGGATTCCCCTTTCCTTAAGGAAATGTGTGGCCATAAAGGTATAGGGGGGCATCGGTGCTCTTGTATGAACAGGCTGGTCTCGCACTGGCTGACACTGTGCCTTGCCTCCCACAGCTGCTGGAGAAGGGCCTCCCCAGTATGCAGCAGCCCCTCCTCCAAGTGATCTACAGTCTGCTCAGCTACATGGACCTGTCTGTCGTCCCTGTAAAGCAATTCAATGTGGAAGTTCTGAAGACCATTGAAAAATATGTGCAAGTGAGTATTTGGATGATGTCACTTATGAACAAGGATGTTTCCAGGGAGTCATTCCAGAAAGACTGAGGGTTTGTAGCTTGTATTTGGCTTCAAAGCTACAGGCATGCCAGGCAGCACACTCGTGCATTGGTATCCCTCACCCAGAGAACAGTCCGTTGTGGTGGTTGATTACACCCTGTTTGGTACAATGAAGAGAAGGACAGGACCAGCCCTGATGCATTCCTGGGCCCTCAGAGGACTTGTTTCTGCCTCTTGGGGCTTGCACGCTGGGTATTAAAAGCACACACCTGGCTGGGAGGATCCAGGAGGGTTGTATTTGTAGTATCCTATTTCAAAGAAGGAAAAGAAAGAAGGAACTCAGATGTGCTAGGATCTAGGCCAGGTGTTTCCACATGCAAAGTGTTAATTCAGTGGTTAAAGTTGTCAATTTAGAATGGAGAGAAGTGAGGTTAAGCGACTTGCATAAATGTGCTTGAAAATACTGCAACCAACAAACACAGGAGGGTACCCAGGGAGTTGCAGAGTTCAAGGCAGATGCTAGGTTCTATCTGGCTAAATTCATCCACAAAGCCATACAATGTAAATTTTAGACATTTTCCTCCCATCATCACTTCAACATCGCATTGCTTGCCAAAGCTATGTAATGCTAAGAATGATTTCCAGGACGTCTCCATTTTCCATTTTTCAAGTGGCATTTCTCCAAACATCATTGTGCACTTAGTGGGCATTCAGTAACACTTTCTCACTTCACAGAAGTCATGGGAGCCAGGGGTTCAGTTCTTTTTCTACAAATTATGTGCCCCTGGTAAAAAGAAAAAAAAAAAAAAAAAACTGTTTGACTAGGCTACCTACTCTAACTCCAGCCTGTGGGTTATCTCTGTTACTTGATATCTTCTCTTGAATGATGGCTCATTTCACATCCAGATCATGGCCTCCCCTGTGCAGAACTCAACAGTGAAGGAAATGTGTTTTATTTCATGTTCTCTTATGCCAAAGGCTGGGTAAATAATAATAACTTTTATCAAGTTAGTTTATTTACACTGAATATTTTTGTGGGAGAAGTCCTTCAGTCTGCCTGGGGTTTGTCAGGGAGGAAAAGATGGCAAAACCGATGAGTCTGAGAGGAAGAGTAAGCCTGTGATAAGCCAATAAGGAGAGGAAGGGCGTTCCAGGAGGTGGGAGTAGCATAAGTGAAGACACAGTGGCAAAGAGAGCTTGCCTGGTGTGAGGAACTCCAGGGGCGGCCTAGGGGAGATTACTCCTGTGGGCTCTGCTCAAAGAGTGTGGACTCCACCCTGCCCATCAGAGGGAGCCCTTGAAGAAGTTTAGGCAGAGAAGGGGCTTGGTCTGAAGAGTTCTAGAAAGATGACTATAGTTGGGGAGGTTATGCTGGACTTCTGTCCAGGATAGGCAGGATCTAGGCAGGAGCCACATTGGAAACAGCTGACCCACTCCCACCACAAATGGAAAGGAGGGAGCAATTTATCAGGAGGCGGAGAAAGATTGGAGTCAAGAACAGCTCCCAGAGTTGGGTTGGGTCATGTGGAAAATATGAAGTAAGAAGACAAGAGGCGGCCAGCAGCAAAGGGGGCAGCAGGAGTCAGGGGAGTAGGAGACCAGCCAAGGAAGACTGGAAACTGGAGGTGGGGAGAGTTTTGAGAAAGAGTGAGTGGTCAATAGCATAAATGCATTGGGCAAAGGTTTTATTCATATGAAGGAAGTACCTCATTGGCAAAAATGGTACTTTGTAATGTTAAACTTCTGTTTATTTGAATATGGGCAAAATTTGCTACTTTTTTTTAATTTGCTTCTATCTCCTCTTACATATAAATTGTCTTTTTATGTCATTTACCTTTTACACAGGATGGAATTTGCTGCACTGTATTCAGTCTGTGAATTCAGACAGGTCATAAGAAGTTCCAGTAGCTAGCGATAGATTTGGTTTGGAGCGGGGCGGGGGGGGGGGGGTCTTTTTGTTTTGTTTTTTAATGAACTTGTTTTTGACCATTGAATGTTTTATTCCCTTCAGAGTGTTCACTGGAGAGAAGCTTTAAATATCCTGAAGCTGGTAGTTTCTCGATCTGCCAGCCTTGTTTTGCCTTCCTACCAGCACAGTGACCTGTCCAAGATAGAAATCCATCGAGTGTGGACCAGCGCTTCTAAGGAGTTACCTGGAAAAACCCTAGACTTTCACTTTGATATTTCAGAGGTATGTGATCTGTTTCTATGCATTTTAGCAGGGAGAGATAGTGGCAGAGGTCAAAAGAGAGGAAAGAGAGACTTATTTTACATTTATTTCAAATTAAGCTTTCTAAGGCCTAAATTAGGTTCTGTTTTTTAAGAACACATCAAGTGTCATATTCTTGGAGGCTCTCAATTGGCAGCTTCTAAAATTAGAAGCTAGCCTCAGTTATTTTTTTTTAATGATTTTTTTTTAAAGATAACTTTAAAATGGAATGATCTGAAGCATTTTAAACCATGACCTTCACTCCTTTGTATGACAGGTGTCCTGTCCTATCTTTACATCCACGACTTCTGCTGCCCGAACTCCCAACCAGACCAGCACATGACTGAGAGTTATAGGAATATAGAATCTGCCTTTCCAGTTGCTTCCCCAAGCCACACTGCTTTCTAGACCCAGTAAAATTATCTGAAGTCTTGCCTTGAGGGAGAGGGGCGGGAGGAGGGAAGCGACCAGTGAGCTAAGCTGAGGAATCAGGAAGAAGAGAGGGTAGAGGGTAGTTGGGTCCACCTGCTGCTCTGTGAATGGACATATGGGAGCCCTGTACTTACTCTAAGATGTATAAATCCTTTGCTTTCCTGCCTCGCTTACCCCAGGCCCCATAAGCCCAGCAAAGCAGGAACTATGCTCTGTCCCCCTGGTTACCAGGGTCTGGTTTGGTGTCTGGTGCAAGATAGGTACTTAACAGTATTCTTCAACACTGCTGAATGAATAAATCCACTGAAGGAATAAACCAGATGTGGTTATATGAAGCTTACTTGCTCTAGGAAGTAGATTGAAGCCTACTTTTCACACAATGACCTCATTGACCTTCTGTCCTTTCAGTACACAGGTTGAGATACTCTTTTCTGCCATTGTGATACTTGCAACTGTATTTAGGATGCGTATGATATTGAGGTATCCAATCAATTGGTTTTTAAATTTTTAATTTTTTTTTTTTTACATGGCTGACAGAGAAAGCTACTTTTATTCCTTGAGGGAAGTTTATTCTGTTCGAAAGGGGTGCAGAAAACAAGCAGCCAGTTGCCTGCCCACCCGCAGGGACCCAGCTGCATCAGAATAAAAAGCTGGAAAAACAGATGGAGTATTTCCAGCCGGTGTCTGCCACCTCCGAGCACAGGCCCACAGACGGGTTTCTGCAGCCTCATTGGGGCAAAAGTGTGGACGGTGCTGTCTACCCAGCCGCCAGACCCGGCACGAGAAGTGAACTCTCAGGGAGAGAATGTCTAAACTGCTGCCCTAGTATCTGGCCCCAAATTCATTCCTTTAAATAATCAAAAGGATATAATCCACTTAAATAAATTTTTAAATACTTGAGAGTATTTAAAATTCGAGAAGAAGGGAAGGAACTTGTTACAAAGGTCTCTTGTTATAATGATAAGCAATCCTTTTCCGCGTAAACATCTGAAAACTATTTGCTTTCCTGAACGTTTTGCTTCTCATCGTTATCAGTGGTTTCTAGAGTATGTTTAAGAACAAGCAGTTGGATTTGTTTTCAGCTGCTAAAGAGGGTGGGCAGATGTCGAAGATGTAAAATGCTTTAGAATGTGTGTTTGAACATCAGGAAAATGAGCCCGCTTGTGACTCTGAACTTCTCTAAGGTTTATTCACACAAGCCGTGCTTGGTTGCTGCTGGGTAGAGTGATCCCATATTCCACAGAACTATTAAACAGATAGGAGAATGAAAAAGTGCTCCATATCACTCGGCATCAGGGAAACACAAATCAAAACCACAATGAGATACCAGCTCACACCAGTCAGAATGGCTAAAATTAACAAGTCAGGAAATGACAGATGCTGGCAAGGATGCGGAGAAAGGGGAACCCTCCTACACTGTTGGTGGGAATGCAAGCTGGTGCAACCACTCTGAAAAACAGCATGGAGGTTCCTCAAAATGCTGAAAATAGAACTGCCCTATTACCCAGCAATTGCACTACTGGGTATTTACCCTAAAGATACAAACATAGTGATCCGAAGGGGCACATGCACCCGAATGTTTATAGGAGCAATGTCCACAATAGCCAAACTATGGAAAGAACGTAGGTGTCCATCAACAGATGAATGGATCAAGAAGATGTGGTATATATACACAATGGAATACTATGCAGCCATCAAAAGAAATGAAATCTTGCCATTTGCGACAACGTGGATGGAACTAGAGCGTGTCATGCTTAGTGAAATTAGTCAAGCGGATAAAGACAACTATCATATGATCTCCCTGATATAAGGAAGTGGTGATGCAACATGGGGGCTTAAGGGGTTAGGAGAAGAATAAATGAAACAAGATGGGATTGGGAGGGAGACAAACCATAAGTGACTCTTAATCTCAC
>NC_081571.1:14096244-14161815 GCF_022355385.1 Mustela nigripes
TTTTTTTTTTTTTTTTTTTTTTTGTCAAGACGCCCATCATCGGGAGGCGGTATGATGAGCTGCAGAGCTCTTCTGGACGGGATGGGAAGCCCAGGGCCATGGCTGTCACCAGGAGCATATCGTCCACATCATCAGGCTCCAACTCCAATGTCCTTGTTCCTGTAAGCTGGAAAAGACCCCAGTATTCTCAGGTACAGAATCCTAAGCTCCCAGGATTGGAAGGGAGTTCGGGGGGACCCAGCGAGCCCAGCTGCCCGTGTGATAAGGCGCTCCTTCACTGCCAACCTGACGTTGCCCATTGAGGCATCAACACTTCAGAGATGAGGATCTCGTGGCATTCCAAGGGAATCTATTTATCTTTGAACTGCGCATTACATTGAGGTGAAGTCTGATGTTTGCTGCTTCTACCCATTGGTCTTAGTTCTCTTTTTAAGACTTAGAAAAAGAAATGTGGCTTCTCTTTTACATGACAGCCTTTCAAATAGATAAAGAAACCCATTCCCTCTGCCACTAGCCGAAATGAGCCCTCTTTTCTCCAAATAATACATCTTTAGTTCTCCTAGCTCATTCTGCATGATAGGGCTACACAAATGCGGAATCTGCTTTTGTGGTTGCTTCCTCAAGCCACAGTGCTGTGTAGACCAGTAAGATTGTCTCAGTTCTTACACTGATGGAGAGGGGCAGGAGGAGGGAAGAGATTAGTGAATGATTCTAAGGGGTCAGGGAGAAAAGAGTAGGTAGAAAGTAGTCAGATCTACCTGCTGCTCTGTGAATGGACATTTGGGAGGCTTGCGCTTAGTCTAAGATATGCACATACTTTGTTTTCCAGTGGCCCTTCTGGGGACAGCAGTACTGTCCTCTAAGCACACACTCCAGTCATGGTCTCCATAGACAGTCTGAGCCACACGGAGCACAGTGGGCTGCTGGATCTTTCTGTAGTTCTGTTATCACAGCCTAAGGCTGTATTGCTGTTAAGTGAAACCTCTGCATTTATTCAGGGCTCTTCAGTAACTAACATGACAGAAGCCCGGTGGAAAATTACCTTAAGTGGAAAAGGAATTTATTAACTCCCGTATCTTGTCTTCACACACCGCTGAATTCTAGTACACAAAATGAGGAACTGGATCCTTAACTTCTCACTGTCCTCTCCTTCCCTTCCCAGTAGTGGCCCTCCTTCCCTCTCCAGAAACTTCATTCTCAAGCAGACTCTTGTCTTATGAAACACCAACAGCCTCCAGCAGCTCCAGATTTGCACGGTCTTTGGCTCTGATGATTTTAGGACAGAGGCTTTCCTTCCCCAACATCCATACCCATTCTAGAGAAGGGACTCTTACAACGTGTGTGAGACAGGCAAAGCCCCACTTAATGCAAGAGGAGCTGTTCCCAAGATAAAAAGAGGGATGGTATTATTGGAAGAAGGTCAAATGGTGGGTGCTGAGCAGGGCACTGTAGGGTTCACCAAGGTTAGGAAAGGGAAATGGATGGCATGTTACCTGCTGGCGCACTGCTGTTTCTCAATGACATTTCATTGAGCTGTTGTGCAAGAGAGCCTACTATACTTTCTTGGGGATTTGGAAAAGAGAAGAAAAATATACATCCCATTTCTAGGTTCCTCTGTGTTGATTCCTTCCTAGAATTGTAAAATGCCCACAAAGTTAGGGAAATATTTTAGCAAATCTCTCGCCATCTGCCCACATCAAGGTCTTCCTGTCTTTGACCTTGAAAAGACATGGTATTGAGAGTCCCTTCTATAATTTTGGAAAGAAGAATGAAGTGAAGCCAAATTCCATTAAGAAAGAAAGGCTATGAATGACACTGGCCTCCTAGCAGTCTCCACATTAACTTAAATCAGATTAAAAGGGAAAAATCATTTTCCAAGATTGCTTTAAGAGCATTTCTGAAGTACATTAACATATTTTGGGCCCTGGCTACTCTTCCTTTTCATTCTCAACTCACCAATCATCCTGAGATCTAGTTTATCTATATCATTGGAAAATGTGACAGTTTATAGAAGAATCTCCATGCGTAAGTACCCAAAAATAAGGCTCATGAAGAAAAGCAAAAGGAATTGAATCTGTTTAACTTTAGGAAGAATAAATTGAAAAAGATTTAATATGGCTTGCAGATAATTGAATTTTTTAATTCTGCAGAAGGTAAAGTTATTCTTCCATTTAAGGAAAATAGATTTGTACTAGAACATAAAAGATTTAATTTAGGTATAAGCAAGGAAAGCCTTGCTAATGCTGAAAGTTGTAACAGACAAGATTATCAAGGGGAGTCAGCAATATCTGCTGAAGAACCAGGGGCTGATTTTCACCCCCCTCCCTTGGGAAAACTTAGATCAGCACTGTCCGGTAGAAACATAATGTGCACCTCATTTTAAACTTTCTAACAGTTGCATTTTTTTTAATAAAAAGAAACATAAAATCATTTTTAACAACCTGTTTTTTTAATAATGTTTTATTTAATCTACCATATATCAAATATTATTATTTCAATATGCCGCCAATATTTTGCAATTATTAATGAGATACTTTGCATTCCTTTTTCATTCCCAGCCTTTGTGTATTTTACGTCTCAATTCTCACCGGCGACATTTCAGGGTCCATATTCCAATGTGGCTAATGGCTTCCAGTATTGGAGAATATTTGATCCCAGGACCTCATGATTAAAACGTGTTTGTGGGTCTCTTTTCCAGAAAAGGACAAAAGAGAAGTTGGTGCATGTCCTTTCTCTGTGTGGCCAAGAAGTAGGATTAAGCAAAAATCCATCAGTAAGTTCTGTCATGTATCGCGTGTATGTCGGTACCGTGTCTTTCTTACCTTCAATCTTTTTTAGCTTTAGAGAAATCTGCTAGGAATTACAGGTAGGATACCCACCATCTAGATCAAACCCCTAGATTCTCTCCACACTGCAATTTTTGATCTCACTTAGCTCAGAAACAATGAACAATGAACAGTTTTGTGGGCTGTTTGCTCTAGTTTGTCTGCAAGTAAATACTCAGTTTTCATTGTTTAAGATTTCTTGGATTTTTTTTTTTATGAAGATGCTCAGATGTCCTTATTTATGACTCTCTCCTGCACCATCATATTTAATATACATTCCTCTGGGGTGCAGTTTTGCTCTGTGTATGCATACCGCTTCCTGTGATGTCATTGTTTTATTCATGCACCATAGGGATGGAAATAATGATATATCATTATGGGTTTTTTTTTTTTCTCTTATAAATGTCCACTGATGTTACAGTTAAAACAGAAGAACAGCAGCATGCCATTGGGCTTTGGAATAAATGAATAATCGCAGTGTTTGAATTTAGCCTCTGAAGCTTTTATATAATTTAGAAAATTCAAGTTGTCTGTGAGTCTACTGTAGTCAAAGCAATAAAAATCTCAGGGTCTGGTTTCACCGGGCATTTTTATTTCGTCCATATCTCAGCATCTTTGTTATCAACAACAACAACAAAAAAAAATAGCAAACTAAATAATTTCCCAGATAAAGAATGAGCAAATGGTTGCCCAGGGAAGCTGTCTTTTCAATCTCAAAATGTGTCTGCAGGTGAAATGTTAGAGATGCATACATTCTCGCGCAGGCACAGATTGGTGTCTTATCTGGGGAAAAGTGCCGCGGCCAGCCAGCAGCTAAGCTCGGCTTCCGCTGAAGTCACCTTTCTCGTGTAACTGATCAGTGGCTTGTTGCTTGGCTCCAGTGACATTACCGAGGGCAGAGGGGTTGAGGCAATCGTGGCAGGGCAGGTGGAAGGAGAGGAAAAGAGCATTTTGCCTCTCTGCAGGGCAGCCCTCCAGCAAGGGCCATTGCCTACTGCCCTTGGGGCTGGCACGTCCTCCTCAGATCTAAACTGCCTGCTTCGGTGCTGAGGCTCTTCTAGCTACAGATGTTTGCCTGGAGTAGGGGACAGACAGGAGACATGGCACTAACTGGGAAAAGAGCCTTCAATGGAGGGAATCCAATTTCTAGCCCCATCTGTCACGAACTAGGTTCCTGGTGCTCAGTGCTATTGATCTCAGAGACCCAGTCACCATCCCTGTGCAAAGTGTGTGTCGTGGGCCATTTTATGAGAACATAGTGCCAGCCCCAGGACTGTTCTCAAACACTGTGGGGCGAAGAAAATACATTAAAAATCTATTCTTTTTTCTTTTGAGAGACCTTGTTATATTAAATTCTTATAGATGATTTATCTACTTTTCAAGGAAGACTAGACATTATAATCATTTTTAAAAATCCTGTTGAGGGGTACCTGGGTGGCTCAGTCAGTTAGTTGAGAGTCTGACTCTTGATTTCGGCTCAGATCTTGATCTCCGGGTCATGAGATCGAGCCCTGCCTCAGGCTCCTGGCTCACTACAGAGTCTGCTTGAGGATTCTGTATCTCCTTCTCCCACTGCCCCTTCCCCTGCTCACACTCTAGAAATAAATAAAATCTTTTTAAAATCATATTGTTCACTTTATTTAATATCAATCTATTTTCAGGAGAGGCTGGATAGCAAAACAATGAGGTTCATTTGCAGTTTCTTATTTCTGTAAAGTTCTAGTAAAATGTCCTGGTGGAAATAACCTAAACACAGAAGATAGCTTTAAAATATTAACATACAAAAGCTCTTAATAGGAAAAAAAAAAGTTTTGTTCTGTTTATATCAACAGGAAAGGAATTTAGGTATAAATTATGAGCATGGCTGCTCAGATACCCGTCTATAATTCAGATGAGCAAGGAAAGTAATTCTTGGCTTCTTTTTCTTATTCTTTATCAGTTCCTGGTTTCTCTCTGAAAGGGTTAAATCCTTTGCTTCAACAGGTCATTCTACAAGAACCTATCTTGGTATCAGTAATCCTTAAAATATCATGTGCTCGTATGTTTGTGAAGTGTACGTGCTTGTGTATAATTCCTAACCTCAGTTCAGAAACAATGGAAAATTTCTTGGCTGCCTAGTTTGTGAACACACACTCAGTGGTCACACACACCCAGGTGGGATCCAGTCTTCATCCACTACAAAGCACCAGTGTGACTTGAGTATTTTCCTCTTGCGTGAACTTGCGTCTTCGCGATGAGTTTAATCTGAAGGCACCTGTCCAACATAAATAATGAGAGAACCTTCTAAAAATACCCACTGAAGGAATTAGGTGTGTACTGGGAATAGAGGGCCTGAAGAGCCAATTACGGTTTTTGTAGCACAAACACCGAAGGGAGAACGGTCTCTCAGGAGAGGACGCTTGTGATTCGCAGGTGATTTTCTCGTCGTGCGGGGATCTGGACCTGCTGGAGCACCAGACGAGCCTGGTGTCTTCGGAGGACGGCGCCCGCGAGCAGGAGAACATGGACGACACAAACAGCGAGCAGCAGTTTAGGGTGTTTAGGGACTTTGATTTCCTGGATGTGGAGCTGGAGGATGGAGAGGTACGGTATATTCTCTGTAAGGAATAACCCACTCCGCTTTTCCTTGACTAACGGAAACAGTTTCTTTTTACCCGCTAAATAATGAGGTTTTATGAGCGAGTCCTTAATTGGAAAGCTGTAAACTTTATTTTGAATCCGCTTATTCAAAGGACAGCAGCTTAACTTTGGCAAAAGTTACCACACCCTTCCTGTCTGAGTCCACGGCGTAGGCTGCCAAGTTATTTCTAAATGGCAAAGAGCTGACGTTTAATGATCACACAAAGAGTGTGTGTGTACAGTCCAAAGGTGAACTTAAAAAAAAAAAAGAAAAAAAAGAAATCACAAAAACATTCAAGTTCTGAGCCCGTTCGCTGGTACCTGGGTAAAATATGCTAAGCATCTAATTATTTTTAAAGTGAAATTACTCTAATTCGATCGCTTCAAAGCTTGCCTGCTCCAACAGGAGATGGGAGCCTGAGGGCTCCGGCGTCTTTGTGCTGTTTGATGAAATCATTACAACTTGAAACAAGATAGAAGGCGCGTGAAGCTCTGCTCTAGGTCCATAGCTAGCGTTCCCGACACCTGGAGCAGCTGAATTCATGTCTCAACCGGCAAATGCAGATTCGGGGATTTGAATGATAATTATGGTAATAGGATGCTTTCAGTTATGAATCATGATTTTGAAAACTAGGATTGGAAGGAGGGGCATCATTCTGACCCTCTCATTTCCAGTTGGGGCTAGTCTCGGCCTCGTGGAGGAAAACAAAATTGACTGATGGGAGACTAGCATATATAATACGCCTAGTACCGAGCCGGCTCACTGGGTTCCTTAACACACTGGAGTTCAGGTTTAGCTAAATGCACTGATTTTCCCAGAAAGAGAAAGGGCTTTATGCCAGTCTTTCAGTTAAAGTAGAGGCCCATATTCGCAGTTTATCAGATCCTCTGATGGGCATCTCCTGACTTAACTATGAACTTGTAGGAAATGGTGCTTCCATTAGCTGCTCACCTTCCCTAAAAGGACATGATTGTAGACCAGTCCTCTTACACTGCAGTCAGGCCAAGGAGCTATCTGTTTTTGTTCCTCCCATCCATGGCTTACCCTGGATGTCTGGGGAGAATTATGTCCTCAGAATGAAGAATGTTTTCTTTACCTGTTCTTTCTGTAGAAAACAAGTTTAGCAGATCCAGTCCTTAAGACATCTTTAAAACAAGTGTCAGCTTTTCACCATGAATTAGTAAAAAGTATTGCAGAGTTTTCTGACTGTTAATGAGTAATAGAGAAATCAATAACTAACTAAGTGGGGTGAGGATTGTTTTTAAAAGTCTAAAGCAAAATACAACCATTTAGAATACTTTCAAAATGTCCCTGGGGCAGAGCTACGTGTAATATCAGAAGATTAGCTCCCTGATCTGGGCCACTGACCTAATCTTTGTTCTTCGGCTGGAATTCAAGCTTAGGTACCCTCTTTACTCTGGAAGTTAAAGAAAGGAGGGAAAGCTTAATGAAGACAGGGAGGTACCACTTTCCAGTCTCAGCCAAAAGAAAAAAAAAAGTGTTCTGGGACATGACCTCTCAGGAGTGATATAGAGGAATCAAACACAATTTCAGAAAAACGAAAAACTTTCATTTCTGTCAAAACAAAGGAAGGCAAATTTGAGGTGCCTCTCAACTTAAATTTTATGCTAATGGTTTTCAGGAACAATAAATAATGAATACTTGCTCTTCCTTCTAGTGTTCTATTATCCTAGCAGACGAAAATTTCCAAAATCATAGTGATCATTTTATCTTATATGATTAAGATTTTATAAGAGTGTGAGGTTATATATTCCATCTAAGTAGAATAAACTATCTGAGAATGTTTTGCTCCTTCTCAATAAGATTATAATAAGGGATCCTAGCAAGTTTACAGAGTGCTAGAGGAAAAATGCTCAAGCTTTGGTCAGGCAGGTCCAACTTGGAATTTTGGCTCTCCCACCAATGTAGCTTTATGCCCTGAAACGTGGATGCCATCTCTCTTGACTTCCTCATCTATTAGATGGGTATGCTAATACCTGCTTGTCAAGTTGAGGCAGGGAGTAAGATAACCTCTACGGAGTGTCAGGCACATAGCAAGCATTCCTTTGTTCTGTCGTTGGTGAAAAATTTCAAGCATAGTCTCATCTGAAGAGCCAAGCTTATCTGGCGTCTATTATCAAAAAAGAAAGACAAGCTTTTTGTTTTGTTTTGTTTTATGTCTCTTCCTTTTCATTAAATAGTCTCAGAATGTATTGACTCCTATCTGTAAGTTTACCTTGGGATTTTTCTGAATCTTTAAAAGGTAATGTGTCCTTGCTATTAATTGCACATCAGCAGTGAACATATCCTAACCGAAAACACTTCCGTCTTGCGAGGTAGATGAGGGGATGCCAACTTTCTTCCCCCTACTTGATGGCCCTCATTCGTTTTCTCACAACATTTAACAATTTTCTCACAAATAAAAATGTAAGCATCCGCGGCCCCCTCCAAAATAAAGTGTTGAGGAGCAGAAGTTGCTAGGCACCAAAGTGGCAAGCTCTTCCAGAAATTGTACTTATGATTTATTACCCTGGCTAGAACATCCACCCCTAAAATGGTTGGAACTTCCTGGTGTTTGATACTGATTTCTCTCTCTGGAGGGTTGTCTATCTTTACCTTTTTTTTTTTGAAGTCACATCTACTGAAGCCTATTTTGTTGGCCCTGTTTATTGCTATTGTGTTAAAACTAAGATGAATGCACTTGAGTATCTTTAATCATTTTAAATAGACCTCTCATTTGTTTTTCTGTCCATTTACTCTGCTACCAAGGAACTTCAGGTAAGATGATTGCTATCTTTAATTCAGATATGCTAAGTAGATGTTTTGCATCATTGCAGACTTATAACAACATAATTGCTTTTTTCCTCCCTTCTAGCATATGTATGCTTGTTTGCGGGCATATTTACATTGAGGTGTGTGTGATACAAAGATTTTTCTTTGTTGCTCCAGTATGGAAATATTTTTCTAAACTATAAACACAAATGTTTTCTAAGCTATAAACACTATAGTTTTAAAACCTTGAGATGCCTAGTCTAGAAGCTGCATAAGTATATCTCTTGAGCGAATGTGAGGTTTTAAATATGAAAATCTATGGAAATTTTATGATTTCTGAGAAAGCAGCTGTCCAATTGGATTGGTTCTGTGGTTCAGTTCTCTTACGAAAAGTGAAGTCAGCAAGCTGCAGCTCACAGTATACCACCAACACTTCCAGTTAGATCCTTTCCAGGCATGAGATGCCTGGAAATGCACTCTCCAGTGCATTTAGATGCCTTTCGAGGCACTCTGTCTGTATGGCGACTATATAAACTTTCATGCGAATGAGAACCATTTCTCAAGTAATGGGAAGTGCTAATAATAACCGCATGTGGACAACAGTCATAAGCCAGGATCGTTGGGGGCAAACTGACCTATGAGCACCCTACTGTACTTGACCATGCTGCACCTACATTCTTTCAACAATAAACCTTACTTGACAGAATTCTAGAATTAAAAAGAATTATTTCAAAGAATATTATTTCTGACACTTCTAGAATGTTCTATCACTAATACTTTCTCATCTCAGTATAAATCCTGAGTAGTTATTTAAGTTTGATAACTGACAGATGCAGATTGTCTTGAATAATTCGCCATGTCCTGAATTTCTCACACATAGAAAATCTGACATAATCAGTAGAACACTGTTTTGACTTTTGACCACATAGGTTGACTTTTAATTACCACACACGTGAACTTGAGCTAAACTATAGCACTACTGACTTTTTTTTTGTTCCATCTTTTTTTATTATTGAGGCATTATTAACATATATAACATTATATTACATTGAGGGGTACAATATAATGATTTTATAGTCATATATCTTGGGAAATGATGGCCACAATAAATCTAGTTATCATCCTCACCACACAACATTACAATTTTTTTTCTTATGATGAGAATTTATTTTATAATTGGAAGTTGGTGAGCACTATGGACTTTCTTTCAATAAGCACATACTTGACCTTGAGCTAGACTGTAGCACTATTGACTTTTTAATATTCACACACTTGAACCTCGAGCTAAACTATAGATACCCATACTATAGATGCACTACTACATCTCAATTCTTCAGCCACTACCAGGGAAACAGTTTCAACACGTTCACCTCTAATGGAGCTACTGCATCTTCTAGAAAGACACCCAGATATTCCTCCTGCAACAACAGCCTTCCCTTACCCCTAGTTCTCATGCCTGGTGTACTCAGGTCTTCACCAGAGGTGTAGTCGTTACAGTAGGAACAGCGATCCATGCCCAGGGTAGCATTCCCTCACCCAAGACATCTGTATTTCTCTGTAAGCTCATGATTCTTCTCAGGTTCAGTGTGCAAGATGTCCAGAATTGTTGCCTAAGATAGTTCATCCAACCCATTCACTGAGGTGGTGCCAGAGAATCAGCTTGAGGAATTACGTTTTATATTCATATTTGTGTATTTCTCCCAATAATTTTCACCTTTCTCTCCTTTTTCTCTATATTCTTATTCTTTTCATCTTTTTAATTTCTTCACACCTAGCATTTTATTTTTCTTTCCAGAACTCTCGCCTCTTCCACATTTTTCTATCAGTTTTTCACGATATAGCTATTTTAAAATCCCAACACAACAGTTAATCTTTTCTATTAGGAAAAAAAATTATGTGGTGACAATTTATCTTAGCAGATACAGATAAAGGTATAGATACAGATAAAACAGCAGAAACAGCTACTCTTTATAATCAAACAGTCCTAAGAACAATCCTAAACATCATATATGTGAATAAATTATGATAATTTTTGTATCAGATCCAGAATGGGTTTGGGATTCTTACCTATTGCCTTCTACCACAAATAGCCAAAAAAAAGACTTCATAAAAGTTAAAGGGATCTATGAGGGATCTATGAGGATGGCAAGATTTGCTCCATTAGGATCCAGAAGAAATAGATCCTTAACCCAAATGAAGATTAATAAATTTAAAGCTTATACTTTTAACAGTGATTTTACATCTCTCATATTATATGATTATGCTACTGAGCTCCCACCAGAAGAAGTTACTTTATTTCAGCAAACCATCAGACAGTGTTTCAAATGACTTCTAAATGAAAAGATTCTGGGCTAGATTTCATTCAGTTATATATTTACATAGGTAAAAACTTGCTTATCAAGGGACCAGGGAAGACTTCTCTTCCTTTATTCCTGTTTTAACAGAAAAAAATAAAACCCCAATTACTTTCTAGGGAAGATTTTTGTGTTGGACAAATATGCTTATTTAATATCAAATGGTCTGTAAAGAAAGTCTGGGATATGAGAAGCTCTAATGCCTGCATTGCCACTTAGAGCAGGTCTTGGAAATGAAAAGGTACAAGTCAGCATTAGCGCTTGGTACCAGGTCAATCATCTCAGGTCCAGGAAAGCAACAATTTTCTATGGTGGGACAGTTATTTAAAGATGAACCTAAAGCAAAAGTTAAGCCATGCTGCTCTGGCCTTTGCATAGTGCATGACCCATCAGACTTCACTCAGCTGCTCTCAAATATTCTTTTAACTCTGCATTTGATCTGCGAAAACTGCTGTAGCAGGAACAGGCTGGAATGTTTACCTAATACTCTTCTACTTAATACCCAGAGGATGTGGAATGTGCTACAGCATAGCTCCTACTCTTTTTCCTTCCGAAAACAGTACTAAATGGGCCAGGGAGGGGCCATACCTCTTTGGAGGTTGTTTTAATACAAATGGTCTCTTTCTTACTGATTTTCGGACACCTAGATCATAATAGAGTTGACCAAAGTCACCTTTTAAAAAATAAATAAATAAAACATGATATTACCCACCAGGCCCAAGAGAAGTGTGTAATCACTTCTACCTATAATTCTATATGCATTGAGGTGAAAATAGTATGCTTTACTACCTTTCACATCACGTAAACAAAATGTTTGGTACCAAAGTAGACGAGAGCTTGGAAGTTCATAATGAAAGCGTTTATTTCTAAGCTATGACTAATTGAATGTGTGAAGGTGTGAGTGCAGGAAGATTCTGGCATAAAAACCAGCCGATGCTGTGATTTCAGGGTGAGAGCATGGACAATTTCAACTGGGGAGTGCGCAGGCGTTCTCTGGACAGTTTGGACAAGTGTGATATGCAGCTCCTGGAGGAGCGCCAACTTTCAGGAAGGTCTCCCAGCCTAAATAAAGTGAACCACGAGGACTCCGATGAGTCCTCCGAAGAGGAGGACCTCACAACCAGCCAGATCTTGGAGCACTCTGACCTAGTGAGTAGGCCTACCTTCCCACCCTGTGAAACAGGAGACTTATTTTTGTAATTGAGGCAAGAGTGTGGTTACCAGGTGCCGCTAAAGAAACTTGGCACTGCTGCTAAACTTAACACCCAAAATGTCAGGGGGTGTCTGACTGATGGTAATAACCAGCCTCTTGTCTACAGGTTGCAAACAGACACAAATACTGGGGTGTTTGTTAGAAGCCTTGAACACCATCAGATCTGTTAAGGCCTTTGCTTTTTCTTAGATATGTTTACGAAGCTGGACTCTTTCTAAAAATGCGTGAGACATCTGACGTTTTTAGGAAATATAATGGACATTTGTTTGGGGTTAACTGAAAATATGAGTGCTTGTGTTTTAAGAGTTCTGTGCCCTAATGCCCTACACCAGCTGCTGGGGTTAAGTTCCAACAGTAGTGAGATGGGCATGTTAAATATTTGTCACCCCAGAGTGAGCTCACACAATGGTCTGTACTCTTACATAAAGGATCATTTGAGCTTTTAAAGAAACTCCACACTGTGTTTTATTTGCTTTGCTCTCTCTGCAGATCATGACTCGCTCCCCTTCTGAGGAGACGAATCCCATGGAATCGCTCACCACAGCCTGTGATATGACCCCTGCAGACCCTCATTCCTTTAACACCAGAATGGCTAGCTTCGAGGCGTCTTTGTCCGATATGAATAATCTGCAGATTTCTGAGGGCTCCAAGGTGAAGAGATTTGGGCAATCATGATTGTAGTTTTCTTAAAGAAAAAGTACTTCCAATTTTTTGAGAAGTCTTTGGGGGCTCTAAGTGGAGGGACTGTATCTTTTTTCTTTCTGACTTTGTTGAAATAATTGAATTTGTGCATGGGAGCCTATGTTTGGAAGTTGTTTTACCCTGCCAAATGAGCAGCCATCTTCTTGTTGGTTGAAAGAGATTCACTTTGAGGTCTCATTCAAAGGAGACATTTCGCATTTTCCGTATAGCAGGAATGCTGCTGATTAATGATAAAACTAATCAGTGCATGTCTGAGCGTATGGATAATTTCAACTGAAATTTGACTTGGAAATTGCTGTTCTTCGTCATGACTTTTACAAAACAATATGCTAAGTGAGGTGTGGGTGTCTGCATGTACTTGGGGAAATTTTTTCCTATGTAGGAACCAGTTACACAATTTGTACATTGATTCCACTCTGGCATTTTAGCATACTATTGGAATTTTCAGTGTTAATCACAATATTATGCCAGATTTAAACAAAACTGTCCTAGCCAGACTGACGAGAAAAGTAAGTAACAGATATAATTTTCTTATTTAAAAGGTCAGGTCTTTAAAAATCTAGCAATTAAAATGATTGATTAAATTACACTTAAGGTTAATTTTGTCAAAATTTCCCTAAGATATCTTAATCATAAAACGATCCGCACTGTGTTCACATAACTGCCCACATATATGCCCCTTAGTATAGAATTGTATTTTCTTATATTACAAATAAAAAATAACCTACTGTTGGTAGTAGGTGTCCTTTATCCTGAGTTTGCTATGGTAGTATAAGTTTGAAAGAGAAAGTTATAAAATGATCTTTAAAATATATAAAAGTATATTTTTTCTGATACTTCTAATGGAAAAAAATATATAATACTGGCTGTTGTGTATTCTTTTATAGTGCACTTGAAACAGATCTGAGGTCCAGGGAAATCAACATACTTTAAACCAAGAACAACCAATCAATCATAATCACTTAAAAACATTGAAGCTTAAGAAATTATTTATGAGAGTGCCTCGGTGCAGAAGGACTACAGTGTGGATTCTCAGAGTCAGCAAAGTCCCTTTTCTTGCCAAAAAATCCAGAAAGGAAACTTGTCTGAGATTAAAATGCCTAAGATTAGTCCTAAGAAATTACATTTCATGGGAAGCACATCACAAAATAAGTGTGCACGTATTCGCATTTGCTATTTTCAGTCTTAGAATAGTCATTTTCTCAATTTTTCAATTTTGATTGCTAAGTTACATAGATTTCTCCTAGAAAGCACTACCTGAGTGGTAATGTATTTATGAACTCATGCAGGAATCCTCTAATTTCAATCAAGGAAAATTTAAGTCTAATTTCTGAAAGGCTCTCTCTGTTTTCCACCCGAGCTGGGTTTCCACAATGTGCAATATAGCCGTGATGTGAGAAAGGGAAAATAAAAGACATTTTTGTGAGAACTCAGCCCTCCCCCAACAGATTCAGATTATGTACACTAATAACCCAGACCAGCCACCGGCAGCCAGTCTCGTTGGCACCGCTGTAGTTTTAAAAAGCCGGAAAGAGCAGATATGAATAAGCCTCTGGAACTCAGGATTTATGAGCAATTCCTTCAAAGACACGAGATATCTTGTTTCCCTAACATATCTTTAAACACCCCTCTTCATTTCTCTATGAATCCTAGATTCAGAATACCAATTGGGTGGCCAGCCAACAACCCATGATCATGCTCAAATTCATATATATTTCCATTTTGCCTGGCTTCGGTTTTGTTTTAAGAAAATGACTCACTGAAACATGTGCGTGTGATGTCTTCCTCTCCTCTTCTGGTCTGTAACCCACTTGCCGTCCTTCCTGTCCTAAAGAACAGTCAGTTCTCCAGCTGAGTTCCCCTGGCCCGCATTCAAACCCAGCCTCTTTTTCCATCACACTTTCTGCATCTCCCTCCTGCCCCTCACTGCTCCCAACTCTGCCTGACCCAGAGCCCTTGCATTTCGCTGCTCATTGTACAGCAGTGTGAGAGCAGCCTCTCCTATCCGTTATCTTCAGGGGGATTCCAAGAGCAAAGCATGTATGTAAGTGGGCCTTAGAGGATGGCCAGTATGGAAAGGCCTAGCAATATGGCGGGCTCGGTGAGCAGCCGTGGACCACTCAGGGGTCCTGCAGGTAGATCTTGAGCATTCACTGTAGCAGTCACTGGTGATTCTAAATTCCAGTTTCCATAGGTAAAGGAATTCTGTATCAGAGCATTCCCTCTGGATAAGCTCACTTTGGAAGGCAAGGTTTGTACAGTGGAAAGAGCTCTGAATCCAAGGGCCCTGATTTATCTACTTGATGTCAGGCAAGTCCCTTCCCTACACATGAGTTTCTTATAAAATGTGAGGGCTGGGGGTGCCTGGGTGGCTCAGTTGGTTAAGTGGCTGCCTTTGGCTCAGGTCATGATTCCAGGGTCCTGGGACAGAGCCCACATCGGGCTCCCTGCTCAGCAGAGAGCCTACTTCTCTCTCTCTCTCTCTCTCTCTCTCTCTGCCTGCCTCTCTGCTTACTTGTGCTCTCTATCTCTCTGCCAAATAAATAAATAAAATCTTTTAAAATTTTTTAAAAATAGATAAAATGTAAGGGCTAGATCAAGGGGTCTCTGTGGTCTTTTCCAAGTTTAGCATTTATACTCCCATGATCATGGGTCAAATAGGGCAATCTACTGAGAGCCTCTTTGGAAACTATTATAGGCAAGACTGAAAAGAAGGTAAAGAATGAACAGTACTTCAGAGAATTCCCCAGTCCAGTTATATCAAGTGACTGTTTTGTAGTCGGAAAATCAATGCCTCTGATTTCTATCACTCTCGGGATTTGTCTCTTATTTTTCCTTTGAATGGACTTTCCCAAAGATATTCTTACATGATTGGGGGATTCTTTCCTATTTTTCTTCTTCCAGGCTGAAGCCGTCCAGGAGGAGGAGGACACGGCCGTGCAGGAGGACGATCTCTCCAGTTCTGTCAATGAACTCCCAGCAACCTTCGAATGCAGTGGCAGCTTCAGCCTGGACATGACTGAGGCAGAAGAAAAAGGCGACAGAGCCATGGACCAGTTTACTCTCGCGAGGTAAAGAAGCCCCTGGTGGAAATGAGCGGTGACGGCGTACCTGGCACCTGGCACGTTGTATCGCATTCACTTACGTCAAGTGGAAGGCCACACGGCACTGCCGGGACTTCCTAAAGAAGAGTCGAAATCGACTTCTGACCCTGAAGGCTTTTAGAGCTGGTCGGAGTCCTCCAGTGTCAGAGCAGGGCCTGGTGCGGAACTGAAAGGGGTACTCAGGTAGTGACTCCTAAAAGCCACAGAGTAACTCAAAAGCCAAAGAGGGCCTGGGGACATGGTCTAAGCTTTGCAAGCTTTGAAGATAAGCAAGACTGGCAAACCTTGGAAATTCTTTCCACTCTGAGCTAAAAGACAAGTACAAGAGGCTCTTTGTAAGTTAAATACTTACTCTTTTTTTAAGTGGGAGGCTTTCAGCCTAGTGGCTGATGTTTCTGAGACGAGTGAGACACAGAGAATAGGAACAGACAAAAATAGAGAGGAATAGATAAAAACACTAACGCAGGGGCGCCAGGGTGGCTCAGTCGGTTGAGCATCCCACTCTTGATCTCAGCTCAGGCCTTGATCTCAGGGTTGTGAGTTCAAGGCCCGCATAAAAAAAAAAAAAAAAAGCCACTGCAGTGTCTAGAAAAAGATTCACAAGTGATAAGGCTAGAGATTTACTTCCGGAGAAGAAAGTCAAAATCCTAAAATCTCTCTTCTGAATGTGGAAAAGAACTAAGGAGCTTTTGATAAGGCTAGACAAAGACCCTCTGTTGTGGTGAGAATGATCTGTGCTTGGAAGGAAGAGCTGAAGGGAATAGAACCTAGAGAAGACCTCGACCTTTCCCCCCCGTGTTCATTCTCTTTCCTGCCTTCCTCCCTCTGGGTCTCTCTCACCTCGCCTTTCTATTCTTCCACTACCCTTCTCTCCTCCACCCGCCCCTCCTGGGCATTCATGCATGTGCAGCCATTAATACTCATCCCCCACAAAGGACAAGTGAAAAGATTCCAAATTTTGTTCTAATGGTTCTCAATGAAAACTGAAAAGGCGCAGAAGAGCCAAAAGTATTGTTTGTCTGTCCGGGGACCGGTGGCTGGGAAAGCGAGACTGTTCGCTCTTGGATGCTCCTGGGGCCGGACCCCACTCGCTATAAAGGAAGTCAGAAGGGGAGGAAACCCAGCAGCTCTGGAGGTGAAGGTTCTTTGTCCTAAGATTCAGAAGAGACTGTCGAAGATGGGGGAAGCAGAGCAGGGTCCCCGCAGCCACCTCGAAGGGAGGCCGGGCAGGACAGCGGAAGAGGCTGGGGAAGCAGGAGGACGGCACTGGGTGACTGGGTTGTTCTCCTCTTTCCCAGCTTTGGAGAAGGTGACAGGGGGGTCTCTCCGCCGCCCTCGCCCTTCTTCTCGGCCATCCTTGCTGCCTTCCAGCCGGCGGCCTGCGACGACGCAGAGGAAGCCTGGCGCAGCCACATCAACCAGCTCATGTGCGACTCGGACGGCTCCTGCGCCGTGTACACATTTCATGTGTTCTCCTCCTTGTTTAAGGTACGGGGCTCGCGGTCGGGGGACTGCTCGCAGGCGGCAGGCTAGCTTCCGATGGCGGGAGGGGCGGTGGTCTCCTGCTGGGCTCGTACTGTTTGCTGCTCCAGGAACCCCGGGGTTGCGTCTGACTCCAGCCTTTCTAATAACGATAATCTGCTCGGCCTTCGCCAGCTAGGATTGCAGAGCCTTGTCCCCAGAGGACGTAGTATCCGTGCTGGACTGTTCGCTCTTGCCGTTCTGGCTTTTTTGTAGAGGTCATCCATCCCAGATGTCATCCGTGACACCAGAACCAGCCAGTGGTCTCTTCTGCCAAGCCTAGCCTCATCCTGTCCTTCCTCTTGGACGCTTCCTCTGTCTCTCCCTTTTCTACATTATTCGTGTTTAGCCTTTCATTATCTTTTATCTCTTTTCCCCCGCATGAATTCCTTAAACGTGTTGTAGATGCTTCTGAACACATGGGCGGTCATTCTTTGCTTCTGCATGAACCAGAGCCTGCTAGTCGGTCCATACAGAGTCTGCGTGAACTGGAAACAGGCCCCTTCCTCCAGGCCCATGCAGTACCGAGTGTGGCCAGCAGAGGGCAGCCTGGCTCCCAGTCCCCCTGCCAGGCTCCCGTGGCACCTTGCCCATGGCTCAATGTAGCAATCTCTTTGTGGACACCTTCAGATTTCACTTGTTATCCCCAAACACACTTATAACAATGACTGAACCAAAGAGATGGGGAGAACTCAACTTCTGAGGGGTGCTTGAAGGTTTATTTTGATGCCTGCCTGTCTGTTGGTGTGCAAATTCCTATTAGCTCCTCTATGTATCTTGCTCTGAACTTTGACTCCAAATTTCATCAAATGATGGCAGAGGTAGGAGGCGGCAAAAGAAGAGACACCGCTTGTTATGAAGCAACCCCAAAGGTCTTCCATCATCACTGGAGTTAACTGGCCCTGTGTGCAGTATTTGAAGGCGAGCCTAAGAAAGTAGCAGGGCGGGGACTTACACTCAGGATGAGAAAAGATGAAGTTATAGGTGAAAATTGGCTGACATGGAATCATAGTTACCATAGAGATTAAGAGAAAACTTGTTTTGAAAACCCAGTGTGTACAGTATTCCTTTTTTTTATTTTTTAATATTCAGAAACTAGTGAAGATTATATACTAGCAATTCACTGTAGTTTACTCACAGTGATGAGATTATGGGTGCCTTTTTTTTTTTTTTTTTTTTTTTTTTTTTGCCCCCTTCTTTTTACTTTCTTTCAAGTTCCTGTTTTCCTATAATAAAGGTGCCTTTCTTTTGGCATTTTTTCTAAACTTACATTTGATAACTCACAAAACAGAATTGCCACTAATAATACAGGGGAAACATGGAAAGGGACGATACAGTTGCAGCCTCCAGTAGACATGAGTGATGGGGAAATGAACAGACAGACAAGGGCAGAACCCCCTTACCTGGTTTTATAGGTCGAGTTCTGTTGACTATATACGAGAGGTGGACCGTAACTTGGTTGGCATGAGGGATGGGCCCATTCATTGATTACCTTCAAGAAAAGCCATGGCAGAAGGGAAACACAGGAAAACCAGGAATTCTATTAAAAGTGGGATTGTCTGCCTTAACAAAGTTTCCATCTATAAAAGGTAAAGTCCGTTTTTGAGCTTGGTGGCCCTTCTTATGACCCATTTTCTTGGAGAATTATATACCAATGGTACTAAAGCTATGGTTTCTCACCATAGCTTTTACTGAGTGTTATTGTGCTCTCTCTCAAGTTTTCAGTTTACTTTCTGGGAAATCTTTTAGAAAGTTGATGGGACAAAGTAAAGTTGTGTCTGAGATTAACTGGAAGCTAGAGGGGCTTGAGAGAGAAAACAATTGTTTGTTGAGAGATAAGAACTCCAAAAACACTCTAACGTTGAGCCAGATTGAAATGTTAAACCATTTGAATTACCATTTGAAGCAAATTTATTTGTTAAAGAATAAAGTAATTTATTTTTAATATTGTTCTGAAGTCTATTTAAATAATGGTTAATCATTAATAATTTAAATTTGGCTGTTTTGGTTTTTTTTTTTTCTTACTACAGTCACTAGCACTATCTGTGCTCAGTTTTCTCATCCCGAGCAATATTTTTCCCTCTACCTAGAATGGCCGTGTCCTCTTGGCCCTCAGTACTCCCATAACATGCAGACCCCTGACTGGGGCTCACTTCAGTGAATGAAGCCTTCCCTTCTTCCTGTCACCTGGGATCCCAAGCACATTGTGGTTACATCTGTCATGCCCGTCACATTCTGTGAGAATTACCCATTGTCTCTTTGCCTCTGAGAGGGGAAGCAATGGTGTCTTAGACCTGGCACAGTTGCTAACATGCAGGAGATGCTCAGTGAACACAGAACGAATGAATGGGAACGTTTTTCAGCAGAAATAGTAAACGGACATCTGACTTGATGACAGCAGACCGGCAGGTTGTCCCATGAGCTACGAGATGGGGCTGGGCCCTTGGGTAAGGGCATTTGGGGGTTTGGACTTTTTTTTTTTCCATTCATGTATTAGGTTAATCCCTATGGAGCTTACCTGCGATAATAATCATACAATTATGTACCTCCTCTTTCAGTTTTTAATATTACATTTAGCCTTTGGGCACCTGGGTGGCTCAGTAAATTAACCCAGACTTTAGCTCAGGTCAGGATCTCAGGGTCCTGGGATTGAGCTCCCTCACCAAATCGGGCTCCCTGCTCGGTGAGAGTCGCTTCTCCCTCTCCTCTGGCCCACGCCCAACTCGTACATGTGTGTGCTCTCTATCTCTCTCTCAAATAAATAAATTATTTTAAAAATATATTACATTTAGAAAGAATTTTTTCAGCTGTTATCATATGCTATGTGATTGAGAGAAATATGAGTCACAAAATAGGTATTAATAAAATATCCTAGAAATGAAATACATTTCAGACATGTGCTCTATTAAGCTGTTGCCGTATATTCT
This sequence comes from Mustela nigripes, assembly GCF_022355385.1. Lineage (NCBI taxonomy): Eukaryota > Metazoa > Chordata > Mammalia > Carnivora > Mustelidae > Mustela > Mustela nigripes. The sequence goes on from NC_081571.1 coordinate 14,116,283, forward strand.
ACCATGTCTGCTGTTTTCTCACATTTTCCTGTGAATCTGAAGGCCACATTTCCCTGTATTTACCTGGATTTTTGGAGGGGTAGAGAGAAGGTAATTGCCAAAAGAATTTGGTTTTAAAAATGAGAAATTGATTTCTAATGGTCCAGCGTGGCCATCTTTCCAAGTATCTCAGTCATCATATGTCCTTCCCGCTGCTCCTGGGTTAGGAAGCCATCATTGTATCACTCAGTGCCTCCAAATTATATGATGTGTTTATATGGAAGTCAAGTGAGGGCTAAACTGAGTGTATCTCCTGCCTTTATAAGAGGCTCTGAAGGTCCCCGACAGATGGCTTCCCAGACCTCATCTTATCCTTAGGTCAAATGGAAAGAACCCCAAACTCTTTGGGGACCTGAATCTTGCTCCCGGTTCTGCCACTCAACTAGGTGTATGATGCTAGAAATGGTATTTCTTGTTCTTTCTGCTCTAACATTTGGTCAAGTTTTTTTTTTCTCCATTTTTTTCTAACTGCACACAAAACTAACTTAACAGCGAAAAGACATATGTATGCTCTGCATTATGCCAAAATTCTCGTATATATGAAATTAAAAACTCATTAATGTGTAACATGGTTGGCATTGTTCTAATATGAAGCATAGAGAATCAGCTGCTGTTGTTTGGGGATGCTCACTTTCCTCACAATAGGCCAGAGAGGATTTCTCCTGGATTCAATTCCACAACTCAAAAGGTATGACATCTCTTTGAGGAAAGCCAATGCCTAGGACTGGATTTTGTTGCTGTTGTTCTTTTAGTTAAAGGTACTGTGTGTTGGAAACTTAAGGGCTAGAACATGTTCCCATTTTGGCACTGACACCAGCACCATGACTCAGGTTCTTCCTAATTCTGGTTTTGTCCTCAGGCAGGACAGGAGAAACTAGCTCTTAGGGAAGCTTTGTCAATTTGTGGAAGGAATATGAGCTCTAGAGTCAGGCTCACTCTTCCTCTGACTTACTAATTGCATGACCTTCGGCAAGTCAGGTCTTAACCTTGACTCCTCCCCAGCTGTGAGGATTAATGAGTCAACATAAGCAACACCGTGGGACAGAATTAGAGACCCCAGAACAGACACACCCTCAGAGGGAGATATTATTCCAGACCCACAAAGCATTTGCTTCCACTTTTCAGAGGTTCAAATGGCACTATTTTGATGCTCTTTCTCAGGAAGCTGCAATCTTGGGGAACAGAGAAGTGGTACATCTCACGACCTTTTCAAACTTGCACACATTGATGTAATCTGAGTAATTTCACATTAATCTGACAAACAAGTGAGGAGGACTCAAGTTGCTGACCAGCACTAACGACCATCAAAAAGAAAAGTACTATTTATTTGAAAGATTATAGAGGCATCCACACTCTGGGAAATGACCCTTTAAGAAGAAGTTTTGTCCATACTGGGTGATTATTTACTTGAGACCAACATTCGCCCTAAACCCTATCTCCCCCACCTCTACCTCACTGAATATTTTTATAAAGATTAAAAAATGGGTTTTTCTAGTACATAAGTTAAAACTTACGCTTTACAAATGGTAATTATTTTGCCTTTCAGAATATTCAGAAAAGGTTCTGCTTCCTAACCTGTGATGCGGCCAGTTACCTTGGAGACAATCTCCGGGGAATCGGGTCCAAGTTTGTCAGCTCTTCTCAGATGCTCACCTCCTGCTCCGAATGCCCGACACTCTTCGTGGACGCGGAGACTGTGAGTACCCCCAGACTCTGATGGCTAATGGCCGGCCCAGATTACTAAGGGGTGGAACTTCCAGGAGGCTTGCTTGTGTTGTGGTTTGTCTGAAAGATACTGTCAGTGTTTGCAAGCAGCGCCGTGTTGTGACATGACCCCCAAAGGCCAAAGTCTGCATAGTAACGATTGTACATTACCAGCCAAGTCCAAGTTATTTCAGGGAATCAGGAGAAAAATCTACCTCGGTGCTCCCTCCATGTCCTTGCACCTTTCTCCAATAATTCTGGCTTTGACAGCCTTGAATAGGTGAGCAAAATCCCAGAGCTGCCCTAGCCTGGCCCCACAATGCCAAGTTACCCAACCGGATGGGGATCCAGAAACACTAGGACCTCATTTGCTCCCTCCCAAGTCTCAGATAGAGACTGATCACCCCCTGGAGGGATTCATCCAGCCTGGACTGCAAGTGATGAGTTTGAGGGTTGGTTAAAGCATCCTCTGGCTGACTGCTAAATCATGACTTCCTAAATAAAATTCTAAGCCTGCCTGATGGGTGATCTCTTTGAGGGTTCACGCCCCCATGCGTATCATACAACCATCTTATAGGCTGAGTAATTACTGACTTTAAAACCAAGGCATATGTGCTTTGATTTCAAAAGTCTCTGAAGAATTAGTCTTTCCAGGAACTTGGTGGTTAGCTACCTTGCAACAGGGAATGCAGTAAGAGAACCCCATTCTATCTTAAATGATTTAAAGTTCAGATTAACGATAAAATCACTTCAAAAGTCTATGTGGATCTGTCTTCACACACAGTTCAGTCGCCACCGCAGCTGATTGTGGAGCAAAGTTACAGATTGCACAGCTTACTAAAAATGGAGCCACTGGTCCCCACTTTACATTAATTCTAAATATACGTCTCTTTTCTATCTCTGGAGCCATGCCTCGTCTAGTTATCACTCTAGTTGTTTTAACACAGATGATTTTCCTGTCTTTAGCTCCTGTCTTGTGGACTTCTGGACAAGCTCAAGTTCAGTGTTTTAGAACTGCAAGAGTATTTGGATACCTACAACAACAGAAAAGAAGCCACTCTCTCGGTAAGTTTTTGTGTTTCTGTGCATATACATTCAATTAAAATCAAATGAACCCCACCACTATGAGCCCTGGGGAGGTGTTGTGGTTAATCTAAGGCAGGATCTTTGGAAGAAGACAAACCTCATCTGTTCCTCTGTTAGGGGCTGCAGCTCCAGTCAACAGTATGGATGAAACAAAAATGATGTCTACTAATGAGTTTTCAAATGAAACAAATGAGAAGTTTCATTTTTAGCCCCATAATTTCCCTACCCAGAAACTGGGAAACATGGGTATTTGCTTGATATGTCTCCTTGTCAATGTCATTAACTTTTCTCAGAGATTTAATAAAATTGTTAATTACTTCCTTCCAGCGTTTGCCTGACTTGAAACTAGATGGGGTGGATCTCAGCTCTCTCCTAACTACTCTCAGTAGCTGCCTCTCCTGGCCTTGACTCCTGCTCTTTACTCTCTTTTTACTTTGTAGATCTAGACTGTAAATGTTAGAGACAAAAGTGATCCAGAAACCAGGCATGCAGACCCCCTGATTTCTGACAAGTAATTATGTGTAGTATCTGTGTAATACTTCTATAATATGCCAAACACTATAGAAAAAGCCTGAATTTTGAAATCACATGGACATGGGTTCAAATCACAGCACAGCTACTTAAGGTTTAGTGCAATGGGTAGGTCACTTAATGTCCTCACCACAGATTCATCATCTGTAAGATGGCGATAATAATTAATTTGCAGAATTGTTGTAAGGATATAATAAGAGTCATAGCATGTATCCTTTCCTGTGTCCTTTCTATGTGTCCAACATGATAAGAGTTAGATCTTTTAAATTAAATCATGGAATGCTCACAACTACCCTGGAATTGCTATTATTGTCCTCATTAGCTAGGAGGTGGAAAGTTGGTATTGAAACCCAGGTCTATGGGATGCAAAAGTCCATACTCTCAAACACAATACAGTATTGCCTTTAAAAATAGAAATAACCTGGTGATGCAACATGGGGGCTTAAGGGGGTAGGAGAAGAATAAATGAAACAAGATGGGATTGGGAGGGAGACAAACCATAAGTGACTCTTAATCTCACAAAACAAACAGGGTTGAGGGGGGGAGGGGGGTTTGGGAGAAGGGGGTGGGGTTATGGACATTGGGGAGGTATGTGCTTTGGTGAGTGCTGTGAAGTGTGTAAACCTGGCGATTCACAGACCTGTACCCCTGGGGATAAAAATATATGCTTATAAAAAATAAAAAATTTTAAAAAAAGAAATAACCTATGTAAACTGCCCAGCACAGTGCTTCATACACAGAAAACATTGAAAGTTACTTGTTTTTTGTTTGTTGTTTTTGTTGTTACTGATCTCTTCATCATCTACCCAAGGGTGAGAGTCCTAACATTCTACTATAACAATTTCCATTGTCTTCTATTTTGTGGCTTTATTGGTCATGGCTTTCCACCTTCTTCATCATCAGTTCATAAAAATAATCCTTCCATTCTTCTTGGTGAACAAAACCACTCTTTTCATGTCAGATGTCAATTTCAGGTTTTTTTTTTTTTTTTAAGATTTTATTTATTTATTTGACATAGAGAGTGAGATCACAAGTAGGCAGAGAGGCAGGCAGAGAGAGAGGGGGAAGCAAGCTCCCTGCTGAGCAGAGAGCCTGATGCAGGGCTCGATCCCAGGACCATGGGATCATGACCTGAGCCAAAGGCAGAGGCTTAACCCACTGAGCCACCCAGGCTCCCCCTCAATTTCAGTTCTTCACGGCTATATTGTGCCTGGCTATATTGTGTCACATCTGTATTAGTTAGTATCTGTATTAGTTACTATCCCAAATACTTAAGGACGGCAGAATCTCTGAGCAGCTGAGCTGTTATTTTAATAGCCTTTCTTACATTGAAGTAGACCTGCCCCCACAGAAGACACTCAATATCACAGAGAGGCAGGTGGGCCATGAGTCCAGTTGCATGGTCCAGAATCTGCCAGCCTGTGAGGAATGGTTGGTATTATCTCCAAATTTCTATTACAAGAAAGGTTTCTAACTGTATATGATATTTTTAAGTTTATACATAAAATAGGAATGGTCTGGTGAAACCATCTTCCAAGAATGTTATATCACAATGCTGAAATTACATATTTAAATGAACATCATAAGGGAACTGGGTGGCTCAGTCAGTTACATGGCTGCCTTTGGCTTAGGTCATGATCTCAGGGTCCTGGGATCAAGCCCCACAACAGGCTCCCTGCTCAGCCGATGTCTGCTTCTCCCTTTCCGTCTGCCCTGCTCATTCTCTCTCTCTCTCTCTCTCTCTCTCTCTCTCTCTCTGTCTCTGTCTCTGTCTCTCTCTCTCCCCTTCAAATAAGTAAACAAAATCTTTTAAAAATATAAAAATTTAAAAATGAGCATCACCGAACCCACAGGAATAGATATTTTAATCTCAAATAGTTCATCTTTAACCAGAAAAAAATAATTTCAAAAAGGCATTACAGCAAAATTTTATATTACTATGATTAGAAGCTTCATTAATTTTCCCTGACAGGACTGACGATAAAAATGTTCTCAGAACATCACTGATTTTACCTATGTCTGCATCTCTTTCTGACAACAGTGGCTGGCAAATTGTAAGGCAACATTTGCAGGAGGATCAAGAGACGGAGTAATTACCTGTCAGCCAGGCGACTCGGAAGAAAAGGTAATGAAAACCTGTTAGAATTGATCTTTTCTGTGCTCTGACGGCGTGTGTTGATTTTGATCCATCCGAGAAGTATAGAGCATGAGAAAGGAAAGTGCACAATGGGTCACCCCATTACATTCACAAGAAGCCTACTGGCTGGTGTAAGATGGAATGATGTTCAAACCACGCATGGCTGTGTGTCGACGGGATTTGTGGAGAGGGGAGTCTTATTTTTGGAAAAGCAGAGGTATAAAAATGATCTCTTTGCTGGCCATCATTTAACTATACTAATCATTTCCTAATAAATCTGCTCTTCTTTTAGAATATAAAGCCAAATTTCATTCATTCTTCACCAAATCACTTAGTTTCGTCAGGGAAGGAAATCTTTGTTGACCTTTCAGCAATCACTCTATGATAGATATGTCTTTTCCCCTTTAGAATTGTTTTAATATACACCTCAGACCAGCTGACTTATAAATGTGTGCTGTATTGTCAGGGCAGTGGGGCAGAAGACTATGAATGGATTAAAATAATTTATTCTGCAATTATGTACTAAGTGCCTCCTATGTGGTCCACGTGGTAGATATGATAATGAACAACAGACAAGCATGCACTCTTGTGGAGCTTCCAATCCTGTCAGGGACATAGACATTAATCAAAAATCATATAGGCGCAAATAGCAATAAGTGGTATTAAGGAAAGAACCTTAAACTATGCTAGAAGGTAACAGAAGACCCTGATCAAATGTGGGGGGCAGTTCTGAGAAGCCTTCTTCATGGAAGTACCATCTCAGTGGAGATCCTAAATAGGAGCCAGAAGTGGCCAAGTGAAGGGAAGTGAGTAGAGAGCCTGTGCAAAGGTCCTGAGGCAGAAGGGGGATGTGAACATTTGCAGGAAATGAAGAGAGCCTGCGTGGCTGCAAGTGTAGAAAGCAACTTGGAGAAAAGTTTGAGAAGAGTCTAGGGAAGCTGGCAGAAGCCCAACCATGTGGGGCGTTGGTGTTTATCTTCAAAGAAATGGCAGGCAATTGAAATGTTTTAATGCATGGGTAGGATTAGAGTCAGGCTCCTGCATTCTACTCTGGAAACGGACTGAAGTGCACCACAGTGGATTAGGGAAGGCAAGTGAGGAAGCTGCTGCCCAGTCAGGCAGAGGTGCTACCTTGGAATTACGTCACCACTACTGAACAAAAGCATTTTGGATTGTGCACCCTTCAGAGGATGAGAAACCATCTTCCTGTATTAGACACAGTGCTTTGCTAACATGTAAAAACAAAAAACAACAAAAAAAATGAGGGGTAAAATTTTTCAACAGAATACCAGTGGTTGGATTCAGTTTGGTCATTGTTTTGAGTGAGTTTGCAGTCCTCAGGGTAATGATCCTTGCTGTGGGTGAGTGCCCAGGTGAGGCCCTGGCTAAGTGTTAGAGAAGGAGTACAAGACTGAACAAGCAAACTACAAGACTAAGAAATATCTTAAATAGGGTCCTAACGCATGGGTTGCAATTACACATCACGGCCCTTCTTGAGGACACATTTGTATCTGACATTGTGTCTTACAGAAAACTTTCATATCCCTGAAGTCATTAATCTTCCTAGGCGTGGGAGGCTGGGCAGGCAGTGGCGGCCCCATTCTAGATAAGGAAACCAAGGTTGACTGGTCCAAGGCTTCATGGTTGATAGACAAAGGGCAAAAATCATCTCCTGGCCACTGTGTCTGGAAACAGGCAAATGTACATAACAAATGACATATCTATAACTCATTTTTAAAATATGGGTTTTATGACATCACATGAGATGTCTCCAGGAAGCATACCTGAATGTGCAGTTCAAAATACAACAGACTCTAGGCTTTCCATCAGTCCCTGCATATGCGTCTGTGATGTCCTGCCGCAAATGACTTGTGACTCTGATTGTCACGGAATAACCTGTGCCATGAGCATACCCCAGAAGTAACGTATTAAATACATTATACATCATATATACATGTGCACGCGTGCACACACACACACGGGCTATGGTACAATTTTTTGCCACCCAGTAGCATTCACGCCTTTTGATTCCAGGCCCAATCCTCCCTCCACTATACTCTATTAAAATAAATCCAGTCCAGAGACACGTTACCAAGTTGTGACCTAAAATTAGCAAAAACCAAGGTCAGTTCGTGATATAGTTTGTCTAGTGGACTATAAAAATAGTTGTCTAAACGTTTACCCTCAATCATCTAATTCTGTTGTATCTCTAATAATCAAATCTTAATCAGGAAAATGCAGTAATACAGTGCAGATTTTTGAGAATGAGGGTTAAAACAAAATCTACTATTTATTTGTTCATTTGTTTACAGCTTCCTGGTTAAATCTAAAAACTCAGGACTTCCAGTTAAATTATCCTTTTTCCAAAACATTCTAATTTTCAACTATGTGTCTCTGTTGTGCTTATAGTTTATTTCTATGGTTTTCTTTTGTACAGTTGCTCCCTCACCCATTTCTTCTCCACATCCCTCGAAGGAAGATTTCTGTTGTTTTTGCTTAATCTTCTTGCTGATGGTTTTTTCCCTTCATTTCTTCCTCATCACCCCCTTTCTGTGCATCTCTGTTGTAGTCGTGGTTCTTCTCATCCCTTTTCTGGTCTTTAGACTTTATTTCTTCATTCAAGTATTTATACATGGCAACTCTGTTAGCATTATAATAAAGGCTTGAGAATATAAACATGGAAAGAAGAAACTAATCGTTTTCAAACATTGTACATATAAAATCGCATTTGACCTTTTACCGCAGTCCTCTGGACAAGAGTCCAAAATCTGTTTTTCCAATTTTGCAGATAGGAAAGTTGAGGCTGAGGCTACCTTTGCAGGCCAGATTCTTTTCACCCCCACAGTTTGGATTTAGTCTGACTGTTTAAAGGTAAAAACATATGTGGTGCAAAAACAATGAATACTGTTATGCTGAAAAGAAATAAATTATTTTTAAAAAATAAATAAATAAGGTAAAAACATACACATAGATAAAGGCTAGAGGAAAATTTCCAGCATCCGGACAAGACCCGGGTGCCAATCATCATGGTGCTTGGACTACTGTTTTTCTTATAATAGAAAAATGTGTCGCTGTACTTAAGGCCCCCAAGTGGGGAAGTGGAAAACCAGACAGGGCTGTGTGTTTCAAGAAAAATGGGCTACCCTTTAGCACCCGCTTGAGAGAGTGTTACTCTTGCCCGTGTGAGAAACATCTCTACGTATGTAAGATGCAAGCATCTGTCTGCTGACCTTGCTCACTCGGGTGTCTATTAGAGGAGAATTCTCAGTGCATGGACAAAACAGTTTCTTTGAAAAAACAAAAAAGTGTCTCTAATACTTGGGAAGTATTTTTGAGGGAAGGCTTATTTTAAAAGACAGGCATGATTAGTCAACGATTTAGGCTTGCAGGTGATTATTGGCCATTCTCCTAGAATATCGCACAGCATACGCTGAACAGAACGGAAGACGAGGAGTGTGATCTGCTTGGGTCTCATAAGAGCAGTTTCTCTGATTTGCAGACCCTGCTTTACCTATGTTTTCTCAGCCCAAGCAAGAGGAGGGACAAATCTCTTCGTGACCTAAATCAGCACCTCTAATTAAGAATTTGGGTTTCCCATAAGTGACTCTTAATCTCACAAAACAAACTGAGGGTTGATGGGGGGAGGGGGGTTGGGGGGGTGGGTTTATGGACACTGGGAAGGGTATGTGCTACTGTGAGTGCTGTGAAGGGTGTAAACCTGGCATTTCACAGACCTGTACCCCTGGGGATAAAAATATATGTTTATAAAAAAATAAAAATAAATAAAAATGAAAAAAAAAAGAAAAGAATTTGGGTTTCCACTGACCTCTCCATTTCCTTCTCTGACCTTCTCCAATTCATCTAAGGGTGGCTACCACTAGGTAGTTGACATTAGTAGAAATGTGGGTCGGGGAGAAGAACACCTGCTCCAGGTGCTCCAGATGGCAGCACGAGGCTTAGGCCTTCAACTAGTGAATACCACTCACCTCCCGGGTCCTGTGGGGCCTGGCCTGGCAAAGCTGGGGCTATTTCCATTTCACTCATTATAAGTGATGTTAGTTGGCACAGTCCCAATTCAACAGGTATTTCTGAGCACTACTGGAACATTTCACTCTTCGGACTCAAGTGCAATCATTTACATCTGGCCCAGCTACATTTCATCTTATATACAAATCGTCATTCCAATTACTAGGGTCTTTTTGGACACCAGCCCTCTCAGTTATGCACTTACTATCCCTGCATAATCTATGCACGAGAAGACGGCAACCTCTGTTCTTTACACAAACCGAACAAGACGGGTTGCAGTTTCTGCAGTTAAATTGTAACCCATGAAACATCACCCTTCGGATAGAGTCAATTACTCTTCTGTAAGGAATCCTTTTCCCTGCATTGACTGAAAACAAGTGTCTCCTGATGTTAAAGTTTTCCTAAAAATAGTAAATACCTCAGGCTGTGTAATCTGTATCACAGGCTTAAAGGTATTTGTCTTTCAAAGCTTTGAAAGATATCCATGGCTGAGGTCCAAAAAACTACTCAGCACACATAATACAGTAGTCACGGTGAGCCAGCCCCAAGTGATATTAGCAACGGGTGGGCCCATGTTGATTATACCCACTTAGGAGATTAAATGCATCTATGTATTCTTGAGGAAGGAAGCTGCAACCTTAGGCTAGGTTGTCTAAATTTTATCCCATTTAATTTAAACCAGTGGCTTTCAGAGATTAACTATGATGAAAATAAGAGCTATTATAGTACACTGTGGCTCATCTTCTGTCAGGGTGAACATTTCTCGGATTTTTACCTGGCTGGTAATGGCTGTAAGCAAAGAACTCACTTCAGAGCAGAATACGGACGGCTATGCTACTGTAATGAACAAAAATTAGATTATTCTGGGCTTTTAAGCTACCCTGCCTATGTTCATTTTTTAATGTCTTGGTTTCTTGATTTTTTTTCTTAGTTTTGAGGAAACATACATCTAAATCCAAAGTATAAATCAAGTTGTATTAGGAGTGCAGGAACAAGGCTTGAAGAAAATCCTTCTGGCCCAATAAAATGGTGCCATTCCCATAAAATTTTCAGAAGAATCTTAAGTCTGAAAGCATAAATACATTCACAAAGATTTATGAAGGGATTATTCTCAAAACCTGGATACAGGAAAACATCAGCACGGGAAGGATAAAAGGTTTTAACATTTTCCATAAAATCGCCCCCTAGAAAGGCATTTTTCACTATCTGTTTGGGAGCTCTAAATGCAAACGAGGCCCCAGCCTGTGGCCTAGGAAAGGATTGTGAGATAATAAATAGCAAGGCAGCTTGCACCAACCTACCTAAAAAGGAGCGTTTAAGAAGGATATTGAGAACTGGTCTGTGTCAAGTTGGCCATCCCCCAAGAAATACAGTTTTGTGCCTTGAGAGCTGAGTGGGAAGAATTCATGGACAATGAAATTCCTCAGCACCAAGCTGGAGTCAAAAAGTCTTTGCCTTTATTGAACAGAGGACATTCAGCTTAACTGGTTGGATGACCTTCTTGGATTACAGCCTTGTTTCGGAAAACAGGAGAAAGACAGCAGTTTTTTCAGTACTTAAGGTTTGATTATAAAATGTCTAGGCATAAAGTTTTCTTAAAAATAGCAATTACCTCAGGCTGTGTAATCTGCATCACAGGCTTCAATGTATTTATCTTTCAAGGCTTTGAAAGATATTCATGGCCAAGGTCCAAAAAACTACTCAATAAACATAATACAGTAGTCATCAGAGCGCCCAGTTCATTGGATATTAGTAACAGGTGAGGCAAGAAGAGACCCTCGGAGGGCAGGGGAAGGGGCTGGGAAATGATAGTGGTGGGGCTTTATGTTTAAGATACTGATAAATAATTTGATAATTTTGTGTGTACAATGTACCTTATATTAAGCATAGTACACTAAACTGATAATAACCCAGAGATTTCTTTTAGAAAGAGCTTTAAAATAAGTGGTTTTCCTGTCAAGAATTAGAAACTAAGTTAGATAGGTCTTTAAATATTTTGAACCCCCAGAACCAGATATACTGATCCATACTTAGGAATGGCCAAATTTTTTTTTTAATACTCTGTCAAACTCTGATCACCTTTCCAACATACTCATACTTTCCTTAAAACCAAGTCCATGGTTATGATATGACAATACCAAAAAACGGAAGCCATAATTGAACACGGCTCAATTACAAATTTATATTCTTCTAAACTACCCACCAGTTCTAGATTGCTTTTAGAAATTGAGAACAAATTATTACAAGTGAAATGCAAGAAAATTACTTGTCATATCTCACACTTGTTTGGGAGTATATAGACTAGGTTTATTCCTTGGAGATGATTATATCTCACAGTCCTATAAAATATTCTTAACGAGGAAGGCAATCTGACTCTAAAGAAAATGCCACTTAGATTGTTAACGATATTCTATGTCTCTTAGATCCTCATAGCTTAGCAGATAGGAAGTCAAACGGATTAAAGACTCTGCCTTAACAGGTAGCAAAAGTGTGATTTCTTTAGGGCTACCGTTCTTTCAGATTACTCAGTTGGTCTCCTCACAGTTTTACTCTGTTCACATATTATTCACAGTTACACCCTAAAACCTTCAAGTAATAAAAGTTTTGACCTTGGTGTCCAAGACTGACAAAACCTCTAAACCAACTAATTGGAGAACCTAAACAATTACCAATTATATTTTTCAGTGACATGTTTCCCATTCAAGCTTCTTTTTAACTGGACCGCTGTGCATGTTGAATGGGTACAAGACGTGCAACCATTTATCAAGTTTGGGCAAGCAATGCTAATACTGCTGACGGGTCTGCTCTTGGAAGAGGGCCATGCTTTCCGTTGCATGCATTACACTGACCCTGTACTTTCTTTCCTTTCCTTTGTTTCCTGTGCCATGCTTGCTGTGTAGCAAATGGAATCTCTTGCAGTAAGTTAACTTTCTTTCATACTCTTTGCCCATTTTAGGCATGGACCCATAACAAATCTTATTTTTACTATTACTATTATAGCTCTTAGCATGTTTTCCCCTTTGCGTTTCATTTTATTTTATTTGGTAGACTGAGACATGCAGTGAATTAGTAGCATTCTGGGCTGCTTTCGTCCCAAAGTAGAAACTCAAGTTGCTGTGAACTCTCATACTACCAGTGGGATATTTTGAGTAATAACCCGCATTATCCAGCATGTAACAAAGGGCAGAGTTTTCATAGCTAGGTTTCACCCTAAATTTATGAAGGGAATGTTGTTTTTAAACAATACTTTTTTTAATTTATCTGCAAGTCTACAACAGTTATCTTTTATATCAGATTTTAAAAGATTTCCATAAAGAAAGGTTTAAATGATCAAAAACCAAAATGCTTTACTAAAACAACCAAAGATCTAGTATGGGCTAACTAATGAGTGTAGCTATTTCTTTAAACTTATGTTTGGTATCAGCATTGAGAGATCAAATCAATCTAAATCTAAACCTAGAGTTGTTATTTTCCCCCCAGGAGCCAGGGAAAGGACAAGAGAAAGAAAATTTCATTGAGCATAGCCTTAGCCCATGGACTTTGATAACTTTTAACAATTAGGATCAAGATTGTATTAATATGATCAATAGGGTATTCTTCCTAAAGCCTAAGTTTAAATTCTTATAATTTCTTTCCCTAAACTGATTTGGGGGAACAATTTTAAGGGACCTTAGAAGCTCTCAGTTCTGAGCTGAGTTCTTTATAGTCCATTAGCAAAAGAAAGGCCCTATTTAACCTTACTTAACAACATTTGAAAACTGAACAGTGACATGTTTCCTTGAAGCCACACATTTAACCCACTTTCCCTGGTGACTGCTGAGCCGTGAAATTCTAGCTTGTGAAGGCTGCTCTTTTCTTTCACAGAATTCCCATCTACCACCTAGGAGCTAAGTCATTCTTAGAGTGAAACAGGAAAAGTGTAGAGCCAATTACAAGCAGATACAGCTCAAAGAGTAGTATGATCATTGGTGCTGGAACTATTCAAGATTAATTTTTCCCTCAAAGTATACATAAGCCATAGAATGAAAACATTTTAAATTCGAGAGGTATCTATAGGGCTCAAGGGCCATTTTATATGATGCTTTTTAAATGTTTTTTCCATAGAAAGTTTTGAATGTTCCCTTAATTTCTCTTTTCTGTTAGCACTTGTAGCCCCTTTTTAACTCTGTAATTCAATAAATATTTACTGAGCACTGAGTAGAAGCATTGATCGTATGACTGACTGTTGTGTTTACACAGACTTTGAGATGAGTGTCTGCACTCATGGCAGCCAGAATTGTCACATGGAGTAACGTCCCAAATTGCTGAATTTATAAATTTGACACCTAGAATGACTTAATGTTTTGCCTTTCGAATATACTTGTAATAATTGTTTTTGTTTTTAAAAACAATTTTAGTTTATACAAATTAAGACAACTGCAATTAAGATGACCACAGCTATAATTTGGAGATATTTAATTGGCAAACATAATGAAAATTTGGTGATTCACTGAGTCTCTTTATAGCTACGCCTCCTAATTAGTCATCTCCCAAGCTATTCTCTTATACTGTGAATTTCTCACTGATATTTATTGGCTGGATTTTGTTGTTCTGTTTCACCTGAAATAATAACAGCTAGTTATGTTTTCTTGATTAAAAAAAAAAAGTTTTTCTCCACCGAGATTTCACTTGTTATATAAGAATGAGCCTTAATAACTGTTTCTTCCCATGCACGCTCTCTCTTTAGCAATTGGAACTGTGTCAGAGATTATACAAGCTGCACTTCCAGCTGCTGCTGCTTTTTCAGTCCTACTGTAAGCTCATCGGCCAGGTGCATGAAGTCAGCTCCATGCCAGAGGTGAGCCACACACCTCCCGACCCCAAGTCCTTCTGTGAAAATCATTCCTTTCCTTTTGTTCTCTCCCCCCATCCCTTTTATAACTGCCCAAGTGATTTCCTTCCCACAGAACTGATTTGCTTGAACACAAGACTTAAATATGCATTGTCTCATGTCCTATTCTCATTTGGCCAGTGCCAGGACTAGGTAAAGCAAGTGACTAGGCACAAAATTTAAGGACAGCCCTGAGAGTGAGTGCCTCCCTAATGCTATGATCCTGGCCCTGGTTCTGGACATTCTTATTTGAAAAAGTTCCTGTGTTACGGTTTTTCTTCTTTACATTGACCTCTTCATACTTGCCCTCACATTCAGATTGAAGGAAATATCTATGTGACAATTGATTCTCTTCAGTTGCCCTGTCCCGCTTCGCATTAGGAGACTTTAATATTTCTCAAAGTAACAAACATACTACTTCCAAGTGAACCAAAATTTTCCTAGAAATGAAGAAATACTACTGCAGCATAGTATGTGAAATAATGACAATGTACGCTGCATATTATAGAAGCACAAAGGTCAAGTATCTAATTCTGCTGGAGGCCAGGAGATTGAAATAGGAAAGCTTTCTGAAGGAAATCAAACCTGAGCTGTTTCTTAAAGAACAAGCTGGAGTTAGAGGAACTGAGGGCTAAGGAGAAATGTTCCATTAAGCAGCTGCAGCATGAACATAATGTGGTAAGAAAGGGAAGGCAACTATAGGGACAGCAGCTGTGTGGCTCAGTCAGTTAAACGTGTGCCTTCAGCTCAGGCCAGATCCCAGGGTCCTGGGATCAAACCCTGTGTCAGGATCCCTGCTCAGTGGGAAGTCTGCTGCTCTCTCTCTCGCTCTCAAATAAATAATCTTTTTAAAAAAAAGTAAGTGGAAGCAACTTATTTTTTTAAGATTTTATTTATTTTAGAGAGAGTGAGCACGAGCCGTGGGAGAGGGAGGGGGAGAAAAGCAGACTCCTTCCTGAGCACAGGGCCCCATCCCAGGACCATGAGATCATGACCTGAACTGGAACCTAAGGGTCATACACTTAACTGACTGAGCCACCCAGGCACCCCAAGTACAAGCAATTCAGTGTTGCTAGAATATGAAGTGCAAACCAAAACCAGAACCAGGCACAAGTGATATTAAGGGTTAGATGACAGAAGATACTATGCCTGGGGATATTTTAGTTTATGGCAGGGGTGTGGAGGGTGGATTTGTTGACAGGTAGGCTGGAGACAGGAGACTAGTCCCTAGGCTTTTGCAATAGCACAGACAAGGATGAGGGTTTAAACCGGGACAGAAGGGCTAGGTATGGGGAGAGGACAGAAAATGAGAGAAAGATTAAGCACAAAAGATCTATGAAACCGATCAGGGGTTGGGGTGAGGAATGAAAGAGAAGGAAAGGTTGAGGGCAAGGCTCAGGTTCTGTCTCTGATGAACCAGGTGACCCGTGGTGCCACAGCTGACCCAGGGATAAAGGAAGTCTGAGGCCACTGTAGATTCCACATATAAGTGAAATCATATAGTATTTGTCTTTTTCCATCTGACTTATTTCACTTAGCATAATACCCTCTAGGACTGCCAATGTTGTCACAAAGGCAAGATCTCATTCATTTTATGGCTGTGTAGTTATCCTGTGTGTGTGTGTGTGTACCACATCTTTATCCATTCATCTATCAGTGGACAATTGGGTTGCTTCCATATCTTGGCTATTGTAAATAATCCTGCAGTAAACAAAGGGGTGCATTTATCTCTTCAAAGTAGTGGGGTTTTTTTCCTTTGGGTAAAATACCCAGTAGCGGAATTTTTAATTTTTTTTAATTTTTTGAGGAACTTCCATACTGTTTTTCACAGTGGCTGCACCAATTTACATCCTTGTGAACAGTGCATAAGGGCTTCCTTTTTCCACATCCTTGAAAACACTTGTTCTTTCTTAACTTTTTGATTCTAGCCATTCTTACTGGTATGAGGTAATCTGTGATTTTGATTTACATTTTCCCTGATGTTGAGTGATGTTAAGCATCTTTTCATTGGAGTTTTGGCCATCTGTACATCTTTGAAAAAATGTCTACTCAGGTTCTCTGCCCATTTTTTTCGTCAGATTTTATGAGTCTTTACATATTTTGGAGATTCACATTGATCAGATAAACTACTTACAAATACCTTCTCCCATTTAATAGGTTGCTTTTTCATTTTTTTATGGTGTCCTTTGCTGTGCAAAAACTTTTTAGTTTTGGGGCGCCTGGGTGGCACAGTCAGTTAAGCATCAGCCTTTGACTCAGGTCATGATCCTGGGGTCCTGGGGTCAAGCCCCAAGTGCTCCCTGCTGAGCAAGGAGCCTGCTTCTCCCTCTGCCACTCACCCTGTGCATGCTCTCTTGCCCTCACTCTCTGAAATAACATGTTTAAAAAAAAAAAAAAAAAAAAAAAACCTTTCTGGCTTCATGTAGTCCCATTTGCTTATTTTTGCTTTTTTTTGCTTTTGTCTGAAGATACCAGTCCAGAAAAACATCAATAAGACCAATGCCCAAGAGTCTACTGCCTATGTTTTCTTTTAGGTCTTAAATGTAAATCTTTAATGAATTTCATTTTTGTACATGGCATAATAAAGTGGCCTAATTTTTCCAACACTATTTAGTGAAAAGATTTTTTTTTCTTCTCCATTATGTATTTGTTGCTTTGTCAATTAACTGTGTAGGTATGGGTTTATTTGTAGGCCTTCTGTTCTGTTCCAGGCATCTATGTATCCTTTTGTTCTAGTGCCATACTGTTTTTAATGACTATTTTAGTTTTGCAATATTGTTTGAACTCTGGGGTTAGGATACCTCCAGCTGTGTCGTTCTCTCTCAAAATTGCTTTGGCTATTGGGGCTCTGCTGTGGTTCCACACAAATGTTGGGATTATTCCAGTTCTGTGAAAAATGCCAGGGGTATTTAGACAGGAATCACACTGAAGCTACAGATTGCTTTGGGTAGTACTGACATTTTTAAAAATAGTAATTCTTCCAATTCATGTGTGGTATATCTTTCCATTTTTTGTGTCCTCTTCAGTTTTTTTCATCAACGTCTTACAGCTATCAGAGTATAGATCTTGTACCTCCTCACCTTTATTCCTAGGTATTCTATTCTTTTTGATGGAATTGTAAACAGGACATATTCTTAATGTCTCTTTGACAGTTTGCTATTAGTGTACAAAAATGTATAGATTTCTGTATATTAAGTTTGTATCCTGCAGCTTTACTGAATTTCATTTATTAGTTCTAATAGTTTTTTGGTAGAATCTTTGAAGTTTTCTATGTATAGTATCATGTCATCTGCAAATAGTGAGTTTATTGTCTTCCTTGCCGATATGGATGCTTTTTATTTTTCTTGTCTGACTGCTGTGGCTAGGCCTTCCAGTTCTATGTTGAATAAAATTGGCAAGAATGGCCATCCTTGGCTTGTTCTGATTTTAGAGAAAATGCTTTCAGCTTTTCCCTGTTGAGTATGATATTAGCTACAAGGATGTCATATGTGACTTCCATTATGTTAATATATGTTTCCTCTATACCTAGTTTGTTGACATTTTTAATGAATACTGAATTTTGTCAAATGTTTTTTAATCTATTGAGATTATCATAATTTCTTTCATGTTAGTATGGCTTATCACATTGATTTGTAGATATTGAACCATCCCTGCCTCCCTGAAATAAATCTCCTTGGTCATGATAAATGATCCTTTTAATATATTGTTGAACTCTGTTTGCAAATGTGTTGACAGTTTTTACATTTATATCAATCAGGAATATTGGCCTTTAATCTTTTTTCTGTACTGTGCTTGTCTGATTTTGGATTTTGGATTATACTGGCTTTGTACAACGAATTTGGAAGCATTCCATCCTCTACAATTTTGGAAATAGTTTGAGAAGGATAGGTATTAAATATTTTTCACATGTTTGGTATGGAGTCACTTGTGAAGCTATTTGGTTCTGGATTTTTTGTTGGAAGTTTTCATTTTTTATAATTTTTTTATCATGTTAGTCACCATACAGTACATCATGTTTTTGATGTAGTGTTCCATGATTCATTGTTTGTGTCTAACACCCAGTGCTCCATGCACTCCTTGCCCTCATTTATACCCATCACCGGGCTCACCCATCCCCCACCCTCTCCCATCTAAAACCCTCAGTTTGATGTTGGGAATTTTTGGATTATTCAGTTTCATTACTAGTAATCAGTCTGTTCAGATTTTCTATTCCTGATTCAGTCTCGAAGACTGTTTCTAGGAATTTATCCATTTCTTTTATGTTGTCCAATTGTATAATTTTTCATAATAGTCTATTAGAGTCTTTTGTATTTCTGTGCTGTCAGTTGTGACATCTCTTTCACTTCTGATTTTATTCATTCAATGAATGTCCTCCCTTTTTTTCATGATGAGTCTAGCTAAAGGTTAATCAGTTCTTCTTTTTTTATTGTGTATTTTATGTACTTTTTTGTTTCAAGTTTTTAAAATTCTAGTTAATATAAAGTGTAATATTGGTTTCAGGAGTAGAATTTAATGATTCATCAATTACATACAACACCCAGTGCTCATCACAAGTACCCTCCTTAATGCCCATCAGCCATTTAGCCAATTCCCCACAAATCTCCTTTCCATCAACCCTCAGTTTGTTCTCTATAGTTTGCCTCCTTTTTTCTTTCTCCCTTTCCCTGATGTTTGTTTTGTTTCTTAAATTCCACATGAATGAAATCATACAGTATTGTCTTTCTCTGACTGAATTATTTCGCTTAACATAATGCATGTGAAAAGATGCTCAACATCACTCATCATCAGGGAAATACAAATCAAAACCATGATGAGAGGGGCACCTGGGTGGTTCAGTCAGCTGAGCATCTGACTCTTGGTTTTGGCTCAGGTCATGATCTCAGGGTCATGAGATCAAGCCCGATGTCAGGCTCCACATTCCGTGGGGAATCTGCTTGAAATTCTCTCCCTCTGCCCCTTCCCCCACTCACTGAACTCACTCTCTCTCTCTAAAATATATCTTTAAAAATCACACAAGTCAGAACAGCTAAAATTAACAACACAAGAAATAATAGGTGTTGGAGAAGATGTGGAGAAAGGGAACACTCATATTGTTGGTGGGAATGTAGACTCTGGTATAGCCACTCTGGAAAATAGTATGAAGATTCCTCAAAAAATTAAAAATAGAACTACCTTATAAGCCAGCATTATACTACTAGGTATTTACCCAAAGGATACAGAAATACTAATTCGAAGGGTCACATGCATACTGATGTTTATAGCAGCATTATCAGAAATAGCCAAATTATGAAAAAGCCCAGGTGTCCATCAATTGATGAATGGATAAAAAAGAATGAAATCTTGCCATATGCAACACTGTGGATGGAGCTAGAGGGTATTATGCTAAGTTTTTATCTTTTCTGATAAAACTCTTACCTTCATTGATCTTTTATATTTTTTATATTTCATTTATTCCTACTCTAGTCTTGTTATTTCCTTCCTTCTACTAACCATGCTTTGTTCTTCCTTTTCTAGTTTCTTTAGATGTAAGGTTAGATTGACATTTTTCTTGTTGCTAGAGGTAGGCCTGTATCACTATAAACTTTCCTCTTAGAAGTATCATTGCTAAGTCCCATAGATTTTGAACCATGTGTTTACATGGTTAGTCTTTGTTTCAAAGTCTATTTTGTCTGGCATAAGCATTTCCATCCCAGCTTTTTTTTTTTTCCATTTCCATTTGCACAGAATATTTTTTCCTTTCCTTCACTTTCAGTCTGTATGTGTCTTTAGGTCTGAACCAGATCTCCTATAGGCAGCATACAGGTGGGTCTTGTTTTTCTTTTTATCCTTTCATTCATCCTATATGGTTTTTTTTAATTTTTTATTTTTTATAAACATATATTTTTATCCCCAGGGGTACAGGTCTGTGAATTACCAGGTTTACACACTTCACAGCACTCACCAAAGCACATACCCTCTCCAATGTCCATAATCCCACCCCGTTCTCCCAAACCCCCTCCCCCCAGCAACCCTCAGTTTGTTTTGTGAGATTAAGAGTCACTTATGGTTTGTCTCCCTCCCAATCCCATCTTGTTTCATTGATTCTTTCATCCTATATGTTTTGATTGGAGCATTTAGTCCATTTACATTCAAAGCAATATTTCTGTAGTTCTTCTCTTTCTTTCCTTTTTTTTTTTTATAACTTTACCTTCTTCAGTGTTAGTCTTGGCTTTCTATTTTTGTGTCTGTAATATGTTTGTGGTTACTATGAGGTTCATATATAACATTCTATGTATATGTATATAGCAGGATGTTTTAAGTTGGTCACTTCAAACACATTCTAAAAGCAGTACATTTTAAATTCTACCTCATTTTATGTATATGACATATTTTAGATCTCTTTGTGTATCACCTAATTTTTGTAGATATGATCGATTTTACTATTTTTTTCTTTTAGTCATCATTCTAGCTTTCTAAGTGATTGATCTATTACTATCTTTAGTATATGTTTACCAGTAAATTTTTTCCTTTCATAATTTCTCCTAGTAATGGACACTTCCTTGTTTAAAGAAGTGTCTTTAACATTTCCTGTAAGACTGCTTTAGTGGTGATAAATTAATTTTGTTTTTCTGGGAAACGCTCTCCTTCAATTCTGAATGATACACTAAGTAGGGTATTTGTGGTTGTAGACTTTTTCCCTTTCAACACTTTGCAGGCCAAAAGGAAGTGGCATGATATACTCAAAGGTTCTGCTAAGAAATCAGCTTATAGCCTTTTGGGGCTTCCCTTTTATGTAACTAATTGCCTTCCTATTGGTGCATTTGACATTTTAAGTATCATGTGACCTCCTTTGGGTTCGTCTTGTTAGAGGCTCTCTGTACTACCTGGATATCTCATTCTCCAGGTTAGGGAAATTGTCTGCTATTACATCTTTAAATAAGTTATCTGCCCCCTTTCTCTCTCTCTGTCCTCCTTCTGACCCCTATAAATGTTAGTAAAACTGATGTTATCTAAAGGTCCCAAACTTATCCTCATTTTTTAAAATTCAGTTTTCTTTTTTGCTGTTCAGCATGGGTGTTCTTCATTACTCGGTCTTTCAGATCACTGAGCTATTCTTCTCCATCTCTAATTACCTTTAATTCCCCTGTTGTATTTGTCTTTTCAGTTATTGTATTCTCCGACCCTTATTGATGCTTGTTTATATTTTCTCTTTGTTGAAATTCTCATGAGTTCATCTACTCAGCTCTAGCGAATATCTTTATGACCCTCACTTTCAACTTTTATCTGTTTTGTTTAGTACTTTTCCTGAGGCTTTATCTTGTACTTTCATTTGTAACATATTCCCCTCTTCCCTCATTTTGTCTACCTCTGTTTCAGTGTATTATGTCTTGAAAGTAGTGGCCCTATGTAAAAGGTGTCCTGTGGAGCCCTGTAGTGCATTCCCCTCGACACCAGAACCAGGCATTCCAGGGGTGTCCCCTGTGTGGGGTATATGTGTCTTCCTTCTGTGACTGGGCCATGACTGCTTTAGGCACATTAGTGAGCAGGGCTGACCCCAGCAAGGCTGGCTGAGTTGCCTGTCTGCAGCTGCTGCAGGCCTGCTGATGGATGGGGTTAGCCCCTGGTACATTCTGGGCAAAAGGCCTGCCCATCCTGCCTGGGGCAGCCTGCCCCATGTGGTAGGAGGGTCATCTGCCAGGACAGGGCAAGCAGGGCTAGCAAAGTAGATGGAGATTGTCAGAACTGGCTCCCACGAGTGTCAGGCCAGCCAGACTTAAGGAGAGGAAGAAAAAAGTTGGCTGCCAACACTCCCATTCCAACAGAAAGCTCCTACAGATCCCTGCCTATCTGAAATTTGCTTTAAAATTTAGTCCACAAATCATATATAACCAAGGTGCTTTTCATACTACTGCCTTTGTAATGAATCCTAGAGTGATTGATAGAATCTGCTGGCCCTTTAAAAGCAGTCTCAGTTTACTATAGTCCTCCCACTCTTCTGGAGCCTGATTTTCAAAACCAGGTGTTATAGAAGCTCATCTTCTCCATGCTGATTCCCATGACAGGGGATTAATCCCCTCACTACTCAGGAAAGACCTCTGCACCTGTGAGATCACTCTTCCTTATGGATCACCAAACCCAGGGTTTGGCTCTCTGCCCCTCCTACCCTTATCAATGTGGCTTTTCTTTCTATCTTTAGCTGTAGAAGATCTGTTCTGCTAGTCTTGGAATGGTCTTCAGAGGGAGTTCCATTATATGTGGTTGTAGCCTCTGTATCTATGAAAGGAGGTGAGATTAGGATCCTCCTCTAATACCATACTTAAAAGGATTACCTCAGTAAATTTCAAACCTAGCATTGGAGTAGGTAGTTGTATGTAACAGTTACCTGTGTGAAGACAAATAATTCTGGAAGGCTTTGGTTCTATACATGGTTCAGTTAACTATCTGGGAATGAGTAAAGATGAAGATGTTGGGTAAATCAACTTTCCAAAGGAAACAGACATCACCAATTTACCTTACAAAGGCGAACAAATCTTTAAAGGCACATCAACTTTTTAAAAATGCTCTTGGGATCAAATTGAAAAACAGTTGACTTCCATAGTACTTTGGGGGGGCACTAAAAAGTGACATAGGTTCTTTTTTTGATTTATCTTTTGATACCAATAATTTTGAGGTAAAATACCTCTTAGCTCTGTAACACGAATACTAACATTACCTTGAGATTTTTTCTTCTTCCTTAAATTATATCTTTCATCTTTCCTATGGCATACAAATGAGAGAAAGTTATTTTTCAAACAAGATCCATGTTCGAGATTAAGTTTAGTAAGCTTTTATGTGCCAAACTGTACTAAGCATTTTATATACATCATCTCATCTTTAAAGTTACCTGTGAGGTGGGTAATGTCTCCAGTCTCACAGATCAGAAAACTGAAGCACATAAAAGTCTATTTATTTGAGTATGGTCCCATAATACAGTGTAGAATTGGCATTTGAACCAAGCTCTACCCAACCCTATTATCTTATGCATTTTAACTCTGGATATGCCCTTCTACTTAAACAGAAAACATTTTAAAGGAAATGTTAACCTCTCATCTAAGGAGAGTATCCCAGTGTTTGATACAGAAAGTTATGCAATGTATATAACCCCTTACACAATGTATATAACCCCTTACACATACCAGGTAGTAGTTCTATTTGTTCAATTTCAGTTTACCAATATATTTAGCTTATACTTAACCAGAAGCAGAGAAATGAAAATTTTCTCTCTTGGGGATGCAAAATCTAGCCTGCAACTAAACATAATAAAAATAATTTTTTTTAACAGCTGCTAAATATGTCCAGGGAACTGAGTGACTTAAAGAAAAACCTGAAGGAGGCCACTGCAGCCATTGCAGCTGACCCTCTCTATATAGAGGGTGCATGGTCTGAGCCAACCTTCACATCCACTGAAGCAGCCATCCAGTCCATGCTGGAGTGCCTGAAGAACAATGAACTTGGCAAGGCTTTACGGCAAATCAGGGAATGCAGGTAACTCGACTATTTCTTTTAGAAACAGTGAAAGGAAATGCCTGCCTGATAGTTACTTTGTCATGGTTGGGGACTGAATCACTACAGATGGGACATCTAGATATTTTATACACATCCTTCTCAGATCTTTCTCATTACCATGCCAGCTATAAGATTTCAGAACTTACATGTTTAAAGTATAGGTGTTACTTCTGGTCTTTTATCATTCCTGTAGGGTTGGGGTTGTTGGGGTATACTTTGAAAATTATTTAAATATGTTCTTTTCCCCCTGCATTTGGATAGTATAGTCACAGTCACTGGAACCAGAATCCTATAGCAAATAAATGTTTTATGATCATCAAATTCCGTTCTGATATTTAGAAGCTTTGGATATTTTCATCAGAACCAGTAACATTCCATAATCAGTTATGGTGATGCTTGCAAAACTCTAAATGTAGTAAAAGCCACTGCATTGTATGCTTCAGATGGTTGAATTGTATAGTAGTATGTGAGTTATACCTCAAAATACTCTTATACTACAGAGGCTCATAACCTCTCAACTTTGTAACCAATAATACCTCTAATCTATGCTGTTTTTTGACTACAGAAGTCTGTGGCCCAATGACATCTTTGGAAGCAGTTCTGATGATGAGGTCCAGACACTACTGAATATTTATTTCCGCCATCAAACTCTGGGACAAACGGGTACTTATGCGTTGGTGGGATCAAACCAGAGCCTGACTGAAATCTGCACCAAGCTGATGGAGCTGAACATGGAGATCCGGGACATGATTCGCAGAGCCCAGAGTTACCGAGTCCTCACTACTTTTCTTCCAGACTCCAGTGTTTCTGGCACTAGTCTCTGACAGGAGCTTCCCATCCCCCATGGGTTCCAAGCTGGGGGTGCTGTCATGCTGGGGTGACGTCATTCAGTGTCTTTTCAGCCTTCAGAAGGCTTGGTCAGACTGTTCTCCCTCTTGTTACCTGTAGGACTTTTTCTAAACAGGATGACAGAACTTCCAATGTGTAGCAATACTATCAGAACCAAGGTAGCATAGAATATTCTGGGACAGACTCCATCCGTTATGCTGTGTGGCACAAAGGTGTTATTTTACTGAGCAGATGCAACTCACTACTGAAGAAAGTGACTTCCATTGCATACCAAAGCCGACTACACTGAACGATACCTTTCCTTTCTAGAAACAATTTTAGATTGGCAAAAGTGCAATGTTTTCTTCACTAAAATATTTTATATTCTAAAACTTGTACATTCTTTTGTTTTTCCTTTTCTTTTGTTTTCTTTTTTTGTTGGGCTGAGGAAGGGGCAGGCAGAATGAAGCTGGCCACTGAAAACTGTAAGACGGTCAAAAGCTGACAGCCTGTTTATGTGAAAAGGGAATTGTAAATGGACAATTTAATATACACTGTAATTTGAATATGATTACTGTATCTAAAAGGAGCTGCTATGAAGTACCTTTCTTATGTTGCTAGGCTACTGTTTCTGAAAGCCCTGAATCTCTTTGCAGAAGTCTGTGATTAGGACCCTAGCACCAAATATGGTCCAGATAGACCTTTTTGTAAGGGTCTTGGCTGCTTTTTACTAGAAAGTTGCTTATATGAGCATATTTATACTACAAAAGGATGAGTGTTAATTTTAACCAACTTTGCCATTTTGTAGGAAAAAAAGTTAAAGAAATTCACATTATAAATTCCAAGTCTTTTCACCTGTCACGCATGCATATTTTAATATCCATTTGGATAGCCAGAAGTAGAATCATAAAGATAAACTATGAGTTGTCACTTTGTTACTTAAGAAATGTCATATTTTATTTGTAACATATATGTAAAGGGCCATTCTTAAGTTTTCTCCTTCAGATTAATGCTGTCAAGTGTTAGCTGTGTGCATGTAAGCCAGTTGCACATCAGAAACATATTCAAAGTTGATCTATGTAACTTATTCACTCTGTAAATACATTCAAAGTTTTTGTGATGTAATCTTGGTTGATAATCTATTCAGAACTTCCTTTAGACTAAAAAAAAAAAAAAAAAAAATACACATCGACCATGGATTTTATTTCTGGTTTAGAGATCGTTGCCTTCGACACACTTTTACAGGTTTGCATGTGGGTTACCCCAAGGAGTACCACTCATATACATTCCACGATTGGCTTTCACTGGGGCTGAGCAGCAAGCACAGGGACCCCGTGAGGCAGGAACTATCTGTTACCACTTTGGAAGTGGACACTAAGTTAAGACTGTGACCTTCAATCAGCTCTTTCTAATCAACCAAAAAGAGAAATCAGAAGAGTGAGCTCTACTTGTCAATATCTGTCATAAGATTGTTATACTTTAAATTGTGAGATAGACTCTAAGGAAAAGTAAGAGTTTTAATTCTGTCACCATTGCTCATCTATCTCCACCCCACATGAAAAACAGGGACATAGACACACACGACAATCTGTTACTGTCTTCCTACTCGTATTTACTGAGACTAACAAATATAACTTCCTTCTCTAACATACCAAAACTAAATCTTAAGTAGTAATTTTCTACAAATAGAAAATTACATGCACACAGTAACGGGGAGTATGAGCCAGGAATTTTTAAGTTCCCAAAGGTACAACTATTAACCAATTGTAATAACTTTCTTGAGATGGGGGAGGATTCAAGATGGTGGCATAGGAAGATTCTGAACGCACCTCATTCAATGTATACAAAAATCTATAATTACATTCAGAATAAATCCCACAGAAGGGGACCTAGAAACTGGATTAACAGAGCCTTTGCAAAAAAAAAAAAAAGTACTGAGACAGAAGAGGCAGGGATATGGTCTCGCTAAAGAACACACACTACCGGCATAGTGTTCCATGGTTAGGAGAGTTCTCAAAGTAAACACTTTCCCCTTAAAATCCAGATACTTGAGATCTTTATTAGGAACCCTAACCCTTACATCCTGCACAGGAGGGAAGAGTTCCCAAAACACATGACTATGAAAACCACAAGGGAGTATGTCCAAGCAAATTAGAACTGCAGGGAAAGGGCAACCCATTCTTTAAAAGGTTCATGTAAACTCACTCAACCCAGAAGCCAGTGTACAAATACCAGATTGAAAGTGCACACACCATAGGTGAAAGAGACCCACTTAAAAATTTGGAAGTGCCTCCCAGAGAGGAGACAACTGGGACACAACTGGAGACAGACGCTAGCAGCAGCCACTTTTGTTCACTCATTCTACCAGGCTGAACCCAGCACTGGCAAGTTCTATTTTGGAATCGTCCCCCTAGACTCCTAATGCCAGGGAACATGCCCCACTGAGAGCCCTGTACAACCTTGCATCTCAGCAGGTCCTCACAGCCAGCCAGGCTAGGCACCAGCCTAATCCCATTAGCACACCCACATCAGTTGCTGCCAGATGCACAGCCAGCTAGGACCGGCACCACTCCTGCACAGCAATATACCCACAGCAGTCTGGCACCACTGCAATAGGGCAATACACGCATTCCGCAGAGTGAACAGCCCTGGGGCACATGGGTCTAGTGGATAGGTGATTGCACTTTTGGGTTAACAGGTGATTGCACTACACAGAAGCAGAATTGGACAAAATAAAGAGAGAGCAACATGTTCCAAATGAAAGAAAAAAAAACTGACATTCAAAAAAAGAATGAAATAGGGATAAGCAATCTACCTGATAGAGTTCAAAGTAATAGTAAATAAAGATGCTTATTGAATTTAAGAGAAGAATGGATAAACACAGAACTTCAACAAAGAGAAAATACAGAAAGGTATTAATCAGATCTGAGGACTACAATAACAAATGAAAAATACACTAAGGGGATAAACAGCAGATTAGATGATAGAGAAGAATGGATTAGAAATCTAGAAGACCTGGTACTAGAAATCACCCAGACTGAACAGCAAAAGAAAGATTTTTTTGGAAATAGGGATAGTTTTAATATACCTCTGGGATAATATCAAGCATACAAATTAATATTCATATTATAAAGGTCCCATGAGAAGAGAAAAAGGAACATAAAACTTGTTTTATAAAATAAAACTTTTTATAAGAAGATCTAACAGCTGAAATCATCCTAAAATAAGGAAACAGACATGCAGTCCCCAAACAAGTTCAAAAAGATCCACAAGAAGGCATATTATAATGAGAAAATTAAATTAAACATAAAAAGAAAAATTTTAAAGTAAGAAGAAAATTAGTTATATCTAAGGGAACCACCATAAGACTATCAGCCTATTTCTCAGGAGAAATTTTGCAGGCCGTAAGTGGTAGGCATGAGATATTCAAAGTGCTAAGAGGAAAAACAAGCTTAAAAAAAATATATGATACTCGGGACGCCTGGGTGACTCAGTTGGCTAAGCAGCTGCCTTCGACTCAGGTCATGATCCCAGCATCCTGGGATCAAGTCGCACATTGGGCTCCTTGATAGGCAGGGAGCCTGCTTCTCCCTCTGCCTCTGCCTGCCATTCTGTCTGCCTGTGCGCTCGCTCTCTCTCTCTCTCCCCCTCTCTCTCTGACAAACAAATAAAATCTTTAAAAAAATAAATGATACTCTACCCAACAAGGTTATAATTCTCCTCCTTGAGGAGGATATCAAGAGTTAGCCAAACAAATAGAGGGACCACACAAAGAACAGCAGGAGAGAGAGATACATGGTACCGATGGAAATCCCACACGTGATACTATAAGATGCAGCAGAAAGAGATAGCATTAAAGGAGCTATTCTCGATTCCCCCAACCTGAGATATAACAAAACAAAAGAAAATAGTTTAAAGGGTAACTAAACTTTAAGTGAAGAAAACTCATAACTCCTAGAGCTTCTGCCCAGCAATGGACTGCTACAACTCTCTCTGTAGCCATGGGTACTGGTGAGCACCACTGTTTATGCTCCCCCTCCACCTGATAGCAAGAGCAGAAACAGGGCCCAAATGCTTTAGCCAGTTGGCCACCTCCAGAAGCCCCAAACTCCTAGCCCATAGCAGTTCCAGCCATCATCTCAAGGCAGCCACAGAACACACTCCAGTTTTGACCATCCCACCACAGCTGTCTTTGGGTGGCACACACCCTAAAACCCCCGACCTTTGCCCACTACAACCAGCCATCCCACCAAGGTAGCCTGGGCATGGAGTACCTCAGGATATGCTGGCTTCTGCTCCACCCATCCCACCAGGATGCCCCTGCATGTAAAGCCTCAGCCCATACCCACCCAAGCTCTAGACATCCTACCAGAGAATCTCCAGTGCAAAGTGCCCCAAAACACTGGCCTGCACCTGATGAAGCTCCAGCCAGCTGGCCAAAGCTGCCAGATACATGCCATCAACACAGGGGATGTTCCTACACAAGGCTACTCCTTTAATATTGAGAGAAGTAGTCGTTTTCCTAATTTGAAGAAACAAAATGAGAAGAAGAATATGCTCCAAAAGAAAGAATACAAAACCTCAGAAAAATAACCAAACAAAATAGAGATAAGCTACCTGATAAAGAATTCAAAGTATTGCTCATATAGATGTTCACCAAACCTAGAGAAGAGTGGATAAACTCAGTGAGAACTTCAATAAAGAGACAGAAAATATAAATAAGAGTTGAAGAACAAAATGACTAAAATGAAAAACACACTAGAGAGAATCAATAGCAGATTAAAAGATACAGAAGAACAGAGCAGCGATCGGGGAAGACAGAACACTGGAATGCAACCAAGCTGGAAAAAAAAATTTTTTTTAAGGAAGAAGATAAGGAAGTTAAGAAGATAGCAGAGTAGGAGGATCCTGAGACACACCAAGGCAACAACTATATCTATGCAACTAACTCAGATAATGACCTGAAGACTGACAGACCAGACCTTCCACAGTTAAGTCAGAGAGAAGACCACATCAAAAAGGATAGGAGAGGCAGACACTTGGTTAAGGACCAAACTGCCAGAGTTGATCAACTATAAATGAGAGGGACATCATAATCACCGAGAAGCAAGGGAATCAGGCCCCACACTGGTCACCCCCAGCCCTGGGATCTATACTAGAAGATAAGCCCCCCATGCCTGGAGTTGAAAATCAGCAGGGTTTAACTCCAGGAGCTTTAAAAGTCAGTGGGGCTTAACTCCAAAAGAGCCCGAGGGTGATAAGAGACTGAGTCTCTGCCCTAAAAAAGTCGTCACACAAATTATTTAGTGTAAATAATTTAGTCTAAATAATTTGTCCTGAGAGACAGCACAGAAGCAGCAATTTGAAAAACACCTAGGGTATACATAAAGGAGTTTTAATGACTAATTTTAGAAAGGGTGCCCAAAAAACAGGGATCTGCAGAAAACATCTCTGGGAACAAAAGTGCTGATGGGCACCATTTTTCTTGCCCTACCCCAGCCTAAAGAGCTGAATACTTATGGGAGCCAGTTCTAATCAACTTTCTTTACCTTGCCAACACCACATGCCCTGCACCAACATACCACTGTAAACCTGAGCCACCCTGCCCACTGGGCTTGCAAGGTGTCCCTACAAAGTGGGTCCTGTCCCTCCCTTCTCAGTAGGCAGCCAAAGTCAGACCATACCAGCACCACATTAAAGTGATTCCTGCCCTGAGAAGGTGGGGAAATAACCACACACCAGTGTGCCTGCAGTTCCTACAGCTGGGCCTTTTAGTTAGCTGTGCAGGGAGCAAGTGTGCTTGCAGCTGTGACTGAGGCTACTTGCAGACAGTCTGAGTGCTGGCCCCACCCACTAGTAAATCCACGTGGCTAAAGGTGGGCCTCTAAACAACATAGGAAGCAAATCCTGCCCAGTGGACCCACAGAAGGCCAAGTAGGTCACTGGAGTTAGCTGAGGTGAGGAACAGCCCCTACCACCAGTGTGCGCATAGCAATCCCACCTTAGCCACAAAAGGAGGGCACGTGCAGCCTACAGGGAATGGACAGCCCTGGAATGCCTAGCTCTGGTGACCAAGGGGTATTACATTATAGGACATCACACGATCTCTCCTATACAAAACCACTACATTCTAGATCAGGAGGAGTTGCTTACCTAAGAGCATTAGAAAAAGTGAGGAGACAGAGGAATATCTCCCCAATGAAAGAAAAACACAAACATCACAGAAAAAGGTCTAAATGAAATGGAGATAAGCAATATGTCTGCAAGAGTTCAAAGTAAAGATCATAAAGATACACCTCACTTGAGAGAAGAGAAGACGAATCAGTGAGAATTTCAACAAAGACATTGAAAATATTAAAAAGAATGAGTCCACAAAAAGTTGAAAATAGAGCTTCCCTACAGACCAGGGTTTGCATTACTGGGTATTTACCACAGAGATATAAATGTAGTGATCTGAAGTGGCACCTGCACACCAATGTTTATAGCAGTAATGTCCACAATAGTCAAACTATGGAAAAAGCCCAGACATCCATCAACAGATGAATGGATAAAGAAGATATGGTATATATACACAATGGAATATTATGCAGCCATCAAAAAGATGAAATATTGACATTTGCAATGACGTGGATGGAACTAGAGGGTATTATGTTAAGCAAAATAAGTCAATCAGAGAAAGACAATTATCATATGATCTCAATGACATGTGGAATTTGAGAAAAAGGCAGAGGATCACAGGGGAAGAGGAAAAAATGAAACAAGGCAAAACCAGAGAGGGAGACAAACGATAAGAGACTCTTAATCTCAGGAAACAAGCTGAGAGTTGCTGGAGTGGAGGGGGAAGAGGAGATGGACTAGTTGGGTGATGGATACTGGGCACAATATGTGTTGTGGTGAGTGCTGTGTATTATGTAAGATGAATCACAGACCTATACCCCTGAAACAAATAATACATTATATGTTAATAATAACAAAATAAATAAAAAGAACCAGTCAGAAGAGAACACAATAACTAAAATGAAAACTGCAGATAAGAGGATGCAGAAGAAGGAATCAGCAATCTGGAAAGCAGGGTAATGGAAAGCAACCAACCTGAATGGCAAAAAAAGAAGATCAATAATAAAAAATGAGAATAGGTTAAGCGAACTCTGCATTATCATCAAGGGTAATAACATTCACATTATAGTGATGTAAGAAGAGAGAGAGAAGGAAGAAGAAAAACTACTTGGAAAGATAACTGAAAATTTCCCTAATCTGGGAGGAAACAGATATCCAGGTCCAGGAAGCAGAGAGACCCTAAAAAGATAAACCCAACAAGGCCCCAAAATACACATAATTAAAATGGCAAAAAAATAACAATAAAGAGAGAATCTTAAATGTTGGAAGAGGAGAAAACAAAAAAACAAAAAAAACCAAAAAGTTGTTACCTACAAGGTAAACCCCATAAGGCTCAAAGGTCATTTTTCACCAGATACTTTGTAGGCAGGAAGGTAGTGGCATGATATATACAAAGTACTAAAAGGAAAAACCCTACAACAATGAATACCCCACCAAGCAAGTATATCATTCAGAATTGAGGAGAGATGGAGTTTTCCAGATTAACAAAAGTTAAAGGAGTTCACCACCACTCAACAAGCCTTGCATGTAATGTTGAAGGGAATTCTTTAACTAGAAAGAAAAGGCTATTACCAGGGTAAGTAAATTATGAAAGAAAAAATTACCCAGTAAAAGTAAGTAATTATTAAAGAGAGATTAATTACTTATTACTTGTTAATAACTTATAAAATGGAGATTAAAATACAAAAGTAATAAAATCTATTATATCTACAAAAATTAGCAAAGGGCTATATAAAATAGAAAGATGTAAAATATGACATCATATACATAAAATGTGGAGGGGAGGCTAAAAATTTAGTGCTTTCAGAATGTATTCAAACTTAGCAACAACAAACTTTTAATATATACTGTTAGACACATACAATGTTATATATGAACCCAATGGTAACACAAAATCAAAAACCTATCATAACCTCTACAAAAAATAAAGAGAAAGGATTTAAGTGTAACCTTAAAGAGAGTCATCAAAATACAAAGGAAGTGAACAAGAAAGGGAAAAAGAATAACTACTAAACAAACAGAAAACAATTAACAAAATGATGATAAGTACATACTTAACTATGTCTACTTTAAATGTAAATGGAGTAAATGCTTTAATCAAAAGACACAGGATGACTGAATGGATAAAAGAAAACAAGACCTATTTATAAGCTCTCTATAAGAAGTTTTCTTCAGACATGAAGACACATACAGAGTGAAAGTAAAGGGATGGAAAAAGATATCCCATGCAAATGGAAACAAGAACTAAAAGCCAATGTAGTAATACTTATATCAGACAAAATAGAGCTTAAAACCCAGACTGTAGCATTAGGCAGAGAAGGGCATTACATAAAGAGATCAAGCCAATAAGATGCTATAAAATTTTAAATATCTATGTACCCACCACAGAAGTACTGAAATAAGTAAACCAAATACTAAAAGATGTAAAGGCAGAAACTGACAGTAATACAGTGACAGAATGAGACTTTTATAACATATTTACATTACTGGACAAATCACCGACACAGAAAATCAAGGAAATAGTGGCTTTCGACCACACATTAGACCAGGTGAACCTAACAGGTATATACAGAACATTTCTTCCAAACAGGGGAATACACATTCTTTCCAAGAGGATATGAAATATTTTTAAGGCTAGATCACATTTAAGCCATAGAAAAAGTCTAAGTTTAAGAAATTTCAAATTAATATCAAGGATCTTTTCTGACCACAATGTATGAGACTAGAAATGAATTACAAGGGGGGAAAAACAAAACAAAACAAAACAACAACAACAACCTGGAGGCTAACAACATGCTAATTTAAAAAAACAATGGATCAATGAATAAATCAAACAGAAAACAAAAAATATGGAGACAAATGAAAATACAGTAGTCTAAAATCTTTGGAACTCAGCAAAAGCAGTTCTAAGAGGGAAGTTTGTAGCGATATAGGCCAACCTCAAGAAATGAGAAAAGTCTCAAATCTAACCTTATACCTAAAGGAAACAAAAAAGGAAGAATAAATATAGTACCAAGTTGGTTAAAAGACAGAAAGAAAGAGAAAGAGAGGAAGGAGGGGAGAGGAGGGGAGGGGAGGGAGGGAGAAAAGGAGGGAGGGAGGATGGATTACAGTGGAAATAAAGACTAGAAAAATATAAAAAAGATCAATGAAACCAAGACCTGGGTCTTTGTAAAAATAAACAAAATTGATAAATCTTAGCCAGATGCATTAAGAAAATAAGAGAGAGGACTGAAATAGATAAAACCAGAAATGAAAGAAGAGAAATAATAACTAAAACCACAAAAAAATAAAAATTAGAAGACAATATAATGAAAAATTATATGCCAACAGATTGATCAACCTATATAAAAAAAGATAAATTCCTAGAAACATACAACTTTCCAAAACCGAATTGGGAAGAAATAGCAAATTTGAAAAGACAAATTACTAGCAACAAAATTGAATTGGTAGTCAAAAAATTCCCAATACAAAAGTCCAGGAACAGATGGCTTCACAGGTCAATTCTACCAAACATTTAAAAGGAAAGTGAATACGATGCCCTCCTTAAAGTCCATCACCCAGTTACCTCATGTGATGTAATGAGCACTGGGTATTATAGAAGACTGATGAATCACTGAATTCTACCTTTGAAACCAATAATACATTATATATTAATTGAATTTAAATTTAAAATTTAAAAAATGCCAACTCAAGAAAAATAAAGAAAAGTGAATCTTAGTCTTCTCAAACTATTACAAAAAAAAAAAAAAACACACAATAAAAATAAAAATAAAAATATAAAAGACAAAGGAAAACTTCCAAAGACATTCCATGAGGATAGCATTACCCTAATACTAAATCCAGACAAAAACACTACAAAAGGAATACTACAGGCCAATATCCCTATTGAACACGGATACAAAAATCACATATATAGATTAAGCAAACTGAATTCAATAAGGTTTTAAAAGGATCATTCAATATGATCAAGTAGGATTTATTCCAGGTTTGCAAGGGTGATTTGATATTTGCAAATCCATCAATGTGATACATCACATTAACAAGAGGAATATTAAAAAAACCATATAATCATCTCAGTAGATATAGCAAAGGCATTTGACAAAATACAACATCCATTCATGATTTTTAAAAAAAAAAATTGGTTTTAGAGGGAATATACCTCAACATAATAAAGACCATACATGAAAAACCCACCATTAACAACAGACTAAATGGTGAAAACCCAGAAACATTTTCTTTAAGATTAAGAACAAGATAAGGGTATTCATCCTCACCACTTTTATTCAACAGACTACTGGAAGTTCCAGATATACCAGATAAGAAAAAGAAATAGAAGACATCCAAATTGGTAAAGAATAAATAAAACTATTACTAGTTGCAGATGCCATGACACTACACACAGAAAACCCTAAAGACTCAACCGAAAACTAGTAGAATAAGTGAATTCAGTGAAGTTGCAGGATACAATGTATGCAACTATCTGTTACATATCTATATACTAATAATGAAACAGCCTAAAAAGAAATTAAGAAAACAATCCCATTTACAATTATATCCAAAAGAATAAATTTAACCAAGGAGGTAAAAGACCTATATGCTAAAAACTATAAGACACCGATGAAAAAAAATGAAGATGACCCAAAGAAATGGAAAAATAAAGCATGCTCATGAACTGGAAGAATTAATATTGTTTAAAATATGCATACTACCCAAAATATTCCACAAATCCAATGCAATTCCTATATCAAAATACCAAGAGCATTAAAATTGATCTGGAACCATTAAAAACCTCAAATAGCCCAAGCAATCATGGTAAACAGGAATAAAGCTGTAGGTATCAAAATCTCAGATTTCAAAATATACTATGAAGTTATAGTAATAAAAACAGTATGTTACTGGCAAACAACAAAACAAACAAAAAACTCCACAGATCAATAAAACAGAATACAGGACCCAGAAATAAATCCACACTTATGTGATCAAATGATCTATGACAAAGGAGGCAAGAATATGGAATGAGAAAAAAAATATACAATGTTGAATATACAAAATTCAACAAATGGTGTTGGGCAAACTAGACCATTACATGTAAAAGAATGAAACTGAACCACCTTCTTAGACAAAAATTACTCAAAATTAATTAAAGATATAAATTTGAGACCTGAAGCCATAAAACTCCTAGAAGAAAACATAGGCAGTAAACACTCTGACATCAGTCTTAGCAACATTTTTCTAGACAGTCCTCCTCGGACAAGGGAAACAAAAGCAAAAATAAACTAGTGAGACTAAAGCAAAATAAAAAGCTCTTGCACAATGAAGGAAACCATCAACAAAAAGAAAAAACAACCTAACTGAATGGGAGAAGATATTTGTAAATGATATATCCAATGAAGGATTAACATCTAAAACATATAAAGAAGTCATACAACTCATACCAGAAAAAAAAAAAATCAAAAAACAAAAATACAAAAAAAAATCCCAACATATAATCCCATCTGAAAATGGGCAGAGAACATGCATAGTTTTTCAAAGAAAATGTACAGGTGATCAACAGTCCAATAAAAATATACTGAACATTATTAATCATCAGGAAAATGCAAATCAGAGCCACTGGAGATACCACTTCACACCAGTCAAAATAGCTAGCATCCAAAAGTACAAAGGATAAACTGATGGTTGTCAGAGAAGAGGTGGGTGAAAGATGGGTAAAATAGGTGAAGGAGATTAAGAGGTTCATACTTGTATTATAAAATAAATAAGCCCTGGAGGTGAAAAATACAACATAAGAAATAAAGTCAATAATATTGTGATAACATTATATGGTAACAGATGGTTACTACACTTACCATGCTCAGCACAGAGTAAGGTATAGAAATGCTGAATGATTATGGTAGACACCTGAAATTAATATTACATGATTTGTCAACTATACTTTTAGTAAGAGAAAAGAAACGTTCATGATAATGGTAATGTTCTATATCTCAATAGGTATTTGGGTTACACGGGTATGTATGTATACATTTACTAAAGTACAGTGAATGTACACAAAAAATGCGTTCAGTACATTGTATCTAAATTGTTTATCAACAGAATATTGGCCTAATGATATGCATGCTGAAGTGTTTAGGATCAAGTGTTATTGTTTATACTTTACTTTGAAATGTTTCAAAAAACTAAAATGGTATGAAGGATGGACAGAGGAATGGATAAATGACTACATTGTGGAAAATAAGTAAGTAAAATGTTAAAGATAGATGTTATGTGGTGGAGATGAGTATTTACTGTAAAGTACTGTCAATGTTTGAATATGTTCATTAAAAAGCACTTTTAAAAAATGAAGATAGGCTATGGACTTGTACAACATTAAGCTTATGAACTCTTGTTCTAGAGGGTCCAAGTAGGAGAAGACAGAAAAGGGCAGAAAATTTATTTCAAGAAATGATAATTGAAAACTTCCCTAACCTGGGAAATCCAGGTGTAGGAAGCACAGAATGACCAAATGAGATGAACCCAAGGAAATCCACACCATGACACAAATAACTAAAATGTCAAAAGTTAAACAAAGTGAGAATCATAAAAGTAGAAACAGAAAAACTAGTTACATACAAGGGAAACCCCATATGGCTATACACTGATTTTTCAACAGAAACTTTGCAGGCCAAAAATAAATGGCATAATATATTCAAAGTGCTGAAAGGAGAAAATCTACAATCAATACTACCCTACCTGGTGAATTTCAGAACTGAAATCATTCAGAACTGAAGGAGAGAAAAAAACAAACAAAAGTTAAAAGAACTTCATTACCACTCATACACCAGGACATCTCTGGTCAATACCTCTTCCATACAAAGAGCCCTGGGATCATCCCCCCAACACCCGGCCCAGCGGGTAACCATTTCATCTTCAACTGTCCTGCCAGGACACTATCCATGTAAAGAGCCCCAAGACTGCCTACCATGCCTCAATTTCAGCTCAGGCCATCCCAACAGGGCAGCACCGACACAGAGTATCCCAGGAACTCCAGAAAGCACCAGTCACAACTCCAGCCAGTCAGCCAAAATGACCACGCAATCTCAGTCTACACAGGAAACAACCATATACAAGATCATAGTTTTAGAGAAGTATTTGTTCCACATAATTGATAGAAACACAGGAAATCAAGCAAAATGAGACTGAGGGATATGCTCAAATCAAAGAACAAGACAAAACTTCAAAATAAAAACCTAAACTAAATGAAAAGGAGATAATGACTGATAAAAAGTTTAAATTAATAATTACAAAGATGCTCACAAAACTAGGGAGAAGAGTGAAATAACTCAGAACTTCAACAAAGAGATAGAAAATATAAACAAAAATCAATCATAGATGAAGAATATGGTAACTGAGATGAAAATTACAATAGATGTAATCAAAAGATTTTAGAATGCAGAAAAATCAATGACTTGAAAGGGTAATGGAGAGCACCTGAGCTAAACAGCAAAAAGAAAAAATTATTTTAGGGGCACCTGGGTAGCTCAGTGGGTGAAGCCTCTGCCTTCGGCTCAGGTCATGATCTCAGGGTCCTGGGATTGAGCCCTGCATTGGGCTCTCTGCTCAGCAGAAAGCCTGCTTCCCCCTCTCTCTGCCTGCCTCGCTGCCTATTTGTGATCTGTCAAATAAATAAATACATCTTTAAAAAAAAGAAAAATTATCTTTAAAAATAAGGATAGGTTAATGAATCTCCTGCACAACCTCAAATGAACAAACATTCACATTATAGGGGCCCCAGAAGAAGGTAAAGGGGGGTGGGTAGAAAACATATTTGAAGAAATAATAGCTGAAATTTCCCAAACCTGGGGAAGGAAACAGACATCCAAGTTCAGGAAGCACTGAAAGTTTGAAACAAGATGAAATTAAGTCCAAAATGTGACACATACTAATCAAATATCAAAAATTAAACAGAGAGAGAAAATCTTAAAAGCAGCAAAAGCAACTAGTAACAGAGGGAGGAAGCCCCATAAGGCTATTAGCTGATCTTTCAACAGAAACTTGAAGGCCAGAAGAAAGTGGCATGCAGTCAAATGCTCTACCATTGAGCTATACCCTCAAAAGTGGCATGATATTTCAAAGAGCTGAAAGTGAAAAACCTGTAACCAAGAATACACTACCAAGCAAAATTAATCATTCAGAAATAAAGAAGAAATAGAGTTCCTCAGACAAACAAATTTAAAGGAGTTCATCACCACTAAACTGGACACCCAAGAAAAGTTAAAGCAAATTCTTTAAGTGGAAAAAAAAAAAGACCACAATTAGAAATAATAAAATTATGTAAGGACAAATTTCATGAGTAAAAGCAAACACACAAGAAAGGTAGTAGATCAAACACTTACAAAGGCAGTATAAAGGTAAAAGTGGGGAAGGGGGGCAAGATGGCAGAGAAGTAAGATACCCTATTTCAACCAGTCCCCTAAAGTGACCAGAACACTCTGAACACCCATGAAATCAGCCTGAGATGTAGGATTATACACTTCTGGATCTCTACAGGGGCAGAAGATGCCAGTGGAGAGGTAAAGCCAGTGGAGAGAATAAACAGAAGGGTGAGGGAGCCACCAGAAGTGGCCCATTGGAAAGTACTACCCCAATATGAGAGTGCCCTGTGATTGGGGGCCAGCATTAACTTGGAGTCTGGTTAAAAGCACTCAAAAACAGCAAAATATCTTAAAGGGCAACTGGTGGAATTGGGTAGGCATGGGCATGGGCCTAAGTCAGCTGACCCAAGACAGCCACCGCCAGAGACCACCATGCCAGAGACAGTGTGGCAAAGCCTCCAGGCCCCAGTCCGTGAGCCACAGGCTTTCTGGGGCTTGCCCCAGCACTGGGTCAGGAGCCCTCCATGCGTGAGGGGGTCTGATGTGTGCACCAACGGGCACTCTCTAGAAAGACAGCATTTTGTACTCTGCACGTGCACTGTGCTACTGGGGACTGAACCCTGCTCCCCACCCACACCTGAGAGTGTTCTGTGTCGGCGTTAGCTGGTGGGTGCTAGGACCGGCACAGAGTCTGAACACTCCCAGCCTGGGTTTGAAAATCTCAGCATGCAATCTCTAATCTACCAGAGTCCCAGCAAAAGCAGCCACTGGAGGCAGGCTCCCTGGACCAGTATCTCTCATGGTTTTAGTAGCACGAGGTTGCAGAGACAAGCAGGGGTGCTTTGCATGTCCCCTGAGACAATGTCTGGGGACATCAACTGCCTATGGGAGGTTGACAGCTCAGCAGATTTCGCAGAGGGGGCGTCTGTGTGTTCTGGACTACCCAGAGTGGGGCAGACTGAGGCTTCTCTCTGAGATAGAGGTCTGGGTGCAGTTTGCTTTCCAATAAACGTCCAAAAAGCCACAAAAAGCTTCTAAAGAACAAAAACCTCCAGAGAACAAAAGCCTGCAAAACCAGTGTCAACAGAGCCCAGCCCATTGATAAGGAGCAGGAGGACTCCACCCCAGCAAGACTGACTAAACAACAACACAACAGACCCCTCCCCCAGAAAGCCAGCCAAAAAACCGAGAGGACTACCACCACAGGGTCCCCCACACAACTGTAAAACCCCAGTATCAGGGGAAAAGAAGATATTAAGCTCCCAGTATTGTCCTAAAACCTGTATATTTCATAGACACAACTTTTATTTTTAAATTCGTTCTCACTATTCTCATTTTTAATTTTTTTAAACCTATTTATTATTATAACAAGTGGTGCAATACAACAAATTCCATAATAACTTTTTAACTTGAACTTTTTTCATACATACATTCATGTTTTTCTTTTGCTTTTCTATTTTTTTTAATATACATATAGATATAAGGTTCAAGGTAATCCTCTTTCCCTAATCAATACTAACCCTATACATAAACAAACCAGTTTTAGACTCTCTTTATCTCTGGAAAGTTGAGTCCTTTAACAAAGATATCAGGATACACCCAGGAAGAATCAAAATAACCTTCCTGGCCCATGTTGAGGATTTATAACCACTCTCCCATCTTTTTTTTTTCTGATGGTGTTTCTGTATATTTGTTTTTGTTCTGGTATTATAGAAATCTTATCCTTGGACTTCATTTTGGCTGGGTTCTTTTTTTTCTTGTCATTTACCTTTGTCGGTCTTTTTGTTTGCCCGTTTTTGTTCATATACCTTATAAATCTTATCTTTGGGCCCACTCTGGCTGGGTCTTCTCTCTTTTTATTTTTTTTCCCCATCTCTCTCTTTCTCTCTCTCTCTTTTTCGTGATAACTTCCAGTTGCTCAGAAGCGTTCCAGGGTGCACCTTGCCTGGATCACAACTGATACATTCAGCTACACATCCCCTCAACCACCTCTCACCAAAATGAGTAGGAGAAGGAATGTCCAACACAGGAAAAATTCAGAGACTGTGTCCTCTCCATCAGAGCTATTGGATATGGACATAAACAGTATGTTGTAAAGGGAATTCAGGGTAACAATTATCCAGGCAATGGCTAGGTTGGAGAAAACTATCAATGACAACATGGAACTGATTAGGGCAGAAGCAAAAGCCACCTGGGAAGAAGTTAAAAAGACTATCAATGAGATCCAATCTGATCTAAATTCTCTAACAGCTAGGGTAACTGAGGCAAAATACAGCATTAGTGATCTAGAGGACAAAATGTAGAGAAAAAGCGTCAGGAGGAGGCCTAGAACAAACAGCCTAGAAGCCATGAAAATAGAATTAGGGAAATAAATGACACCATGAAACATTCCAATGTCAGATTATTGGGACCCCTGAGGGGGAGGAAAAAGAAAGAAGACTAAGAGATATAGTTGAACAAATTCTCCATGAAAATTTTCCCAATCTAGGGAAAGGAACCAGTGTTTGTGTCCTAGAGGCAGAAAGATTTCCCCCCACAATCATAGAATCTAAAAAGATCTTGAGACACCTCATTGTGAAAACTGATGAATCATAATTTTAGACAGGAGCTCTTGAGAGCAGCTAGGGGGGAAGAGATTCCTTATGTACAGAGGAAGGTCCATCAGAATAACATCAGACCTATCCACAGAAACCTGGCAAGCCAGAAAGGGCTGACAAGACATATTCAGGGGACTAAATGAGAAGAACATGCAACTAAGAATACTTTACCCAGCAAGGCTGACATTCAAAACAGATGGAGAGATAAGGAGCTTCCAAGACCGGCAAGGTTTAAAAGAGTATTTGACCGCCAAGCCGGCACTACAAGAAATATTAAGGGGGGTTCTATAAAAGAAGAAAGAACCCAAGAGTGTCATAGAACAGAAATGTACAGAGACAATCTATAGAAACAAGGACTTCACAGGCAACATGATGTCAATAAAAAGGTATCCTTCAATAATCACTCTCAACGTGAACAGCCTAAACGCTCCCATAAAATGGCACAGGGTTGCAGACTGGATAAAATGACAGGACCCGTCCATATGTTGTCTACAATACACCCATTTTGAACTTAAGGATACATCCAGACCAAAAGTGAAGGGGGAGAAGCATCTTTCATGACAATGGGCCTTAAAAGAAAGCCGGGGTAGTGATTCTTGTATCAGATAAATTAGATTTTAAACTAAAGACTGTAGTCAGATATAAAGGACACTACATCATTCTTAAAGGGTCTATCCACCAAGAAGATCTAACAATTATAAATATTTATGCCCCCAATAAGGGAAAAGCCAACTACATAAGACAACTGTTAACCAAGATAAAGAGTCAAATTGATATGAATACATTAATAGTTGGGGATCTTAACACACCACTCTCAGTAATAGACAGATCATCCAAGCAGAAAATCAATAAAGAAGCAAGAGCATTGAATAACACATTCGACCAGATGGACCTCATAGATATATACAGAACATTCCACCCTAAAACAACAGAATACTCATTCTTCTCAAGTGCACACAGAACTTTCTCCAGAATAGACCACACACTGGGTCACAAATCAGGGCTCAACTGGTATCAAATGATTGAGATTATTCCCTGCATATTCTCAAACTACAATGCTTTGAGAGTGGAACTGAACCACAAGGAAAAGTTTGGAAGGGATTCAAAAAATTGGAAGCTAAAGACCACCTTGCTTAAGAATGTTGGGCTCAACCAGGAAATCAAAGAAGAACTTAAACAATTCATGGAAACCAATGAGAATGAAGACACTTCAGTCCAAAACCTATGGGATAGAGCAAAGAGGGTCCTATGGGGGAAATACATAGCCATCCAAGCCTCTCTCAAAAAAACTGAAAAATCCAGAATATACCAGCTCTCTTTACACCTTAAGGAACTGGAGAATCAACAACAAATTAACTCAACCCCACATACAAGAAGGGAAATAATCAAGATTAGAGCAGAGATCAATGAGATAGAAACTAGAGATACAGTAGAACACATCAACAAGACTAGAAGCTGTTTTTTTAAAAGAATCAATAAGATTGATAAACCATTGGCCAAACTAATCCAAAATAAAAGAGAGAGGACCCAATTTAATAAAATTATGAATGAAAAGGGAGAGATCATGACTAACACCAAGGAAATAGAAACAATCATCAGAAATTATTATAAATAGTTATATGCCAATAAGTTAAGAAACCTAGATGAAATGGATGCATTCTCAAAAACCTATAAACTTCCAAAACTGAATCAGGAAGAAATTGACAACCTGAATAGACCAATATCTAGTAATGAGATTGAAGGTGTGATCAAAAACCTACCAAAAAACAAGAGCCCAGAACCTGACGGATTTTCTGAAGAATTCTACCAAACATTGAAAGAAGAAATAATACCTATTCTAAAGCTGTTTCAAAAAATAGAAACAGAAGGAAAACTTCCAGACACTTTTTATGAAGCCAGTATTACCCTAATCCCCAAACCAGGCAAAGACCCCACCAAAAAGGAGAATTTCAGACCAATATCCCTGATGAATATAGATGCCAAGATTCTCAACAAGATCCTATAATAGGATCCAACAGTACATTAAAGAGATTATCTACCATGACCAGGTAGGATTTATCCCTGGGATGTAAAGGTGATTCAACATTCACAAATCAATCAATGTGATAAAACAAATCAATAAGAGAAGAGAGAAGAATCACATGGTCCTCTCAATAGATGCAGAAAAAAACATTTGACAAGACACAGCACCTGTTCCTGATTAAAATTATTCAAAATACAGGGATAGAGGGAATATTCCTCAACTTCATAAAATCTATCTATGAAAAATGCACAATGAATATCATCCTCAATGGGGAAAAGCTGACAGACTTCCCTTTGAGATCAGGAACACAACAAGGATGCCCACTTTCACCACTTTTGTTCAACATAGTACTAGAAGTCCTAGCAACAGCAATCAGATAACACAAAGAAATAAAATGTATTCAAACTGGCAATGAAGAAGTCAAACTCTCTCTCTTCGTAGATGACATGATACTTTATATGGAAAAGCCAAAAGATTCCACTGCCAAAGTACTAGAACTCATGCAGCAATTCAGTCATGTGGCAGGATACAAAATCAATGTACAGAAATCAGTTGCTTTCTTATACACTAACAATGAAAATATAGAAAGGGAAATTAGAGAATCGATTCCATTTACTATAGCACCAAGAACCATAAGACATCTGGGAATAAACCTAACCAAAGAGGTTAAGGATCTGTACTTGAGGAACTACAGAACACTCATGAAAGAAACTGAATAAGACACAAAAAGGTGGAAGAGCATTCCATGCTCATGGATTGGAAGAATAAACATTGTTAAAATGTCTATACTGCCTAGAACAATACATACTTTCAATGCAATCCTGATCAAAATTCCACCGGCATTTTTCAAAGAGCTGGAACAAACAATCCTAAAATTTGTATAGAACCAGAAGAGACCCCGAATTGCTAAGGAAATGTTGAAAAAGAAAAACAAAACTGAGGCCATCACGTTGCCTAATTTCAAGCTTTACTACAGAGCTGTGATCACCAAGACAGCATGATACTGGCACAAAAACAG
Organism: Mustela nigripes; assembly: GCF_022355385.1. NCBI lineage: Eukaryota > Metazoa > Chordata > Mammalia > Carnivora > Mustelidae > Mustela > Mustela nigripes. Next base: position 14,161,135 of record NC_081571.1, read on the forward strand.
ATACAGCAGAACAGAGTAGAGAGCCCAGATATGGACCTTCAACTCTATGGTCAAATAATCTTTGACAAAGCAAGAAAAAAATATACAGTGGAAAATATCTTCAATAAATGGTGCTGGGACAAATGGACAGCTACGTTATAGAAGAATGAAACTCGACCATTCTCTTACACCATACACAAAGATAAACTCTAAATGGATAAAAGACCTTAAGGTGAGGCAGGAATCTATCAAAATCCTAGAGAAGAACATAGGCAGTAACCTCTTTGACACTGGCCTCAGCAACTTCTTTCAAGACATGTCTCCAAAGGCAAAGGAAACAAAAGCAAAAATGAACTTTTGGGACTTCATCAAGATCAAAAGTTTCGGCACAGCAAAGGAAACAATCAACAAAACAATGAGGCAACCCACAAAATGGGAGAAGAAATTCGCAAATGACACTACAGACAAAGGGCTAATATTCAAGATCTACATAGAACTCCTCAAACTCAACACACACAAAACAGATAATCACATGAAAAAATGGGCAGAGAGAGTCAATTATCATACACTTTCACTTATTTGTGGAGCATAACAAATATCATGGAGGACAAGGAGTGTTAGAGAGGAGAAGGGAATTGGGGTAAATTGGAAGGGGAGGTGAATCATGAGAGACTATGGACTCTGAAAAACAATCTGATGGGT